>NC_139961.1:20098808-20638808 GCF_963454915.1 Gymnoscopelus microlampas | reverse complement strand
ATTAACCCAGGCATCCATATTCTGGGCATGACATGATAGGTGAAGATTCTGAGAAATATCCTACGCCAGTTAGCCTGGTAAACCCTCCCTCCGGAAATCTCATTTCCATTCTATTTCTGTAAGGAGTCTGGTCTGAAACGCCTTTCTCCAATAATCGCTCTGCTCGCCGAGCCGACGAGCCTATCAGCGTCGTCGCTCATTGTTCTGTGATTGACAGTGACAGTTGGCCAATCAGGTGGCGAGTTCGAGTGAGCCCGAATGAACCCGAGTGCAGCCTGAGAGCCGCCGACAAAAGACGAACGGCAGCCATTGTTGTTTGTGCGAGTGCCTTCACTTCTTACTTTCAGTTTTATAACGCTTTCAAACTTCTTTTTTGAGGCACGGAATTTACTTATAAGATATCGTTTGGATAGAATTTAGTTGTTTAACTTCATATATGTGGTCAATTAATCATGACAGAGCCTATTTAAAAATATAAATTTAGAGAACCGGCAGGGGCGGGGAGTGACACGCATGTATCCCAATAAGGCAACCTATTTTCGGCATGGCCGTCCCAAAAGTCCCGTTGCGTCACATAGTCTGGAGCTCGTCAATATGAACTGCTCATTGGCTGAAGGGGAAAAACGATCATTGGTTGAAGGGGTTGTCAGTCAACGGTATTACTCCCGCCCAACTCCAGCCCACAGCGATTATTGCAGAAAGGCGTTTCAGACCAGACTCCTTACAGAAATAGAATGGAAATGAGATTTCCGGAGGGAGGGTTTACCAGGCTAAATAGAATGGAAATGAGATTTCCGGAGGGAGGGTTTACCAGGCTATACGCCAGTGTGTGTGCAGCGAAAATATCTTCAACAGGGGGTCCTCAGAGTTACTACATGGGGGGGGGGGGGGGGGGGTCGCCAAATCTTTGTGTGATATTGAGTTTTTATTTTTATCTTTCCATTAACCACTTGAACTTGACAACCCTATTTTTGGGGAAACATTCGGCTAAAATAGCAGATCTGCAAGCTCACAACGTGTCGACGCGCTGTGAGCTTGTAGATCGTGTATTTTCGGCGAAGAGCTTTTGAGGGAAAACGTGTCGCTTTGCGCTGCGTTCCGAGCTTGTAGATCTTCTACTTTTGTGTGACGCTTTAGTAGTGTGATGAAGTAGGGCGTTAATTTACAAAAAAAACACAAAAAGTTTGAACATGGAGATGAAAGGTTTCTGCGCGACAGCGACGATATAAGAGGTCATAAGTTCAGCAACATTACAAGCACTCCACGGTTAGTACAGTCCCAGGTTCAAGGCCACAGGTGCACCCATCCCACGTTTGATGGGTAACATGTTACGCCCGAGTCGTCGTACTGAGGCGCGGGCGGGTGTCGTGCTGCGATGCATTGTGAGCTTGTAGATCGGCTATTTTCGGAACACGACACTTTGCGCGCAACAGAGTATAAATCAAGGCTTAGGCAAAGAAATAAGACACGCAGTTGTTCAATGCTGGTCCATGCAAGTCATGATTGGACCCATGTGTGTATGTGTGTAACTGTGTCGTTATGTGTGTGTGTGTGTGTGTGTGTGTGTGTGTGTGTGTGTGTTGCGCGGTGCTAATGGGTGTCGCCTGGGTTTGATGGCTGACAGGGGGCGGGGACTGGTAATAGCTGTGTTTTGGCAAGGTCGGCGAGGCGATTGGTCCGGCGTTCAGAGACGGGGGGACGGGGACGGGGGACGGGGACGGTGGGGGGGGGGTCAAGGTTAGGGCTGATGAGGGCCGTGATGGTGATGGCGGTACGGTAGGCGGACCCCCGGACCCCTCGGAGGAATGTCACATTGACACATCAGCTTCCACTTGCCGTATATATTTGCATGACTTTACATCAGAGGTGCCCAAACATAGGCTCCAGCGGTGTACTGTAACGTAACTAAGTACATGTACTCAAGCACTGTACTTAATCAAATTTTAAGGTATTTTTTAAGGTATTTTTTACTTTCTTCATTTACAATTTTCAATGCTTGAACACTTCTACTCCACGACATCTCAGAGGAAAATATTGTACTTTTACTCCACAACAATTATATGAAAACTTCAGTTACTAGTTACTATGTAGATGTTTATTATTAATACAAAACACACTAACCACTTCAGCCATAAATACATCTACAAGCGAGATCTTTCAAAACTTGTGAAATTAGCAGATCTTCAAACTCACAATGCTTTGCGATGTGACACATTGGGACACTGTAGCTGAGATTGTGGCTATGTTCACTACATTTTAAATAGGACTAACTTTCCTGTTCTACACTGGATTTGAACCCGGGTGTCCGACGCAAATGCAGACATTTTTACCACTGCGCTAATAGAGCCTGCCTGCTCTCTCTGGGGAGAAACTGAATTTTGACCTTCAGGTCAAAGGTGGTGTCAAACCAGAAACACGATCGTGTCAAAGGTCGTGTCCAACCTAGACACAGGATCTAAATGTCTCAATAGAAGAGACCAAATACAACCACCCCAATTGTATACGTTATATGGTATTAACATGCTCTACCATACATATTGGACAACATAAACGTTTAGTCACAAATCATGACATAATAGAGCTTTAACCCGTTAAGACCTGAGGCCGATTCTACAAATGTCTTCTAAATCCCAACAGTTTACTGAAAAACATATGTTTCTATATCAGTGGTTCTCAAACTTTTTAATGTCAAGGACCCCCAAAATGATATGTATTTTGCCATGGACTCCCATCTCAAAATATTTTGTTGCAGGGACCCCCACGAAGCAAGGATTTGAGTTTAAAATGTTCGCTTTAAAAGAATATAAATATATTAATTTGCACACATTTTCTCGATTTTTCAAAAATAGCTGATCTACAAGCTCGTAGCGCGGCACTCGGTGCCGCGCTATGAGCTTGTATATCTGCTATTTTTGAATAGCCAAAGTGTAAAATAATGCTTTTTAGCTCAAATCAAAAAGTGACACAGATGCGTCCCAGGTCAAGGGGGTTAAGGGGTTAATTCATAATGTATTTATGTATGTTTGGGTCCCGGGGAGACATCAAATGTATCTTTTGGGCCTCGAGCTGAAAATGTTGGGAACTCCTGCTTTAGACAGGAGAGAGTTGGGATTAATATATTATTATTGAGCGTTTGCTTGACGACGAAAGTGAATTTGACAATACAGCTGCAATCTGGAACTTGCTTTGATGAATAAAGCAATATAACCTGTATGGTAAATGGTCTTTTTGTGTTTTTTCGTAAATTAACGCCCTGCTTGATCGTACTACAGCGTCACACAAAAGCATCAAAAGTAGCAGATGCACAAGCTCGAAACGTGGTGCGTTTTGAGCTTGTAGATCTGCTACTTTTGCCATTTTTAAAATTTGAATCCTGAAAAGTAACAGATTTTGGACATATGAGGTATATTCCACCCGACAGGGACGGCATATGACAGATCCCGCCAATAAATTACATCATTCAGAGTGACAGAGAGAGAGAGATGGAGGGAGGGAGGGAGAGAGAGAGAGAGAAAGAGAGAGAGAGAGAGAGAGAGAGAGAGAGAGAGAGAGAGAGAGAGAGTAAAAGAAGAAGGGAGAGAAGAGGGATGACAACTATGTGAATAATGATCCCGGCTTCTGTTTTCAGAGATCCATAAAAACACGTCGTCCCCTCTTTAACCCCCCCCCACCCCCCCCCACCCCCCTCCCCCCTGCCCCACCAGGGGCCGGGCCCGGGCCCTGTGATTACCCACAAACTGCCGTGCCGGAGCCCTGACCTTCGCTGGCCGGGACACCAATTAGCCCGAGCCTGACGCGCTGTAATCCAGCAGGACAACAGCTGCTGTTTAATGACTCCTTCACCTGTTTCTAACACACACAACCTAAACCACAGCTATCTCTCTCTCTCTCTGCCCCCTCTCTGCACCCCCCCCCCCCCCAAAAAAAAGAGAAAAAAATCTATTCATAAGGCGTTTACTGGCATGGAAAACATACGTCTACATTGCCAAAGCAAGTATTAAATAAAGCAATCATGACTAAGAAAAGATATAAAAGATATACATCTCTCTCACTGTCCCTCTCTATGAAATAAAACAATTAACACTAAGAAATGTACAGTATCTACCTCCCTCTGTCTCTCTCACGCGCGCACGCACACACACACACACACACACACACACACACACACACACACACACACACACACACACACACACACACACACACACACACACACACACACACACACACACACACACACACACACACACACACACACACACACACACACACACACACACACACACACACACACACACACACAGAGAGGGAGAGAGAGCAGGGTTTGAGGGACAAGTTATAGCTGAAACAGGTATTTAGTTGGACCTTAAGAGGTGTTTTAACAAGTCTAACAGCCCTTAACTCCACCCCTTGGTCACTCCCTGAATCTTACTGTAATTCTCCACCAGGAATAGCCTCCTTGCTTTTTTATTATTATTTTTTTTTTTATAATTAAAGGTTTGAGGGGAAATATGAGCTGGGGATGTGTACTGGCCTGGACGCTGTATGTATTAGGGCATTAACAGAATAATCGAATATTCGAATATTCGACTATCAAACCGACTATTCGACTATCAAACCACTATTCGATTATTTTTTTAGATTTTTTTTTTTGTGGCTAGTGGCTTTTCTGCAGCAGACACGCAGCTGTGAGCTCTGGTGTGACGTCAACTCGCATTCCTTGAGTCCAGTCATCAATGTCATTGAAAAAAAAAAAATATATATATATATTTTATTTTTTATAATCAAATCGATTAATCGAATATTCGAATACTTATAGGTCGAATAATTCGAATACTAAAAATCACTATTCGTGAATGCCCTAGTATGTATGCTGTTGTATTGTGGTTTACCGTACTGTGACTGTCCTGGTTAAATATAACTCAATTACAAGTAAAAGTTGCTCAGTCAAATTTGTACTGAAGTACAAAAGCATCAATAATAGTGAATAGTGAAAATAGCCGACCTACAAGCTCACAATGAGCTTGAAAACAGGGCCTAAGTGGTTCATTCATAATGTACAATATTGTATATATAATGTATATATTTGCAATATTTGTCTTTGAAAAGTAGTGGAGTGAAAGTCATAAGTATCCAAACATACGATACGATACGATAATACTTTATTGTCAGTTTGCACTGAAATTTGTCTTGCGACCCAGAAACAGCCATGTATGCAACATATAACAGTACACACATTTGACATGACACAAGAAAACAACACAATACAAATACATACATAAAGACATGCAAAGACAAGAGCAATGTCCACCACTCAGCCTACCCCTGGCTTATAACTCCTGATTAAGCCTCAATGTCGTCTGATGGACAAAGGACCTCTTCAGTTTGACCTTATTGTATGTAGGAACACTGTATCTCCTTCCTGAAGGCAGCAACCTATATTCTCCATACAAAGCATGGCTAGTGTTTGAAGTGATATTCCTTGCCAACCTTATCATACTGTTATCATACGTAGATGTATAGAGCCTCTGAAGTGGTTGTCCAACAATCTTTGAACAAATGTTCACTTGTTGCAGCAGTTGTGACTTTAAAGCTACAGACAGACATCCATACCAGGTGGTACTACAGTACTGCAGGACACTCATAATAACAGAAGTGAAAAACAAAAGAAGAATCTGTCTACTAGCACCAAAAGATCTCAGACGGCGAAGGAAATAGACTCTTTGTTTTGTCTTCTTACCCACTGATTCAATCTGGTCTTTCCATGACAAAAGGTGGTCTATTACTACTCCTAGGTATGTATACGAACATACCTGGTTGATCTGTTCACTATGAATAGTAATAGGGGATCTGTGTATCTCTAGTGGGGCACCAAAAACAATCTCTTCTGTCTTTTTTGTGTTAATGATAAGAGCGTTGTTATCACTCCATTCCACCACCTTATTTACTCTGTGTTGGTGCAGTCCAGGATCACTGGAACTATCCAAAAGAGAAATCAAAACTGTATCATCAGAGTACTTTAGAATGTATTGGTCTGGCTTGTCAGTGCGACATTCAGACAGACATTTCTCAGTACTACAGCTGTCAGTATAAAGGGTGAACAATACAGCTGAGCTTACACAACCCTGGGGAGCACCAACATTAGTGGTTAATGCTGAGGAGAGGGTTTTGTTCACTTTCACCCTCTGTACTCTGTTAGTAAACATAAATAATCAAGTACAGTACAGGTACTCAAGACAAATGTCCTTAAGTACAGTACTCAAGTATATCGTTCTCTGTCGGGTGGAAAACTCATATGTCCAAAACTGTTTGGGATTCAAATAAAAAAATAGCAAAAGTAGCAGATCTACAAGCTCGAAACGCATCGCTTCGCGCCACATTTCGAGCCACGTTTTGAGCCACGTTTTGAGCCTGCGGATCTGCTACTTTTGAAGCTTTTGTGGGATGGTGTAGTATATGATCAAGTAGGGCATTCATTTACAAAAAAAACCCCAAAAGTATAGAATGTGGAATATGGAGAAAGGAGGTTTCTGCACGACAGCAACGATATGTTCATTGTTACTGTCCATCACTGCAGACACGTCAGTGTAAACATAAGTGGTAGTTCCGGTGCAGCAGCAGCAGAGCGACCCTGCAGTCTTAATACACAGAATACGTAGAACGTAGTCTGGCCTGTGTTAAACAGTCTGACAGGGGTTGGCTTCTCTATGGTCAGATCATATGACCTGAAGAAGATCCAGTTATTTTGTAATAAAGAAGTACCTTTTACCTGCTTTGGTGTGCGGGCTCTACCTTTTTGAACTGAAGCCTCTTTAGCCTAGCACCCACTAGTCGATGTGCATGTTATATAGCTAAGTTCCCTTCCCTTCCTCTGTACCCGTCAAATAAAGGCTCCGAAAAGCCCACAAAATTAGTAGATCTACAAGCTCTTTTTGGCTGTTTTTGGTGAAGAGATTTGGTGTAGGCGGAAAAAAGCGGTTCAAAATCTTCTGCTCAGCTGGAAAGGAGAACTACAGTAATGCACTTTTCCTTGACATGGAAACGTTTGAGAATCACTGTCATAGATGATAGAGCATGCAGCCACAGAGGTCCACAGCCAAGCCATCTCGTTATCAGTATTGGTGGAAAGTAATTCAGTACATTTACTCAAGTATTGTGCTTGAGGTACTTTTACTTACTTGAATATATCCAATTTTTCAATACCTCTACTCCACTACCATCTCAGAGGGAAATGTACTTTTAACTAAACTACAATTATTTAACTGTTAGCTGTAGTTACAAATTACTACTTGCACATTGAACTGCACTTGTTGTCTGATTTGTGCTATATAAATAAAGCTTGATTGATTGATTTATATTATCAGTTTTATATGACAGTTTTGTAATATTATTATTACAAAACATAAATGAACCAATTAAGAAAGATTTTCTGTGGATATTTTACTTATATTACAAATACAGGCCTCTTACTTGTAACAAAGCATTTCTACAGTATGGAACTGGTACTTTTGCCCAAGTAATCTTATTTTTAAATTCACTCACTATGATGTCAGATTCGTTATGACATCACAGCCGTGATGACATCACACTCCTTATGGCATCACAGCCACCAGAAGGCCAAGCGGCGCGCGGCGCCCGCCTGCTGTTGAGCACAGGAGTTTGTTAAATGCCCAGATCTGTCTGATTAATCAATTGCTCATAATTTGATGCGCCGAAAAGTCATCATGGTAATTAGCAAATGATTAGCAAATGATCTGGAATTGCTGGAAATCTGACTTATTAGCATAACATTAATTGCTGTGTTTTATAATAAGCCAGCTGGCTAATTGTTCTTTTTTTTTCTCCCCCAGCGCAGTAATTGTTCTAGAATGGAGGTGTTTCTGTCCTGTTTGTGTGAGTGAGTACATGTGTGTACATGATGTGTACATGTGTACTGTACGTGTGCACGAAAGAGTGCTATTTTGCACATGCATATGAATTTGAGTGTGTGTGTGTGTGTGTGTGTGTGTGTGTGCGTGCACGTGTGTATAAGCGTGTGTGTGTGTGTGTATGGTGAGTACATACACCTACACATACATATACCTTACAGACTACACTAAATACATTAAAGCGGTAATCTGTGATTTATTATGTTTAGTTTTTGCCCCTCCTCTCATTAATATATTGTAGCTGCTATTATAATTGTTGTCGTTGTTCTCATTATATTTGTTACCATTGTTGTTATTATTACTGTTACTTAGAACCTTAGATTTGTGGTGAAATTATGGTAATAAATATCATGTGCGCACGCACATGCACGTGCACACACACATGCACGTGCACACACGCATCCATCCTGGCAGATAAGCACAGGCTCCAAGCATAAAATTACAAATAATTAATATTTATAGAACAGTGTTGCCATTCAAAGCCATTTTATAAAATAGGGGTGCAACAAATTAATCGATTTAATCTATTATTAAAGAATAGCGATTGTAGCTAATCTAAAAGTGCTTCAAGATTATTCGATTGAAAAAGTAATCGATTGAAAAACCGCGCTGCAGCTCTGAAATAAAACACTACAAAGACATGAATTTGCACCAGTGGTGAAAAAAGTACTCACATTTTTTACTTAAGTAAAAATACCAATACTGCAATATAGAAATACTATGTTACAAGTAAGAGTCTAGAATTCAAAGTAAAAGTACAAAAGTATTGGCATCAAAATGCACTTAAAGTACCAAAAGTAAAAGTACTAAAATGTTAGCCTATGTATAAAATATGCCTATGTATAAAATTGGGCTAAAGTGGCTAATGTATGTTTCATGATATCATAATTTATATCTGAAAAGTAACTAGTAACTAAAGTTTTAAAATAATTGTAGTGTAGTGAAAGTACAATATTTACCTATTGAAAATAGTCAAGTAAAGTACAAATACCTAAAAAAAAAAAAAAAAACAGTACTTAAGTAAATCTACTTAGTTACTTTCCACCACTGATTTGCGCCCGTGTTCTCAGGCCAAGACGTGAATATTTAACAGTGTCATTTTAAAATGGATGCTTTCACATGGCCTTGCTGTGTTTACATATATGACAGCTATAGGGAGGCCACAGGGGTGAATCCCCCCCATGGGTGAGGGCGTCTCAGGGTGTTATGGTGTCACTACGGGCCCCTGTGGACCGGTAGGGGCCCCTCGCCTTGTAAATGAGACCGTCACAGATGTGCTACTCCTGGGGGCACTGAGAACTACACTATAGGCACTGGGGTAATAATGTATGATAATGCAAGCACACACACACACGCACACGCACACACGCACGCACGCACACACACACACACACACAGTAAGCGAGGCCTGTTACTGGCCATGTCTCTGATCTCAGATGGAAGAATGCTCCTAAGAGAGAAAATATTGATTTTTTTAACCACTTTGATCTTGGTGTCCCTAGTTCGTCATTAATGAGCGACAAAAGGAAAAATTCTAAGCAATTCTTCCAAAATGCAAATTTTTTTGCTCTCTAAAATAGCAAAAACAAGCAGGTCTAAAAGCTCATAACACATCGCTATGTTAAAAAAAGAAAATCGTGACACTGTTGTACGACCAACCTCAAAGAGAAGAAAAAATGTAAAAAAATAAGAGTTACACTCAATCTACAAGCTCTCAACGCGCCGCATAGCTGCGCATCGCGCCTATTTACGCAATTTTTGCTCAAGTGGTTAATCAGACTGATAAACTTAGTCGATTATTAAAAAGAAATATAATATTTTCACGTCGATTCACTGAAATATAATACCTCATCTTGCATAATATACAGTACAAGTCGGAATCATTATTCTTTCTTTCTTCCTCTGGCTAAAAGGTCTCAGAAAACAACACAGATATGCAACAAACGTCAAGACAGTAAATAAGGACAAGCGCCACGGGCAAAGCAAGGAAACTAAATCGTAATTGTAAAACAAAACGTCTAATAGGCTTTGTATGACAAGAGGATGTTCCCTCTGCCGGGTCACGACCCCGGGGCTGATCGTCAAACATAATTGCAGTCAGTGACTGAGACAGTGAATATGTAATCAATGCATTACCATCGCCACAAACGCACAGAAGCGTATAAGCATTATACACCCAGGGTTCCCTATAGGCCAGCCAGTCACAGCCTGCCTATATGCAAGTGGGAGCCCACATAATTGGCAGACGCTAAGATTTTAAAGGAACAATTTAAAAAAAGAGCCGTGGCGTTTTTCCTTTAAAACCTTAGAAAATGTGTTTGCATTTTGATAGAGATTAATAGCAGCTTAAAGGGATTGTAGACAGTTCAGAGATAAACAAAGAAAAAAACTCCAGCAGTTCCTTTCCGCGACCACCAGGGGGTGACTTCCATAGAGTTAAGGGGGCTTCAAAACAGGCCATGCCGAATATAGGTCGCTTTATTCGGATAGAATTCGCAGAACTGCCCGCCCCTGCCGGTTCTCTGAATTTTTATTTTTAAATAGGCTCTTTCATGATAAATTGACCACATATATGAAGTTAAACAACTAAATTCTATCCAAACGATTTTTTAAAAGTAAATTCTGTGCCTCAAAAAAGAAGTTTGAAAGCGTTTTAAAACCGAAAGTAAAAAGTTCCCACGGACATGGACGCGCATGGACGCGCACATGCATGCGTTAATTTACGACCCGGACAAACATAAACATTAGGGAAAATACGGATTTCAGAGAGAGGACTGTGTTTCAATGCAGGAAAACACCCCAGCATCATTATATAGTGGCTGATAGAGGGGAAAAAATGCAATATATATATATATAAATATGTTTCAAATGTAGGCTTAATGTTGCCTACAATCCCTTTGAAGTAGGCTTTACTTAGTTGGTTCCATCGTTAAAAGCCAGAACACAAGCCTGATTAAAATACATTTCTGAAAATGCACACGGCCCATCCATCTGACCACTTAACACGGCAGCCAGTCTGCCGTGTTAAGTGATCAGCTGGGTGGGCCGTGAAAGCTTTTGAGATTTCCAAGTGGCCCCTGATCCAAAAAAGGTTGGAAGCCACTCAGGCTATATACTGTACATCATCGTTTGACAAAATGGCCACCTACAAGCCCACGACGCAATGGGGTGCGACACGTTGTGAGCTTCTAGATCGGCTATTTTCACAATAAAAAAAGAAAAGTAAAACCGCAAACCGGGGGGGCTCCTGAGTCCCCCCCCCCCTTCTGTTGCCTAGAACTGGATAATTGATTGAGGTCATGTGATCAGTGACATACGCAGGGTGTACTTTTGGCTCCGCCCCCTCAGCCAAAAGTACACCTTGCGTATGTCACTGATCACATGACCTCAATCAATTATCCAGTTTTAGGCAACATAGAAGAGGGGGGGGGACTTTTTTCTTATTTCCACACAACAGCTCTAAGGTGTATTAAAGACATAGTTCAATGTTGAAAATGAGTGGTATTCCCCTTTAAGCACTTTAACCCCGGCATCCCGGCATGTAATTTTAGGAAAAAAAAAAAAAAAAAAAAAAGATTTGTAACATTTTCAAAAATAACAGATCTACAAGATCACATCGAGCTAAGGGTCCATTTGGTTTCATTTGTACACGCTCATGAGTTACGAGGGTCCCTTGAAATAAATAAACGACTAAGAACCACAGTTCAAGGCCATTCAACAAACAGATAGAAACAAACAAACAGAGAGAGGACACAGATGAGTAATTATTATAACACAGAGAAACAAACATGTCTTCCAGGAGGAGAGAGCAGCTCAGCTGAAACCTAGAAGTCAGACGGAGCGTGAAGCGAATGATGAACGCACTGCTAGCCCGCTAATTGTCAGTGCATTCCAGTTAACACACCGGAATTATTCTGGATAACTGCCCCGCCATTCACCTTCACTTAGCTTTATAGCAAGTGATTCTCAACCTTTTTTTTTTAATTTTCCAAGGACCCCCCAGTTCTTATACCCATTAAGACCCGAGGTCTGACTTGAATTATATTTTATATTATATACTTTTTTGTACCTTTTATTTCTTGTATTTTATTTCTCTATGTACCGGTTTTATGTCAGTGGTTCTCAAACCTTTTCATGTCAAGGATCCCCAAAATGATATGTATTTGGCCACCTACCCCCATCGGAAAACATTTTGTTCCAGGGACCCCCAGAAGCAAAGATTTTAGTAAAGAATTCTTCCCATTAAAGAATATATTCAAAGATTTGCATAAATTCACGATTTTTCAAAAATATCAAGTCTACAAGCTCATAGCTTCATGCCACATAGTGCGGCACGAAAGTGATGCGCTATGAGCTTGTATATCTGCTATTTTTGAATAGCCCGAAGTGTAACATAATGGTTAAAGTGGTTAAAATGACAGAGATGCTTTCCCGGTTTTAATGGGTAGCCACGGACTTTTGGTGCGTTTTTGTCTCTCTTGGACCCCAAATCTTCAGAGTTTACTTAACTCTGAGAGTGTACAAACGAAACCAAATGGACCCTTAAGGGTCCAATTTGGTTTCATTTGTACACTCAGGGTTCTCTGAGTTACAGACCCATAACTAGCTCAAGGACCCCTGGGGGGTCCACGGACCCCACGTTGAGAACTAGCGCTTTACGTTAAAGTGTCCCAAGTTGGTAGAAAGTAACTAAATACATTTACTCAAGTACCGTACTTGGGTATACGTTTGAGGTACTTTTACTTGACTTCCTATTTCCACTCTGTTAATACTGAAAGCTGCACTATGTAACTGTCCTCTTCTACAGCGGATTTCAACCTGGCTTCCTATGCAAGTTCTGCTGATGCTTTTAGCATTGAGCTAATAGAGCCGGCCTGCTTGCTCAGGGGATACATTTAATCTTGACCATCAGGTCAAAATTTGTGTCAGATCCTGTGTCCAGGTGAGACATGACCTTTGACACGATCTGAATGTCGCAATAGTAGAGCAGGGAGACCAAATACAACCACCCCAATTGTATAAGTTATATTGTATTGACATACTCTACCATACAGATTGGACAAAATTACATTTTATTCATTAAAAAAAGATTGCATAGCGGCGCTTTAATGCTTCTCCTCTACATTTCAGCTCCAAACATTGCATGTTTTTACTCAATTATGTGTCAGCTTTATTTACTAGTTACCTTGCAAACAGACATGAACTGCAACATTAAAGTGATGAACACATGAAGTGAAAGAATTATTTCAATCGAATAATATTATGGTTAGGCCTACTTTATATTATTGTAGTGATTACAAGTAGGAATTTTGAACGCTGGACCCTGTACATGTAACAGAGCATTTCTACATTGTGGTATTACTACTTTTAAAAACAAAACAATCTGTGTACTTCTTCCACCACTGTGACCACAGCTCACAACTAATCTCTTCTCGTCCCAGAGGGGGGGGGGGGGGTCTGTTCTTGGCAGAGTAAAGCTCAATTCATGAATACGTACCGGCGTACGGCGAAAACAGCCGATCTACAAGCTCACAACGCGGCGTTTGCACGCCGCGTTGTGAGCTCGTAGATCGGCTGTTTTCGCCCGCGCGTCTGGAGTACAAATCCGGCATATATAACCCACATACTTAAGATTAATGCAATTAGACGCTAGCTGAAGCTACAGGGAGCAGAAAAGGTGACTGCGTTTGTCACGCTGCGTGAACCCACCTGGCAAAGACATGATGGAGAGACGAGAGAGAGAGAAAGAAAGAGAGGAAAAAGGGGAGAGAGAAAGATAGATTAAAGAGGTCAAAGAGGCTGTGTATGAATCACAACGTCTTATAGCTGTGTTTGTTTCATTGCTTTGTTTGTAAAGATACAGTAGTCCTCAGTATCCATTTGTAGCTCGGGAGAGTGTATAGTTGTAACCAAAATGGACACGTAAGGGGGGTTAATGCTGCAATCCAGATTCTTTTTTATAAAAAAATAAAACCATTATATAACCGGTCTGTATGGTAGAGTAAGTTAATACAAGAATACAATAATAACTACATGTGCAGTGGTTGGAGGGAATACAAGAACGCTCGCCCCGGGTCAAATCCGGTGTCCTCGGAACGGTCGCCACCTGGTATTCCTAAACCTAACCTCAGTAAAACTATGCCAGAACCTAATCTTATTCCTAAGCGTAACCTCAGTAAAACTATGCCAGAACCTAACCTTATTCCTAAACCTAACCTCAGTAAAACTATGCCAGAACCTAACCTTATTCCTAAACCTAACCTCAGTAAAACTATGCCAGAACCTAATCTTATTCCTAAACGTAACCTCAGTAAAACTATGCCAGAACCTAACCTTATTCCTAAACCTAACCTCAGTAAAACTATGCCAGAACCTAACCTTATTCCTAAACCTAACCTCAGTAAAACTATGCCAGAACCTAACCTTATTCCTAAACGTAACCTCAGTAAAACTATGCCAGAACCTAATCTTATTCCTAAACGTAACCTCAGTAAAACTATGCCAGAACCTAACCTTATTCCTAAACCTAACCTCAGTAAAACTATGCCAGAACCTAACCTTATTCCTAAACCTAACCTCAGTAAAACTATGCCAGAACCTAATCTTATTCCTAAACGTAACCTCAGTAAAACTATGCCAGAACCCAATCTTATTCCTAAACGTAACCTCAGTAAAAACTATGCCAGAACCTAATCTTATTCCTAAACGTAACCTCAGTAAAACTATGCCAGAACCTAATCTTATTCCTAACCTTAACCTCAGTAAAACTATGCCAGAACCTAACCTTATTCCTAAACCTAACCTCAGTAAAACTATGCCAGAACCTAACCTTATTCCTAAACGTAACCTCAGTAAAACTATGCCAGAACCTAATCTTATTCCTAAACGTAACCTCAGTAAAACTATGCCAGAACCTAATCTTATTCCTAAACGTAACCTCAGTAAAACTATGCCATAACCTAATCTTATTCCTAACCTTAACCTCAGTAAAACTATGCCATAACCTAATCTTATTCCTAAACGTAACCTCAGTAAAACTATGCCAGAACCTAATCTTATTCCTAAACGTAACCTCAGTAAAACTATGCCAGAACCTAATCTTATTCCTAAACGTAACCTCAGTAAAACTATGCCAGAACCTAATCTTATTCCTAAACGTAACCTCAGTAAAACTATGCCAGAACCTAATCTTATTCCTAAACGTAACCTCAGTAAAACTATGCCAGAACCTAATCTTATTCCTAACCTTAACCTCAGTAAAACTATGCCAGAACCTAACCTTATTCCTATCCTTAACCTCAGTAAAACTATACCTGCCTGAACCTAATCTTATTCCTAACCGTAACCTCAGTAATACTATGACTGAACCTAATCTTATTCCTAACCGTAACCTCAGTAATACTATGCCTGAACCTAATCTTATTCCGAAACCTAACCTCAAACAAATACAAGAACAGCTGGGTGTGAGGGGTCTATAGAAGCCTTTCGGTTACCGTTTGGAACTTTCAACGACAAGTAGCCCTATCTGAAGCTCATAAGCGCAATAACTCCCCAGGCCAAGCGGAGATTCCATCTTGGCTCAGCGGTTAGGTAGATGTTTGGTCTCCGAAGCAGGAGACCCGAGCTTGTTAAGTATTGTGAGGACACAATACTTAACGGATAGCGGCTTTAAACTGGAAACCTAATTGATATACTTAGTTCCCCCCAGGACTCTATGTGGGCCCACTTCTCTTTTTCTCTCTACATCAGTGCTTCCCAAACTATTTAGCTCGAGACCCAAAAGTCTCCCGCGACCTTAACTAGTAAAAAAAAAGCCGATCTACAAGCTAACAACGCGCCACGATGGGACGCGTTGTGAGCTTAGATAGATCTGCTATTTTCACTACTTCTTAAAAGTTTTTTTGTTTTATTCGTAGAATAAAACATAGGAAACATTGGGAACCACTATACACTATATCTTCGTCGAAAATAGCTTGTAGATCAGCTATTTTCGCAGAACGTTCACCCCAGAATAGGGACGGCTAGGGTTCATGTGGTTAACCCTTTATGACTCCTGCAGGTGGCGTTTTATTTAACCCTGTGCTGTGTGAGCCACATGTCTGAAAATGTGAGAGACAGGTAGAGAGACGGATATGAATGGGTCGAAGGAACGCTCCCCACTACAGTGGACGAATCACAGGCTAACTCTTAGGACGTCCACTGGATGGTTTGGGGGACAGGAACCGGAGAAGTGGAGAAAGAGTAGAGTAGAACAGCAGTTTCCAAATTATGATTAGCTTAACCTCTCACTCAACAGTAAACAAACCAACATACAGTATAAGTGTACTGTATACAGGGTGTTTCTAAAGTGACAATTTAATTACTTTTAAGACCTTTTTTAAGACAAATTGTCAAATATTACGTAAGAAACCAAAACACACGAAAAACAACTAACAAAATACTAACAAAAACTTTCGAAAATACAGAATTTGTTTACATTTGACAGTTACAAATGTTTTTCACGATTTTTCAAAAATAGCAGATCTACAAGCTCATAGCGCGGCACTGGATGCCGTGCTATGAGCTTGTATATCTGCTATTTTTGAATAGCCAAAGTGTGAAGTAAGGGGTATAGTCCACCGAAAGTCCATCCCCCCTACCTTCTGAGAGCCTGTGACGTCCCTGAGGCCGAGGTGTTGTGTGACCTTGTAGTTCAGCTATTTTCACAATATTTATCTGTGGAACCGAGTCAAACTAAATGTAATACCTACAATTCCAAGTGCTTGTCAGGGTGTGGGGGTCCCCAGTTTAAAATATGATTATGTTTTGATGGGGGGTCACAGCCTGAAAAGTTTGGGAACCCTTGGTGTAGAACTAGAGACGAGAGCTGGGGAGAGAAGGGGAGAGCAGCCAAGAAGGAGGGGGAAAAAAGAGTGCAGTGAAGGAGACGACGGAATAGGAAGGAGGGAGGGTCCTAGGGGACACGTCTGCGAAGTGGGTCAGCCGCTTGGCAGGACAGGCCAGCTCGTTAGTGTAAACACACACACACACACACACACACACAGAGAGAGAGACACAGACCTGGGGAAAAGGTGCCGTTCGAAAGCCCTCTGGCTGTAATTGGCAACAATGAAAATTACACAGGCTAATTAACAGCTCCGTGGCATAGAAAGCCTTGCCACGCTGCCACGGCTGTGCCAAGGAGGCGGAGAGTGAGCTGTGTGTGTGTGTGTGTGTGTGTGTGTGTGTGTGTGTGTGTGTGTGTGTGCGCATCTGCATGTCTGAGCATATCACCGTTGCATTAAGTAATTTATTTGTCTGCAAATGTTCATCATTAAAATCCATTATGCCAAGAGTGTGTGTGTGTGTGTGTGTGTGTGTGTGTGTGTGTGTGTGTGCGCTTACGCAGATAGTTGATGATTTGTCTCAGGACAGTGGGCGTGAATCCCAACGCCGCGAGAGGAGACAAATACACATCATCAGTGCTCATTACAAATTACAACATACTCAGCACTAAGCTGATGTAAAATGTAATATGTCATTATCACAGATATGGCATGACAACAAATCTATTGTTAAATCGCTCACATTATTCATTTGGAAACATATTTTAAGCAGTTTTTGCTTTAACCCTTTAAAACCAGGAAAGAATCTATGTCATTTTAGATTTTAGCTATATAGGTAGGTATAGCAACATGTTTTTCAGAAAACTCTTAGGATTTAGAACTGTGGTTAGACAAGTAGTTCTCAGAAATAGCAAATATACAAGCTTGTACATCTGCTATTTTTGTACATTTTTGAAAACTCTTGAAAGTGTTTAATTTTTCAACACAAATCTTCTTTTCTAGGGGTCCTTGGCACAAATACAATTCAGGTGGGGGGTCCGCAGCCAAATATATATATATATATCAATTTGAGGGTCTTAATGGGTTAAAATATATTTTACGCAGTTTTTGTTTTAATTAAACAGGACAGTAGAGAGAGAACACAGTAAGTCGAGTGCAACGACGTGTGGTTGGAGGGAATCATGCGACAAGCGGAATCGAACCGGTTATTTTGGTCGTCGACACACTCTCCGCTCAAGTACCAGTGCACCCTACAAGCAAATTCTAACAATACATATTTCAGGGTTCTATTTGTAAAAAAAACAGAGAGGGGGGCATTTTCTCTGTCAAATACATACACAGAGCGGAAATAGCTGTTCTACAAGCTCACAACATGTCAAATGGCGATACGGTGTGTGCTTGTGGAGCTGCTATTTTTGAAATGTTCAGAAGGAGATCTGTGATAACAAATCAAAGAAAAAGGTCCCGCACACTGTCTGGAACTTGCAAAAAGGATGCTCTTTATTAAGTCGACGTTTTGGTCATTAGACCTTCATCAGGACATGTCTGTCCTGATGAAGGTCTAACGACCGTGGTCGTCCTACGCACCTGTGACCAACCTTTGAGGTGTGCATCGGACTTCTTCTAAAAAACATGCTGTTTTTGAAATAAAATGAATGAATTGAGACATTTTCAATTAAATTGTTACACATGTGATATTATCAGACACAAATGTCAAACCCATCCAATACTGTATATCAGTATTTAGTTTTTATTTGACATTGACTTATTCACCTGTTTCTTGGCTGTGTGTTTTCCACTTCCTGTCGGATTTCAGTGGATATCATTAGTCATCTGACCGGTTTAATTGGATTTCATTGGATCAAAAGACAGGAAGTGGAACACAGTGAAAAGCCTAGGAAACAGGTGGATAAAGCAAAATGAATGCCATACTTCATCGTACTACAGAGTCACGCAAAAGTAGCTGATCTACAAGCTCACAATGTGTCGCATCTTGACGCTTTGTGAGCTTGCATATCTGTTATTTTTGCTATTTTTTAACAGTTTTCAAGTGAAAGTGTTCACGTCTGTGGGTTTTATAAATATTGAACAATTGAAAAGTATTAACAAGTACACAGCTTCTGTTTTACATGTCCTGAAAAGTAACAGTTTTGGAGAAGATATTATGAGATATGTTTCCACCCAACACTGACAAAATCACAGTGCAAGTACTGTTCTTCAGTACAATTTTGAGGTATTTTTTACTTTATTGGAATACTTCCAATTTTACTTTTACTCCACTACATCTCAGAGACAAATATTGCACTTTTTACACCACTATAATTATTTGAACACTTTAGTTACTAGTTATTGTAGATTTTGGTTATTATTATTACAAAACCACTTCAGACCTATACATACACTTTGGCAATTTTAAAATAGCTTGTAGATCTGTTATTTTGAAAACTTTGTGAAATGGGACCTTCTGCATAATGAGTTATTTCACTTTTGGTACTTTAAGTACATTTTTATGCCAATACTTTTTTGAAAACCAGAGTTTTACTTAAAACAGAGTATTTCTACATTGTGGTATTGATACTAAGTAAAAAATGTCAGTACTTCTTCCACCACCGCAAAATCACACCCTGGCTAAAGGCATAATCCATGGTTATTACCACTTCTCCTTCGTCCTTTTCAGCAGTAAACATACATTTATGGAGTTCTGCTCTTATTCAGGTCCTCCATCACCTTTTCACTTCTTCTTTGACTTAATTTTCTTCTTCTTCTTTGTCTTGACTTCTGTCTTCGTCTTCCCTTTGCTCTTCCTGTCTTTACCTTTCTTCAGCTCAGCTTCTTCTATGGTTTTTGCTGCCCGTGCCTTCCTCCTGCCCAGTGGGGTTCTGCTGTACCACATCTGTACACAGACACACACACACACACACACACACACACACACACACACACACACACACACACACACACACACACACACACACACACACACACACACACACACGTTTGTATTACTATACTAGTGAGGACGTCACAATAGCAGATCTACAAGCTGTGACACGTTGTGAGCTTGTAGATCAGAAATGTTTTGGTGTGTGTGGCACTGCACAACTAACCCTAAAAATGGGGAACATTCATACTACAACTCCTAAACCTAACCTCTAAATGTCCAATCCTGAAACTAAACCCATTTTCCTTACCCCCAAATCTGTTTTAACCATAAAACAAGCATTTCTCTTGTGAGGACGAGGAAAATGGTCCTCACAATGTCTATGTCAAATTCTGCTTTACTTTTGGGCCCTCACAAGTATAGTACCACACACAGATTTGAGTCTGGAGTTCCCACAACTGAACAAACATAATAGTAGAGAAAGGCCGCCCTCTGCTGGCTGATGTCAGTTCCTGCAGCTGTACACTTTTTGAAGTCAATGCTGCGCGAGCACACGCACACACACACACACACACACACACACACACACACACACACACACACACACACACACACACACACAAAAGGAAAGCTGAACTATGGTTCCTCGCTATGAATATAACAATATATTTCTACTCTATTCTGAACTGTTTTAGTGTATATTGGTTACTGTGTGTGAGGTTGTTCATTAGATATCTGTACATCAATCAATACTGTAAAATAACATTTAAATCAGTCTCTGTACACACTCACCAGTTTGGTTATCGTGGTGGAGGTCGGTTGGGAAATCTCTATCAAAACTCTTCATGGTTTCATCTCTAACAACATTCTCATGACCGTCTGACTTTCAAACATCTTTCTTCCAAGACTTTGAAATTGAGTTGTATAATAATTTAATTTTTATGACGTGCATATGTCATTTATTTTACCCAGAGGAGGTTGGCTGTGTGAACATTAATGAGCAAACTTTTCAGTGATTTACACTAATCATAAGTTATTCTTGTGGTTTAGGTTTCTTTTAGTCCTATAGCGGTATCTCTCTCTCTTTTTGTATCTGTCCAGTGTTTCAGAACGGCGGTATACTGCCATGACAACTGAATCCCTAATTAACGTATAAGCAAACAAACAATACAAATAAACAAAGTTGTTTTGCTCTGGACAGGTGGGGGCGGGGTTGAGCCTTTTATTGACAGTGACAGTAGAGAGACAGGAAACGTAAAGAGAGAGTAGTGACGCAGCAAACGGTCTGGCCGGCCGCGAATCGAACCGAGGACTCGCTGTCAGGCATTGGAGCCTGTGTGGTACGCACCCTAGCCACGGGGTAAGTTTAAAAGAATAACTGGTCTACAAGCAAACAACGTGTCGTAACGTGACAAAAAAGATGTGGGCCTAGTATAGACCCCTGGGGGACTCCAGTCAAGTAAGTATATAGGGTTTAAATGGTTAAAGGGCCTTACAGGTGCCGTCATATTTTGCCCATTCAGTGCAACTAGAGGTTTAGTTGGCATTACTGCGAACCACCTTTTCCTCCTAAACATTTCCGCCCCCCACCCAAGGGGCATTTTCCACTTCAGGTTATAAACTACAGCAGGGTAAAAACATGGCAAGCTGCATCACACTGACCTTACAGTACACAGTGATGTAAGCAAAACAACTGCAGCTAATCAAATGAATAATGGGTGTGTTAGATTTTGCAGATTGGCTCTGGACATATCTGTGAACATCTAACACACTCATTATTCATGTGTTTGATGCAGCTGTGTCTGCCATGTTTTTAATCAGGATACAGATTGTAAGTGATGACACAAAGAAATGAGCAGACAAAATTGGAACACTATGAAAATGAAGCTGATAAATGGGTACTCTCTCCTGATTGGCAGGAATTGTGTCACCTACCTGAAAATGTATTTTCTGTTTATTAAAAAGCAACAGGGCGACTCCTGTTACCTAACAAACACTCTATAGCAATGTTATCAGAATATAAACTTTAACCTTTTAGCAAAAATGTTTTTGTTTTAACCAAAAGATATCACTTAAAGGACAACTTTGTTTTTTTACAACCAAGGTTTATATTTTAGCTTGTAATTAAAGTAAATGAAAGATGAGTGTTATCTTTTTTTTCATTTACTGCTTTCTATAGTTTTAGCAATTTCCGGAATATTTTTTACAGTGGGCGGGGGCATTCTGTCCAGTGGCTAAATATGCCTTTTTTACACAATAAAAAAGGTCCTGTGGTCTTTGATGGCCAAATGTGAGTTATTGGGGGCTAGAAGAGCTACTGTAAATAATAATAAAGAAAACGCCAGGTTATTGTGTAAAAAAGACATATTTAGCCACCGGTAAAAAAACAAAGTTGTCCTTTAAGTTGCTATTTATCGGTATCACAATGAAACTTACTTACAAGAAAACATATTCATGGTATATTCTCATTCAAATCTTAGTGTTTCCCAATTATTCCGGGGCCAACTTGCAATACCCTCGCGACCCACCACCAGCGGTGTAAAGCAACTAAGTACATTTACTCAAGAGCTGTACTTAAGTACACTTTTGAGGTATTTTTGACTTTACTGGAGTATTTCCAATTGTCAGTAATTTAATTCTACTCCACTACATCTCAGAGGAAAATATTGTACTTTTACTCCACTTATACTTCTACTTAAGTAAAGAATGTTAGTACTTTTACCACCACTGACCACCAGGGGGCCCCAGCCCCACATGGCTGGGGAATGGCTGCCATATAAAAACATGCGCTTCACGTCTTCTCTGACCTTAAAGGCCTCTTCCTCCTCTTTGAACACAGGGTCCTGTGTGGCCAGGGGGGGGATGAACTCGGAGGCGGCGAGGGCCTTGGAGGGGAGCTGGCTCAGCCGGCGGGGGCTCAGCACCCAGCGCACCGCCCGCAGGATGTGACCCTGGGTGTAGCCGTCCGTCACCTTGGCCAGGGAGCTCAGGTCCAGGTCCGGCCCGGGCTGGACGCCACCGCTGTGCAACAGCTCCCTCCACAGGACTGGAGGAGGCAGGGCAGCCGAGGGAAGAAGGAAGGACAAGAGGAGTGTGTTTAGTTGATTATCAAATTGCTGATATTGTATTGATCGTATATTGATCTTTCCACAGATATCGTATTGATCTCTGTGGAAAGATCCTTGCTCTTTCCACGCTGAAGCAAATATTAATTCATTTGTTAAAAATATACTCTACAGCAGGGGTCTTCAACAGGGGGTCCGGACTCCTTTGTATGATAGGAACTTATACATTAACCACTTGAACTCTAGCATCCCTATTTTGGGGGTGAACATTCACCGAAGAGCAGAAAAAGAGCAGAAGAAGCACAGAGCAAAAATATGTAGTGTTAAATTATACATTTGTAACTGAGCGTTTACATTTGTTCATTTACCTTACATTACATTTGAGGTTTAGAGAACTCCACCAAATGTCCAAATTGTTCTTCTTTGAGGTAACTGTGTTGTACTATTTACTGTGTGACAATAAATACCCCATGTCTTCTGTGTATTTGTCTGCGAAATGTTGACGTAGCCAAAAGATGCCATCAAACAAGGCATTTCACATCATCGAACGTACGGAATGAAACAACATGCTTGATGCCTCCGATCAACACAAAGACCTTTTGTGTATAAACTTAGCCGAAAATCTGCAAAGTTTCCAGTTAAACGGCAAGGATTTTAGTTTCAAATGTAGGATTATAGGATTTTTTTTAATGCACATTTCACCCAGGTGGTGGTTCTCAATCTAGGGTGTGGGGACCCCCAGGGGTCCTTGAGGAGGTTCCAGGGGGGTCCTCAGTAAAATGTATTAATATAATATCAAAATCAGTTTAAGCCATTGACACCTGAAGCTGATTCTACACGTCTCCTAAATCTCAACAGTATTCTGAAAAACGTATGTTTCTATTTCATTGGTGCTCAATCTTTTTCATGTCAAGGACCCCCAAAATAATATGTATTTGGCCGCGGACCCCCATCACCATTTTGTTCCAGGGACCCCCAGAAGCAAAGATTTGACTTAAAAATGTTTGCTTAAAAATATACATATATTCAAAGATTTGCACACATTTTCACGATTTTTCAAAAATAGCAGATCTACAAGCTCGTAACGCGGCACTCGGTGCCGCGCTATGAGCTTGTAGATCTGCTTTGTAGCTCAAATCTAAAATTGACACAGTTCCAGGTCCACCTTAACCCTACTATAAATATTTTTTAAAAATAATGTAATTTGAAAAAATATATTTTTGAAACATTTTAACAGGACAAATGGGAGTCCACACCACGGCCAAATACGTATTTGGGGAGTCCTTGACAAAAAGTTTGACAACCACTGCTCCTACCCAGCCTGGAGGCGTAGTCTGGTCTGGGGATGAGGAGGATCTTCCTGTAGACCTTACAGAAGGGCTTGAGGTCGGCGTCAAAGGGCCTGCGGCTCGTCCCCACCACCAGAACTCTGTCCTCTGGCTTCAGGCTCTTCAGGACCTTAGCCAGGTCCTTCTTCAACCTCTTAGGCTCCATCTGGAAAGAGTGTGTTATCACATTAAGACCTGAGGCCGTAACAGTTTTCTGAAAAAAACGTATATTTCTGTCAGTGGTTCTCAAACCTTTTCAAGTCAAGGACCACCCAAAATTAAAAGTGTTTGGCCGCGCCCCCCCCCCCATCTCAAAATATGTCGTTCCAAGGACCCCCAGAAGCAAAGATTTGAGTTAAAAATGTTCGCTTTAAAAACTACATTCAAAGATTTTCAAAAAGGTTTTCACCCCAGAAAAAAAAGGCAGATCTACATGCTCATAGCGTGGCACAAAGTGACGCGCTATGAGCTTGTATATCTGCTATTTTTGAATGGCCAAAGTATAAAATAATGGTGAACCAATGTGCCAAAATCTAAAATGACACAGGTGCTTTCCCGGTTTTAGTGCGTTAACTTGCCACAAGAGGGCAGTATGAGCTCAGAGTTAAACTGTGAGCCAGCATTTTCACCTTGGCAAGTGTTTTCACCAGTTTCACCAGTTCAACTTTTCATTGTAATTGATACAAAGTATAAAGCTAAACTGCAATTCTGTTGATAGAACGATATGATACTTCATTGATAATTCCTCAATATACAATGGGTATGTAATATGGATAGATACACTAGATATGAATAGATGGTGGCTGTATGTACAGTTAGTATAGCTCTGGTCCATAGCGTTAGGAGTTCTGGAAAACTCCTAACGCTATGGACCAGAGCTACAGTTAGTATACAGTATGTAAATTATGATTGTTTTTGACAAAGCAGTCTATTAAGAACCTCTAGAAAACTCTTTCTGCCACTGAATAAAAATCAAAGAGCCTCGATTTCATGTCTGCCCACGGTTCTGACTTCAAATCTAAAGTTAGCCTATATCAGAATCTTATCATTTTATATAATATGTAATTACCTCTGTCAAAGGAGATGAGTTCTAAAGTAAAACTTGAGTGAAGTAACGTCTGAATGAATTGCAGAGCTAAGTAATTTTCTATGTAAAAAGTGGTTTCCATAGCAACCACTACAACAACGACTTCTGTCTTTCTGTACGGAATAGTTAACTTTTTTATGACTCATACTGATCTGGAGTCAGTTATTCTGTACTGTGACCCAGCATAGATGGAATGTTTATATGACACATACTGATCTGGAGTCAGTTATTCTGTACTGTGACCCAGCATAGATGGAATGTTTATGTGACACATACTGACCTGGAGTCAGTTATTCTGTACTGTGACCCAGCATAGATGGAATGTTTATATGACACATACTGACCTGGAGTCAGTTATTCTCACCTCTTTCTCTGTCTTTGGTACTTTCTTGTAGAAGGTTTTCTCTGCGTCTCCGATCCAAATGACTGAGGGCTGCAGCTGGCGAGCCACCTGCCACACACACACACACACACACACACACACACACACACAAACACACACACACGCGCGCGCACACGCACACGCACACGCACACGCACACGCACACGCACACGCACACACACACACACACACACACACAGAGTGAGACAAATGTACCAGTAATTGCCGTACAGTAAACTTACTAATGTACTAATAACACACACCATAGACTTGCTATAAAGACTAAATTTTTATATTAATCACTTAAAGCCCATATACTTTGTTGACTGGAGTCCCCCATGGGGTCTATTCTGGCCCTCTCCTTTTTCCCTCTACACCAAATCCCTTCGCTAAAAATAGCCGATCTACTAGCTGTACAAGGTGAACCATCTGTGATATGGACAAGTACACATGAAGTTCAGGACTTTATACAAGTACGGGGCTCAAACCTGTGATCTTCTGGCTACAGTACCACCCAAATGTCACTCCAGGACAAGTAATCACACATAGTGATTAACCACTTAAAGCCATACTGTATTGTACAACAAATTGCAAAGATCTACAAGCTCACAAAGTATCACATCGCAGCACGTTATGAGCTTCTAGATCTTCTATTTTAGCTGTTTTAAATTTAAAACAAAATCTGTTCTTTTTTTCTGTTTGTAATTTTTATATTTTTTAAACATGTTTGAAAATGTTTGAAAAATAACAATGTGTCACAGCAGCAGCTGCAGGCCAGAGTTGTTTACCATCAACGCCTGCATGTTATGAGGTGAGCTTTGTAACTTTAGAATGATGTTTTTGACAACAACCGAGTCTGGGTTATACAACTTTAGCATGCTCTACTTATTTTGGAAAAAACATCCTTTCTGTTGCTCAACGTTCAGCACCGAAGCTTCTGGGACTGCGGTCACAGTCCATTTTGTGTGGGTATTTAGTGAAATAAATGCGTAGGCTATAGTTGCAAATGCATAGAATGTACCATACCAACAACAGCTGTCAAACAGCAGGTTGTAAGCCTAGACCCCGGCACTGTCAGTGGTGGAAAAAGTATTCACATTTTAGTAAAAGTAGCAATACTGTAATGAAGACATAATCTGTTACAAGTTAAAGTCCAGAAATCTAAATTTACTTGAGTAAAAATACAAAAATATTGGTATCAAAAGTACTTAAAGTACCAAAAGTAGAAAGTACTCATTATGCAGAATGTCCCATTTCACAAGTTTTCAAATGTATACAAATCTTTTGAAAATAGCTAATCTACAAGCTCACAATGCATCGCGATGCGACACATTGCAAACTTGAAGATCTGCTATTTCAAAATGGCTGAAATGTATACAGAGCTTAAGTGGTTGATGTATGTTTCGCAATAATAATCAAAATCTATGAAGTAACTAAAGTTGTCAAATAATTGTAGTGGAGTAAAAGTATAATATTTGCCTCTGAGATGCAGTGGAGCAGAAGTAAAAGTATTGAAAATCAGAAACACTCCAGTAAAGTCAAAAATACTTGAAAAGTGTACTCAAGTACAGTACTTGAGTAAATGTGCTTAGTTACTTTACACCACTGGGCAGAGTTACATGTCACACCTCCAGAGGCAAAATTTCAGAAAGAAAATGCGAGTTGGAAAAAAGTTAAACTTTCTTTCCTGTTCTACCCCGGATCTGAACCCGGATCTCCTGTCCAAGGGCAGACATACTTTACCACTGAGGTAATAGAGCCTGCCTGCTTGCTCTGGGGAGAGACCTTCAGGTCAACCCGGAAACAGGATCGTGCCAAAGGTCGCGTCCAACCTAGACACAGGATCTACAGTAAATGTCTCAATAGAAGAGCAGCTAGACCAAATACAACCACCCCAATTGTATGTTATATTGTATTAACATCTAAGGATGCATACAAGAAAACATGTGTCTATACTATCACATGGGTGTCATATGTCAAGTGTAGATGGATGGCAGTGGATTGGAGATGCACTCACCGCCTACATAAAATCAGATAAATCTGCAAATAGTGTAAAGAGGTGGAGAAAATATGCATAAAAAGAACTGCATTGGAGGTTAAACGCGAACGCTATGGGGGTGGCGATTGGCTTGCGATCCCCTGGTACCTCAAATGACGCCCCTGCACGCCTCTGATTCCGGAACGCCGGACAAGACAATGCTCACGGGGGAGGCTTTGTTTGGTTCGGAGTAAAAACGCAAATCCAGCATTAATTAATTGTTTACGCCTCTATTGTGGGATATCTGTGTATTCATACAACAAGCACCCACTCACCTAACCCTGAATTCTGCAGGATAAGAAGGACATTTACATGTCAATAAAGAGACTTAACAACTCAATGACTTGACTTGAGGGAACAGAAAGCTTCAAAAGAACCCAGTTCTTTATACAGCCTCAGCAAGTTAAAGTATCACTTACAGTACACCAAATAAAGACAAAAGCATCAAATGAACAAAAACACCCACCCATCAACTCCACGTGCAGTGCTTCAATACAGAACAATGCATTAACCGTAGATAAACAACTATTCAAACTATTCAAACAATGACATACAGTAGGTGAAAACTATTGTATGGTTTGAGCAGAATCGAGCAAAATATACGCCCACACATGTAAAGTCTATAAAGACATTTCTATTTCGCTACAGAGGGACTGGATTACTTCAAGTGAAGAAGAATCAAGTGTACATCTTTAATCGATATTGTGCAAAGAAAGAGTAAAGGCCTTGACAGACAGACAGACAGACAGACAGACAGACAGACAGACAGACAGACAGACAGACAGACAGACACTTTAATAATAATAAACTATCATTCTTAAAGGGATATTTCACTTTAAAAAATAAATCGTCATTTTATCGTCTACTCAGGTTTTTGTGAGCCCCCCAGACAGTTTTTAAGTTGCTTGATTCAGTATTTAGACATTTGATATTCATTTTATCAGACACGCCCCTTTCCTATCCAAACCCATTGTAACTTCAAACTCCATTTTAAACGTTAGATTTATCGAAAACACTCGTCCTTGGTTCTGGTGACACATACTGCCCTCCTAATACTGTACATGAGGGGGGCGTGTTTTTTCGATTACTTTTTTCATTCATTTTATTTAATTTTTTTGTTGTATTTAGTTTTTTTTTCATTTTCGCAAAAAAATATTATAAAATATAAATGAAAAAAGCAATTGAAAAAACACTGTCTCCTCACTAGAAATATCCCTGCTCATTAATCTGACAGAATTCATATACGCCAGTGCCACCAAATCCCAAACTCCAGATACAAAGTCAATCCATGTCGATGAACACTTATAACTGCATTCTTTACATTTTAGAAATATTTAATTCTAAAATGATACATCCACAGTTTCCCCCTCACACACAACTCAACAATTCACCATTTAAAAAAATAATGGCAGTAAAACTCATTAATTAATGTCACTTGCCTGCTTTGTTAAAACATAGTCAAGAGAACAACAACACATTGTGACCGTGCACGAGCACAGCTTCATGTTTATGAAGTGCCAACGGTTATTATTAATTGCACAGCGGATGGGTACTTTCTATTGTAAAAAGGTCACTTATAAAAAGTCGCAGTGTGTGCATTTAAACCCTCAAAACGACAAAAGCTGTGGAAGAGTTGACAGTGGCGGCCTGAAAGCCCCCCTGTGCCGGCATGCAGGACTTCCTGACCTGTCAAGACGTGATCCTAATCCCAAAATGCACTTAGAGAGGGTGCTGACAGGTCCCCAACACAACAACAAGCAGTCTGGTGCCGTTTGCATGTAAAGACAGCTGCTGGGAGTTGGAGGTGTCCGAGCCAGACGGATCTGCCCACTCATGTACACGCGCGTATGGTCAGTGGTAAGTACTTGACTTGGGTAAAAAGTACAAAAGTATTTGCGTGAAGATATCATTACAGTATAAGTAAAAGTACTCAAATTCTTTGAAAATGTTGAACCTTTTTGCACTATCAATCTACAACACCTTACGTCGCTTTATTGGTTCATGTATGTTTTGTATTAATATTCTAAATCGTAAAATTGTTGTGGAATAAAAAGCACAAAAAGTAGTGAGTTGTAGTGATGCAGAAGTATAAAGCACTGAAAAATGGAAATACTCAAGTAAAGTAAAACTACCTCAGAATTGTACTTACGTGTACTTGGTTACTTTCCACCACTGCGCGCACGCACGCACGCACGCACGCACACACACACACACACACACACACACACACACACACACACACACACACACACACACACACACACACACACACACACACACACACACACACACACACACACACACACACACACACACGTGCAACCACAGTGACAGGCTGTATGGAGACAAATCTTTTGGACAGGGAACAACAGTAGTCTGGCATGTTGTCATCACAAAGGACAAACATGCATGACGGTACAAATGTTATGACCTGAAGGACAATTCATAGTCCAGATGTTGCATTTCAGTGCTTTCCTTTTCCCATCTGAATGAAGGGAAGCCTTTTTAACCACTTTCAACTTACAGTATACCGAGCTATTTTGGTGACAAGAAAAACATTTTTCAATGTTTTTTAAGTGGTTAGAAAGTGGAGTTCTCATCATCTTTCCCTTCAAGAATCAAAAAGGTTTTATTAACTAGGTTTTATTCACTAACTTAGCGTTTCACTGCTTCAGCTGGATCGGACACCATATACGCCATGTATGGGCGTAGGTACTATGGAAGCTCCGTAAAAGGACAAATGTGGACGTGACATAGTGATGACATGTAGACATCTCACAGCAATTTGATATAAGGCGACGTAGTGCCGGTTTACTTGCGATTTCCTCAACGTCATTGAAGATATCTGGAACTCGATAGTTGACTTATTAACCATCTCATTAAGCCTTCCAGTCTATTAGCGGGCAAACATCTTTTTGGCTATTTTCAGCACACAGCTCTAGCCTGGACTGGCTCATAGAGTAGCTGTAGACCGAAACCAAACCAGGAGACCATGCAGAGAAAAGTATTCTTTCCAGGGCAGTTTAGCAAAAAACACTGGACCTTCCTTTTAAGTACTTTACTCGTTGGTCTTACCTGCTGCAAGACCAACGAGTTGCACTCAATGACTGACCACAGAGTACCAAATGAATCATATGTTGATGACCTCCCGGTCTGCTCTGCCATCATCCGAGGAGACTTCGTGGGCAAAAAAGAAGAGATTGCTCAGCTTCTGGATCCTAAGAAGAGACTCTCAGAGGAGTCCTACCTTAGCATGACAAAGGACTGTAAAGCTTACATAGAAAACCGAGGGTTCATCACAGTTCCGCTTAGTGCTGAGGAGAGTGGCTTTCCCATTGCCTACTCCATGGTGATTCATGCAGATGTCGAGATGTTTGAGAGACTTCTGCGTTCCGTTTACAACCCTCAGAACGTCTACTGTGTGCACATGGACGCAAAGTCCCCAGAGGGATTCCATAAAGCTGTGAGGGCAATCGTGTCCTGTTTCCCTAACGTCTTTATAGCCAGTAAGCTAGAAAGAATGGCTTACGCATCTTGGTCAAGAGTGCAAGCGGATTTAAACTGCATGGAGGACCTTTTGACGTCCGCCGTTCAGTGGAGGTACCTTCTCAACACTTGCGGCTCAGACCTCCCCATCAAGACCAATGCAGAAATGGTTCAGGCGCTGAAGATGCTGAATGGAAAGAACAATTTGGAGTCTGAGGATGTGCCAGACAACAAGAAGGGCCGCTGGCAGTTCCATCACAAAGTCACCAACACTGAGCATACTCATATCAATGCTATTACCAGGACGCAAATCAGGAAAACCCCCCCACCAATCCCCATGTTCTCAGGCAGTGCTTACTTTGTGGTCACTAGGGACTTTGTAAAGCACGTGCTGGAGAACGAAGAGATTCAGAGGTTTATGGAGTGGAGTCGTGACACGTTTAGTCCAGACGAACATCTTTGGGCCAGTCTGAACAGGATGAGCTCTGTACCTGGGTCAGAGCCTGGGCACAGTAAGTATCACCTGTCTGACATGCGAGCCATCGCTCGCCTGGTGCTTTGGAGGGACCATGCTGCTGAGAAGGTGCCGCCATACCCTGCATGCACTTCGATTGTTAGAAGATATCTGTGTGTGTATGGCGCTGGTGATCTCCAGTGGATATTTCAACAGCATCACCTCATAGCGAACAAGTTTGATCCGGAAGTTGATGACATTGCTATAAGATGTATCGAGTCAATTCTCCGTATGAAAGCATTGCATAAAATATAGTCTGAAATGAGTGGCTTTGCAAAATTCATAAATGATGCATTATTGCATCAACATGTGCCTGCCCCTTTCCTTGGCCAGCCAATCATCTCCAGCAGAACTGGTGCAGCCCAGTGATTAGTTCATGCCCATAGCCCTATTTAAGTCATTCTAAAACAGTTGACTATAAGTTAACTTGTTCGGTGCCAAACCGGAGATTCACGGTTTTGCAAAGACATCTGTCGAGTGCCTTAACCGGGAATCTCCGCGGGGCTTTTTTTTCCCCACAAGGGGCGGGCTAGCGCAACTTTGGAATCACCCACGGTGCCTCTTAAATGGAAGGGACAGATGGATCACCGTGCCAAAAAAAACTCTTTCCGTCCACTCCCATTATATCTCCTTGATAAAAACCTCCGGATCTCCCCTTTTTTTTACGTGGTGAAAACAAGCCATTTTCGGTGCGCGATCACTCCGCAATGGCGGCTCGTGTGAGATAAGAGATGTTATTGTTCCAGGCGTTAGCCTGGACCATCCACCATCGTACACGCAACCTTTGTTTACATCCGGGTGCTCGTCGTCGAGTCTACAGCTCTAAACACTGTAACGTAATGGTAAGAACACTGGCACTAGATGTACCCTGTTTTAACACATTGAGTGCCAAAACCGGAGATCTACGGTTTTGCAAATTCATGCGCTGAGTGCCATACTCACCCTTTGTTTACATCCGGATCCTGGTGGAGCTGTCTACAGCATTATTATTTGTTTTGAAATATTTAACATTAATACCGGATTTTAGTACTTTGATATACTTTTTAAATTGAACTGGCAGCCATGACACTCTTCTGTCATGCCTGCCAGTTCCCACCTGATGTCATTCGGAAGTCCCAACTGCAACAGATCGCACTGAATAACTGCTAACTTGCATAACGTCTTCAGCCTAGGACTCACATAAGATGTGAGTGCCCTTGGACTCAACCTTATTCCAGGAAAAGGTGTCTGGATTGAGCTTCCACAGATCATTGAAGAACTGAAGTCGTAAAAGTCCTTAAATTGTCACTTCACTGTCATCTAGGGACGCCCCCAAAATCCCGACCCACAGGTTGAGAACCATATCAAGAGTAATCATATGGCACCGGTGCAGAAAAAGGAGTCATTTTGTACTTTAAAACAAAATGCCAGACGCCAGAGGGTTGACCATGAAAACAACATTCTTGTGGGGTCCAGGAAAATGGCCCTCACAAGGTTGATTTCGCGTGCTCTACTATAGCCTACTTGTGGGGACAACTGGCCCTCATAAGTATAGTATTATACCTTTAACCGTCCCCCATACAAAGATTCTCTCTGCTCTATGTGTTATGTGTGCTTCAAGATACTATCTCTCTCATGCACTTGCACACGCACACACACACACACACACACACGTGCGCGCGCACACGCGCACACACACACACACACACACACACACACACACACACACACACACACACACACACACACACACACACACACACACACACACACACACACACACACACACACACACACACACACACACACACACACACACACACACACACACACACACACACACACACACACACACACACAGTGAATCATGGTGGTCGCAGAATGCCACAGTGGAGCCGACAGCAACAACTGTGTGTTGACCAGATAGCCATCTTGTAATAAACATCCCGGCTAACACTGCTTTGTGTCCGACGCTTACAGACGCAAGCACGCCTGTGCTTTTTAATACTCTCGTTATGTACTCCGCGATAACATTGTAAAGCACTTTTTAGAATTTGTGAGGTTTTGTTCTAAAGTGGTGCATGTATGGAAAGATTGACGTGGAAGGGTTCTGATATCCCCATGTCGGTGTGTTTTTTTCCTACTAAGCTTGATGGCAGGGGTCTTCAACAGGGTTGTCCGGGACCCCTATAGGGGCACCTCAGAGTTACTACAGGGGGGGCCGCCAAATCTTTGTGTGATAGGACTTTCTTTTTTTGCATTAACCACTTGAACCCTAGCATTCCTATTCTGGGGAAAACTTTAGCCCAAAAGTTTTTTTTGGCCAAGATGTTTTGTGAGGAGGGAAAAAAGTACAGAGTGAAAGTTTACTACTGGTAGCGACTGGTTGCCCCGTCGCTAAGAGATCCTTCTGGCCGATCTACACGGTTACAGCTTTTCTCTGTTCTGGTCCCACAGTGGTGGAATGAACTCCCCACTGATGTCAGGACAGCAGAGTCACTGCCCATCTTTCGCCGCAGGCTGAAAACCCACCTCTTCAGGAAACACTACCCTGACCCTTCCTCTTAGCCTTGCCTACTTGTTGTCAATTATTTGTACGAGCTCTTGTTTTATTGGATCTTGTTTACTTGATACACTTATTTGTTTTAGCTCTTGCTCATTTGATTTTCCTATTTTTCTCATCTGTTTAAGAAAGTAGACATCTATGAAATCTATGAAAAATCTGCAACACAATTTTATACAACATGTAGTCGGGGTCCCTGCTTCATCTCTCTCTCAGCCAGGGGGTCCTTAGACTTAAAAAATAACGTTGAAGACCCCTGCTTTATGGTGCCGCAAATAACAGCTTTAGCCCCCACCTTGAAGACCATGTGCAGCAGGTACTGGAGGCCACTGCGACCGGGGAATTTGCCCGCCAGGTTGCCGGGCGAGAGGTTGAAGAGGTTGGCTCCGGTCTCGGTGCAGATGGCATGAACCAACATCTTCTTCCCCACGCCAGAAGGCCCTGCTAGGAGCAGGGACTTCACCAGAGGAGCCTTCTCATGGACGCAGTGGGAGCCTGAGGGACGAAGAACACTTTTATTTGTTAGTTTAGTCTTTATTTGTATAGTTTTCTTGGGGACCTCTTTTAGCTCAGGGGCTACTTTTCCAAGAGTGAATGTTAAAGGGATAGTTCACCCCAAAAATTACTTTTTTTCCATCAATTAGTCACCCCAGGTAGACTTTTTAGTTTTTGTCGCATTCCTAAGCCAATTGATGCCCAGCGGACCGGTAGGCAGCGGTTCCGGTAGGAGACACAAAGGAAACTCTTTGTGTCTCCTACCGGAACCGCTGACGGTCATCAAATTATTGGCTTAGGAATGCGACAAAAACAGAAGAATATCCATGAACTCAAGTCTCCATGGGGTAAAAAAAAGTCATTTTGGGGGTGAACTATCCCTTTAATAATGTACAGCACATATAAATACAAATACAATCCAATCACATCCATAACTAAGAAACCCCAAATCCCATGGGCTTATGTAGCAGCTCGTTCATACTTTATGTAATTGATTCCCTCGATTAAAATGTAGTCATTATAAGCAATTGTAATTTTTAACTGGGAAATGAAAACGGCCATGTATGATCGGACCCTGGGAAAAGAAGAGAGTTGTGATGGGATTTATGTCCGTCTACTGGTGGCGGATGCTAGAATGAGTGTAGTGGACACGTGGTTGAACCTGTGGTCTATGCCAAACGGGGATAGTTGTGATGTGTTTGTTGCAGCGCCTGGAGGAATTGAACCCCAGTCTCTCCATGGTGGTGGGCAGGAACTTTTTCAGATTTTGCGAGAGAAATAAGCAACCAGATCTATGAAAACAAGCCCAAAAGAAGCGACTATAGGTCACATGAGCAAAAATTTAAAATATATATATATATATTTTGAAAAATATTTTTAGATGGGGAGGGCCGTGGACAAATGCATATTCATTTGGGGCTCCATGACATGAAAATGTTTGAGAACCACTGGTTCAACAACATTAGGAAACAAGCCCAAAAAACCCACAACCACCAATAATTGACAAGCAACTTTACAGAAAAACAAGCACAAAGTCGCATATATAATAAGCAGACATGGCAACACTGGTTGCCGCTCAGAGACCCTTGGATAAATCTTTGGAGTATTACTTTGACAGCTCATCAACCATTTGGTTCCAGATTCCTAAACTCACAGTACAATACATCACAGGGAGAGACAGGAAGCGATTCAACGTCATCAGATTTCATGTTGTAGATTTTAGAGTTATGGCCCCACCCTGTATTACAAAGTCATTTGTCAAGCCTTTAGTTCCAAAATACCCAGAGAATAAACAAGTCAGATCAAAGCGGACATGCTCTCTGAAGCGCCTCCAAAATGATCCTTATAAATGCTTCAGCACGCCCTGGTCTTCAACCTCCCCAAAGTTTCACACGTCTCCACCCTTTTCCGTTCCCTTCATTGGTTTCCAGTTGCTGCCCGCACCCAGTACGACACACTGGTATGGGCCTATGACGTGCATTATCAAACCCTAAAACCCATTGGTTCTCAAAGTGGGGTCTTGGGAGGGTCCCAGGGGGGACCCAGCAAAAGTAGTTAACGTAGTATTACAATCATTTGAACCACTTTATCCATCTATATGTTGGCTATTCAAAAATAGCAGATCTACAAGCTCACAGCACGTCACTTCATGCCGCGAGCTTGTAAATCTGCTCTTTTTGAGAAGTTTTTAAAAATATAGAATATGTTTGGATATTTTTTAATAATTTTTACATAAATCTTCTCTTCTGGGGGTCCCTGGCACAAAACATTTTCAGATGGGGGTTCGTGGCCAAATACATATCAATTTGGGGGTTCTTGACTTAAATAACTGCTACCTATCCCTGCTCACTGGCTCTTTTCGACAAGAAGAACCAAGTGAACCGTGCCGTGCTGGCTAACATATTTCACAGGTTGTGGATTTGTTTCCATACGCCGCGGCTTGCTTTCAGATAAGGCTCTCAGAACCTACGATACGATACGGTACGATACGATACGATACTACTTTATTGTCAGTTTGCACTGAAATGTGTCTTGCGACCCAAAACAGCCATGTACAGTATGCAACATATAACAGTACACACATTTGACATGACACAAGAAAACAACAAAATACAAAATACATACATAAAGACATGCAAAGACAAGAGCAATGTCCACCACTCAGCCTACCCCTGGCCTATAACTCCTGATTAAGCCTCAATGTCGTCTGATGGACAAAGGACCTCTTCAGTTTGACCTTATTGTACAGTATGTTGGAACACCGTATCTCCTTCCTGAAGGCAGCAACCTATATTCTCCTTGCAAAGCATGGCTAGTGTTTGAAGTGATATTCCTTGCCAACCTTATCATACTGTTATTATACGTAGATGTATAGAGCCTCTGAAGTGGTTGTCCAACAATCTTTGAACAAACGTTCACTTGCTGCAGCAGCTGTGACTTTAAAGCTGCAGACAGACATCCATATGCCAAACCTAATTTGGGCCCTGCTCAACCTGCTCTAACTCTGAGGTCTGTGAATCCAAACTCATTTCAAATGCCTCACACATCGAGACACATTGTGAGGTGGTAGTTTGGCTGGTCAGGAGTGGTTCTGATTATAATGGCAACGTAAAAAAAAAGTAGTTGAAAAGACAGACATCCATATGCCAACGTATACCCCATACAGAGATTCTCTCTGCTGTACTGTTATGTGTGCTATTCTGACAACTTTAGCCAAAAATAGCAGATCTACAAGCTCACAACGCCTCGTGCTGCGAGGCGTTGTGAGCTTGTAGATTGGCTATTTTTGGCCAAGATGTTTGGTGGGGAGGGAAAAAAAGTACAGAGTGAATGTTTACTAAGTGTTGCGGTTTTAAGTGGTTAAATGTCTGAAAATACACATTAACATGAATCAAACATACACATAGCTGTCAAACAAGTCTATGAAGTTATCTATGAAATCTATAACACAATTTCACCTCCTACAGCAGTGCGACCTATCGCCTGTAGCACTCTTCTATTCAATCTGTCCATTCTTGACACTTGACACTTCTTGTTCTCATCTGACAGCAGACCACAAATGTGAAAGACCAAATGACTCAAATTAGTTTTTTTCCACACTTTTAGAGCATATCCGTGGTCATAAAAAGTCACTAAAAGTCTCATCTTAGACCTCGCATCTCGCTCTGAATCTTCCCCTAATCCGCCATTATCTCGGTTGTTGTTTTTCTCCTCGCTGATCGCTGTTTAACATAAACCTCGACAACTGCAAAGTGGAATGCCGCCGATTGAAACGGTCTTCTCTGGGCCACTCACACAGCTACCCTGTGTGTCTACAAACAGTTTAACGCGCGATAAGGTATTTAGCGAGGTCTGTGGCGACGTGAAAAAAACAAAAAAACAACAATAAATCGCTGGCACTGGTGAGTACATTATGATATTAAACTCTGGATATTAAACTCCACGGAACAGCGTAAAGGTGAGAATATTCCTGCCCTGGCTTGTCCTCTGGGAGTTGCATGGAATCATATCATCACTGTCAGGTGTAAACCTTATATGTCCAAAACTCTAACATTTTTTAAAATGGAAAAGATAACGTGTTCCTTCCAATGAATCCAATTTAATCCAGTTATTATTCAGTCACAAGCTCTTGTTAAAACTAAGTATTTATAAAAATCATAGACGCAGAGGAAGGTTGAAGCCATGTCTTCGTCTTGGCACAACCGTTACGTAGAAAATGTTTTCCCAGTTGGAAATGGCATCGAAGGACTCATCAAAGTGTTTCATTCCTACTCATCTGAGGAAAGAGGAGCTGAAGAGTCTTGAAATGAAACTACAAGGCCTCAAGCTTGTAGATCATCTATTTTTGGTAGTTTTGCACAACAATGTCGTACGCCAAAGTAAAATTATAGGGGTTAGAGGATGACCAGTTGCATTAGACAATGAAACAAAAAAACATAGCAAAAATGAAATACGGACAAACAAGGTTTCTGCCCGACAGTGACAATACCTGGCCCTGACACCCATAGTCCACAGTAGAGTTCAGTCACACAATAGCCAGATCCACAACTCTACAGGCCTATTGTGTGTTCTCTGATCCTAACCCATTAAGACCCGAGACCGATTCTACGAAACGTCTTCCAAATCCTAACCGTTTTCTGAAAAAAACATACGTTTCTATATCAGCGGTGCTCAAACCTTTTCATGTCAAGGGCCCCCTAAAATAGCAGATCTACAAGCTCACAGCACGGCACGAAGTGACACGCTGTGAGCTTGTAGATCTGCTATTTTTGAATAGCCAACCAATGTGCTTATGTATACAAGCTCAAATCTAAAATGACACAGATGCTTTCCCCGGGTTTGAATGGATTAAAGGATGTGCTGCTGGGTGTCTGCCAGGCCGCCGAGCGTGAGAGCCGGGCCGGACCACCACATCCACCACCACCACCCACCAGGCACAGAGAACCTGGCAACCCAGGGGGGGGGGGGGGGGGGGAGGCAGGTGCAGCGTGGTCCCTGAGAATCCCCACTGGTCCCTGGAGAGAAGAGCAGCTGATCAGCCCCCACCCACAAACACAAACAGAGTGAATTCACGCGCGCACACACACACACACACACACACACACACACACACGCACGCGCACACACGCGTTTGTATTACTATACTTGTGAGGACATCAACATTGTAGAACGCCAATTTCATGAATGCCGTTTTTTCCCTTGTGACAATTGTCAACCATAAAAAGAGCCATTTCTCTTGTGAGGACCGGGAAAAATGTCCTTACAATGTCTATTTCTCAACTTCTACTATACTTGTGGGGACATTTGGCCCTCACAAGTATAGCAATACATTGTCAAGTACACACACACACACACACACACACACACACACACACACACACACACACACACACACACACACACACACACACACACACACACACACACACACACACACACACACACACACACACACACACACACACACACGCAAACAATGGCTGGCAGAAGCTGCGGTAAAATAACAGCTGGTGATTGCAAAAAGTCACCTCTGTGTGTATTCAAACTGATCCAAGATAAACACAAACATCCTCATCACGTGACGATGAACACAAATGAAAAAAAAATCCTTTTAATCCTTAAACCAATTTACTTGAGTTGAAGCCTTTTGCAGACTTTCAAAGGCGCCCTGCAGATGTCATGTCTGCCATTATGCAATCTTTCACAGACAATATTCTTCCCCATCAAACTCTCCGCAGTGCCTTCATAAAAGCGTGCAGTAGGGGTCAGTGTTGTTAATGGTAAAGTCTTGTAGTCCTTGTGATCAGAGATTTTCCTAAATAAAAGCCATTCTCAACAAGAGACACCTCATATCGTCACTGTTCTGTGGAAACCAAGTCCAGAACTAGACTTTGGACTTGGTTTTTCTTCCTTGGTTTTACACTCCCGTTTACCAAGGAGAGTAACCAAAGAGACTTGGTTTTTCTCCTTTCTTCCTTGGACATATCCTGCACATATTTCTGGTTTATTGTGGGATGTCCCGTACAGCAATATCCTCTATTGACTATTATTCGGAACACAGCCCTCAAGGGAGCGTTCACAACACATAAACTTCCCCTGTGTCTTTGAACATGTGCCAGCTCTCAGCGAGAAGCCATCCGTGGAGAACAACAACAATGTGCTATTGTCAATTATAATTCTGAGAAACGTGCTGATAGTATTAATACACACAAGCAGGTGGTGAAGCACATGGAACGGAGCATGTCCACGTGCAATTGTATATATGCCAGTAATGGTATTTTTTGTACTTAACCCATTAAGACCTGGAACGCATCTGTGTCACTTTTTGATTTGAGCTAAAAAGCATTATTTTACACTTTGGCTATTCAAAAATAGCAGACATACAAGCTCATCCGCGCTATGAGCTTGTAGATCTGGTATTTTTGAAAAAAACAAATCAAATCTGTGTCTATATCTGTGTTTGAAAATCTGAGTGTTCAAATCTTTGAATACATATTGTTTTAAATCAAACGTTTTGAACTCAAATCTTTGCTTCTGGGGGTCCCTGGAACAAAATATTTTGAGATGGGGGTCCGCGGCCAAATTCATATCATTTTGGGGGTCCTTGACATGAAAAAGTTTGAAAACCACTGATATAGAAACATATACGTTTTTCAGAAAACCGTTTAGAAGGCATTTTGCAGAATCGGAACCTCAGGCCTCAATGGGTGTGTGTGTGTGTGTGTGTGTGTGTGTGTGTGTGTGTGTGTGTGTGTGTGTGTGTGTGTGTGTGTGTGTGTGTGTGTGTGTAAGCCCATCTACAAGCTCACAGAAGCATAAGATAGGACTTAAGTGTTCATCTCTCTTTCTGGAAATGTTTTTCCATTGGCTTGAGGTTTCCCAGTTGTCTCTTTATCGGCTACAGTTTTGAGAGCATGAGGCAGATTTAGTTAATGTTTCAACTGTTTCACATGAAACGGGCCCTGAGCCCACCCCGGGCCGCACGCAACGCAACGCTCTGTTCAAGTAAAGCAGATTCTACGTACATCAGCCCATAATTATAGAATGCTTTCCTTTATGACCCATCACAAACCTTGTTCGGTTTGGTTGTAATGAATCTGAGCAGATCTTTTGTGGCCTACACGAACATGGACAGAATGTTTCACCCACTAGGGTGGAATCCTTACACTGTGTGTGTGTGTGTGTGTGCGTGTGCGTGTGCGTGTGCGTGTGCGTGCGTACATGCATCCGTGGTGGGTTGGAGGGGTTCCCATAGTTAAAATATGTCTCAGAAGACGGCTTCCAGCGAGTCCACAGCACTTGCGGTTAACCGTGCAAATCACAGCAAAAAATAATCTGGTGCTAAGTGCCAGAGTTTAATTAAAACAGGGTACATCTAGTGCTGGCATTCTTTACCGTTTACGCTGATATGTTTAGCGCTGTAGAAGCCACGACGAGGACGCGGATGTAAACAATGGATGCGTGAACGATGGTCCCGTCTAACGCCAGGAACAATAACATCTCTCACGCGAGCTGCCATTGCGGAGTGATCGCGCACCGAAAATGGCTCGTTTTCACCACCGTAAAGTTAAGGAGATCCGGAGGTTTTTATCAAGGAGATATAATGGGAGTGGACTGGAGCTAGGTTTTTTGGCACCCATCCACATCTGTCCCTTCCATTTTAGAGGCACCTTGGATGATTGTAAGTCAAATAGCGATCGTCTACAAGCTCACAACAATGTGAGAATTTTTTGCAGCAATTTTAGCTGCTTATGCACGATGCCGTGAAACAGCGCATTTGATGTCATCATGTTCGCAATGTCAACATTTCACTGAGAAATACACAGAAGACATAGCATATTTCTTGCCACACTACTATTGATCTCCTCACATCATAACAGTGCGATTGAAGTTACAAATCTGTGTAGTTTTCCTATAGCTGTGCACACCTCTAGGATGCTCTTGTTTCTCATATTTCTGTTTATATATTTTGATACAGCAGTGGTTCTCACAGTGGGGTTCGGGGACCCCCAGGGGTCCTGGAGGGGGTTCCAGCGGGTCTTCTACATAAGAATTTGTTTAACCTCTTTAACCCTATATACAGTACATATTTGAAAATAGACGATCTTGTGAGCTAGATCTGATATTTTCTGGAATACTTCTGAAACATTTTAACAACACATGTTGTATGGGGGTCCCTGGCACAAAATATTTTCAGATGGGGGTCCGCAGCCAAATACATATACATTTGGGGGTCATTGACATGAAACGGTTCGAGAACCACTGTTATCCAGATTTCTGTTTGAGGCCATTTCATCTCATAGTGCATTAGTACAAAGATGAACTGACCTTTGACCCATACAATGAAAGCGTTTTGGACCCGGTCCGGTGGCCTCCTCCTGACCCCTCCTTTGTGACGGGGTCAAGAGGTCACACATGGAACAGCGACGCCACAGACAAAACACAGAAACCCTAGAGTGGCACGTGGCATTAATATTTCATCCACAGCGTGTATGCTGTGTGTGTGTGAGAGAGAGAGAGAGAGAGAGAGAGAGAGAGAGAGAGAGAGAGAGAGAGAGAGAGAGAGAGAGAGAGAGAGAGGGGGGGGGTGTGTGTGGCCTTTTAAACTGTGCGTGACCCTAGCAGTGACATGGTGGCTCTGCGGTGACCTGCCTCTCACTGTGAACTGAAGAGGTGTTCTGTGTCACCGTTACTGAAGGACAACATAAAGCCAAGCCTTTCAGCGCGTGTCAACATTGGATTTTCCAACAAGCAGAATGCATGAATCTTCCTCATAATAGCACAATATGATTCAGTTAAAAAATCGGGCCGTGATAGAGAATGACTGGATGGTGCCTGGTTTGATGCCAAGTTTTAAGCCAGTAGTTGTATGTGTGAAATGAATCAAGTTTGAACGGCTACATTTGCTATTTCTTAACTAAAATGTATAAGTTGTTTACAAGCAAGCTGCCATAGACTAGCGTTGCGTGTCTGTACTTCTCCTCCCCGTCTCTGAGCTCTGCCGCCGGCTGCAGCTGCTCGCTTTGATCCCGCTCGGATGACCGGCGCTCTCGCTTGGAGCACAGCTCTCTTATTTACGAGGGACACGACCATTTTATTGCGTTTCGTGAATGTCAGCGCTGTGAACATTCAGTCTCTCAGCTGCTGGTGTGAATTCTGCATAAGGGTCGGCAGTGATCCCCTCAAAAGAAACAAGTGGAAAATGTCACAAGCCCCGCCACGCCCCCTTCTCCTGCTCAACTGGACGCTGAGTGGAACGAAATTACGACGACCGATGGCCTATAAGTTGTTTGAATCAGGCTCCTGAAAAAAATAAATTGCACACATATGGGGCACTACAGCAGTGTTACAGCACGAGGGCTGCAGGAAAAAAATCGATTCGAATTCGAAAATCGATTCTCATGTTGGACGATTCAGAATCGATTCCATTTTCAAAAAAATCGATTTAAAAAATAGAAAAGTATTTTTGTATGATGACATTTTGAGAAGTGGCAAGTTCTGGGCTGAATCTGGAAAGAACATTGATTTTGATTCGTAAAAAAACGTTTTTTAAATGGATAATCGTTTTGAATAAAAAATTATAATCGTTTTTGAATCGAGAATCGTTTGTTTTGAATCGTGACCCCAAGAATCGCAATCGAATCGAATCGTGAGATAGCAGAAGATTCACAGCCCTATACAGCACTGTCTAACATTTCAAATGGCCATAACTCAGATTAGCGCAATATAGGACTGGATTTTCTCCACAGAAGGTTCTCCACCAGTCAAACACCAGTCTCTCCCAACCAAGTTCAGTCTGTCTCAGACAGACTCCTGCTGAGGAAGACGTCAAACTATCCGTCATCGGTCGGTGGGTGGGAGGTGGGTTAGACGTGGACAGACAGACGGATAGATGTCTTCCTGAACAAACAGACCGCCCTGCCGGTACAGAAGGCATCATTCAACACCTCCAGTCAAGTAGCATCAAAGACCCTATAGCTGGGTACACACTGCCTGGAGTGGGAGACAGGCTAGACAGACTAGTGTGTGTGTGTGTGTGTGTGTGTGTGTGTGTGTGTGTGTGTGTGTGTGTGTGTGTGTGTGTGTGTGTGTGTGTGTGTGTGTCTCCTCTTCCTCGGCTCTTGACCAGTCCTGCCCTGCATTTATGCGTGTGTGTGTATGTGTCAGTAAACTGACACGAGGCTGAACAGGTGTGGTGTGTGTGTGTGTGTGTAGTAGGTGTGTGTCACTCACCCAGGGGCAGGATGGCGTACAGGGCGACGAGCTGCCTGACGTCTGACAAAGAGGGCATGGGTTCAATGCCCGCCTGGCGCAGGGTGGTGCCCAGGTAGTTGTACTCACCTGGAGAGAGACAGAGACAGACAGACAGACGCACACACACACACACACACACACACACACACACACACACACACACACACACACACACACACACACACACACACACACACACACACACACACACACACACACACACACACACACACACACACACACACACACACACACACACACACACACACGAGAGGATGGATAGAAGAAAGAAGGAGAGCATTGACCATTAAAACCAGGAAAGCATACATGACATTTTAGATTTTAGCTATATATACAGCAACATACGTTTTTCATTTAGAACAGTGGTTCTCAAAAAAGTGCAGATATACTCTACAAGCTCACAGCTTGTACATCTGCTCTTTTGGAACATTTGAGAAAAATCTTGAAAGTGTTTTTTTTTTTAACACAAATCTTCTCTTCTGGTCCGTGGCCAAATACATATCATTTTGGGGGTCTTTGGCACGAAACAGTTTGAGAACTACTGATTTAGAAGGCATTTGTAGAATCGGCCTCAGGTCTTAATGAGTTAAATGTATGCGTGCAACAGTTCATCAAACTAATCGATTATAAGAAAATTAACGATAATTGATAACTTATTGAAATAATTGATTAATAATCTATCTGTATTTTCAGCATGTCATCATAGGTGAAAAGTTAAAAAACAAACAAACAGTGAAAATAGCCAATATACTGTACAAGCTCACAGAAGTAATCAATAGAATAATCGCTAAGAAAATAAAAGAAAGATGCTGCAGCCCTGATTAAAGGTCTGAATAATTGTATCCGTATAAACCGGTACACAAATCAAAAGAATAAAGAACACCTTGAACCTTGAGAGGGAGGGAGGGAAGAGGACAGGACAGGACAGGACAGGGTGTTCACAAATAACTGTACGGTGGAAACTTCAAAACGGTTACTTTTCAGGAAATGGAAAAAAAGAGCCTGTGTTCCAATGGTTCCAATGTAGTTATTTAGTGACAAAGCTCTTGTTAATAATTGTCTTTAGTTCAGTATTCATAAAAACCCACAGACTTAAAGGGCAAGAACTCTTTGGTAGAGGTTTGGGTTGTGTAGTTTACCTTGCCATGATGTAACTCCAAAGGTGGACAAGAAATCAAAAATAATTACTCCATTGATTAGAAATTGATAATTCTAAATATACTCCTCATTGATTTACATTGTACAGTAAAACAACTCTCAAAGTCACTCTTTAAGCATGTAAACTAACACAAACAAAGCGGATTCAGACAATATAGAACATAGAACATCGCCAAACCCAGTTCTACGATTAGGTAGGTCTTTAAATTATGAGACAACATGAAAAGTTTAAATATGGAGATACAAGGTTTCAACCCGACAGCAACGATTATGTACAACTTAATCTGTGTATAAATACAGTATGATTCATGTTAAGACTTGAACACACACACACACACACACACACACACACACACACACACACACACACACACACACACACACACACACACACACACACACACACACACACACACACACACACACACACACACACACACACACACACACAGAGTTACCTCATATTCGTTCCTGAGGCTATAGTTCATGAAAATCCTTTTTCTTGGTAGTCATGCTATCTCTGCCGTGTCTTACCATTACAGTATGTACAGTATGTCATCACTCCGATGATGTCACAGCAATGATAGACGTGCCTCCGCATTGCTCATTTATTAAATCATTATTCAATCTTTCCATAGCCACCAGGGACAGAAAGGCCTCACCAGGACAGTGATAATGAGGGGCGGGACGGTACATTCATAGTTATGGGAGTTTCGTTTTTCACGGGGAGGGTGCTGATTCATTCTTTAATCACTGTTTGGAAAATATCTGCAAAGGGAATGACTGTTCTATAGCAGTGTTTCACAAACATTGGGTTGCCACTAGGCCTGTCCCCGATTTCTATAGTCGAATCTGATTGGCCAAATGTTGCCTATAGTCGACTAATGTTGCCTATAGTCGATGATTCGACTGAGATTCGACCAGCAGTCAAATCAGACTGATTCGACTGCCAATCTCTCAGTCGAATCATGCAAAAAAAGTTATGCAATAGAGGAACATTCCATTTGGGCTGTAGGGGTGCTTAATATCTGATTTAACATATACTTGCTTGGTTTCTCCCAATAAATCATGATGTATATCCTATTTTTGGCAAACTATTAGTTAAAGGTAGGGTAAGTGATTTGCATTGGTTAAAATAAGTGTTAATTAGCTCTATATTCTGATAGTACTCATTGCTATAGAGTGTTTGTTCAGTAAAAGGAGTCTCCTTGTCTCTCCAGCTCTTTATTAAACAGAAAATGCATTTTCGATTCAGTTTCAGTTTAATTTCCAATTTTATCCAACCAGGGCAGAGAACTCAATCAGGATATAGATTAAACAAGTGAAATTGGAAGTGATGACACTAAGAAATTAGCAGACAAAACTGGAACACTATACAAATTAAGCTTAAAAATGGGTACTTTCTCCTGATTGGCTGAGATTTTGACACCTACCGGAAAATGTATTTTCTGTTTATTAAAGAGCTGGAGAGACAGGGAGACATCTGTTACTGAAAAAACACTCTATAGCAATAATTACTATCAGAATAGTGTTTTAACCTTTTAACAAAATACTTTATGTTTTAACCAAAAAATATCACTTACCCTACCTTTGATTAATATAACAAATTAGGCAATCTCTCAGTCAAAACCGACCTGTTTTTATGGGTGGTGAAAAACTATCCCAAAATGATTTCTGAGATTAACACATAACCCCTAACTGCTCCCTAGCACCATATTAATAGCACCCACCCAGTGACCAACAGCTCCCAGGGAACAACAGTAGAAGATTGTGATTGTACTGGTCAGCTGTACTGATAGAACAAGATGGGGTCTAATACCGGTGAGGCTCATATGGAGATCCCTGACACACAGTGAGGGGTCTCCAGATCCTGGGGTTTCTGGAAAACGTATCCTGGTGATTAACTTCTCATATTAGGGAGATCAACAGGCATTGGCTTCCTTGATTGTTCAACTCAGGGAGTGTACAAATGGAACCAAATGGACCTTTACAGATCTGCAACTCAGGGAGCGTACAAATGGAACCAAATGGCCCCGTAGGGGGGGTTCCGTGGCCTAATGCGTACCACACTGGGGGTCCTTGAAATTAAAAGGCTTGAGAAGCGCCGCTGTAGACCAACGGCATGCTGACTCTGTTACACTGAAGTGGACCTGACCTATCGGGCTAAACAAATTCCCCTTTCTCATGCCAAACACAGTACAGCTGGTAGCTGGGATGAAAGGCCTTCCGAAAACAATGGGAATTATAGACAGACAAAGCAGATGAGAGATCAGAGAAGAGGAGAGAGGAGAAGAAGGGAGGCACAGATTACACATGAATATCGTTGATGTCAGGCAGAAGCCTCGTATCTCCGACTGTTTATGTTTTTTCATAAAACTAACGTCCTACAGCAGTGGTTACTCAAACGCTTTGGTGCCAAGGACCCCCATCTGTGAATGTTTTGTGCCAGGGACCCCCTGAATAGAAAATTTGTGTTAATAATTGCAAAATTCTTCAAAATTCTTCAAACACTTTCAAGATTTTTTGAAAATGTTCAAAAACAGCAGATGTACAAGCTCACAGCACAAGTGACGCGCAGCAAGCTTGTAGATCTGCTAGTTTTGAATAGCCAACACATAAAATATAGGTAAAATATAATAACAAATTTAGCTGGGGACCCCCTGGAACTCCCTCAAGGACCCCTGGGGGTCCCCGGACCCCACTTTGAGAACCAATGTTATAGTACTTCATCATACAAGAGTGTCGCACAAAAGTAGCAAAAATAGCCAATCTAAAGCTCACAAGATGTGAGCTTGTAGATCGTCTATTTTCACTATTTTAATATGTTTTTAAAAAATATATTAAAAAAAGGAACCGTTTTGGACATGCAAGGTTTCCACCCGACAGCAACGATATCATAAAAACATCATATCCTGAGGTCATCCACAGGGAAGAGCAGATATCCGTCTGAGAGGATGAACACAGAGACAGATAATAGAGAGAGAGAGAGAGAGAGAGAGAGAGAGAGAGAGAGAGAGCGTATAAACGACATGAACAAGATGTGAGAGGTAGTAAATGAAGAACATGTCCCGAGAAGCGCTCACTGTACGTACACAAACACCAGCGGGAAGAAGAACGAATCCACACCAGGGAAAAAACTACATGGACCGCTTCGCTTGAAAATAATGAAAATCAGAATGTCAAATAAATGAAAGGGTGCCCTGAGAGACAGATTGTCCAGGGACGGTGAAGTGTGCGCGTATGGTCACAACATCAGATGAAGAGAGAGGAGGAACGCGGACAAATGTACATGTGGAGATGAAATAATGTGTATATTGTATGTAGTCAACAATGTTACATGTGCTTTTTCTTAATACAAGGGCAATTTTCTGAGTCATGGTCAGGCAATAAAGTTCTGTTCAATTCAATTCATTCAATTGTAGGTTTTTTCTTTTTCTTTTTTTTTTTTTTCTTCCCTATTCTAATTCTCAAGATTGTTCTGTTTTCTTGTATCCTATTCTGGTTTGGTCTGCTCTAGTTGAATATATTCTACTTTAGTTTAGGAATTCCTGTGTTTCGGAATCTGTTCCATTCAATTCTAGTGTGTTCTGTTGTATTTGATTATTCTAATTAGTTCTGTTCTATTGTTTGTAATCATTAGAAACAGTCATTATAACGATACAAATAGGTATAGCAGAGCCTGTCACACTGTTATGCTAAATGCCAAAGTAGTAAATATGTAAAAATATAAGGTGCAAGAGTGGGAAGTAACAATGTAATTTCTGGGTGCTGTGGATGAAAAAAAAAGTATGTATAGGAGTGCCCTGAGCCGGTGAGCCCCCAAATATTTGAGAAGCACGGCCTTAGAGGAAGGCATGAATAAAACATGAACAGGTGGAGAAATCAAAGACAAGCAGGTCTGCTGGACTCATATGTTCACATGTCAAACGATGGGACGAGAGCATGGAAAAACGAAATGTGGAGAAACATGAAGAAGATGGATCTCAAATCACGGAATAAATGCAGGGCAGGACTGGTCAAGGCTTACAGAGCCGCCGAGAATAGCTGAGAAAGAGAAGAAACACACAAACACACACACAGGACAAAATATATGTTGTGACAGAGAGCGTCCAGGGACACTGGACGATGAAAGACCCAAAGAGAGAGACAGAAAGAGGAAGATGAAAATATAAACGAGTTCACCATAGACGTAAGATGAGAAACAGACAAAACGCATAAGAGAGGTGGAGAAAAACAGAAACAGATAGAATCATTTGAAAAGGATGAAAATAAATGAAAACAATCTTGACAGTGTCCAGTGACGCCCCGAGCTACACGAATGAAACATTGTGTGTGTGTGTGTGTGTGTGTGTGTGTGTGTGTGTGTGTGTGTGTGTGTGTGTGTGTGTGTGTGTGTGTGTGTGGACAGAGAAACCTGTTCACAGTGAAGAGCACACACAAAGATCACAGGAACACACACATGTGCTGAGACGTGGAAACGATGGACGATCGCATGAAAATGATCAGAAGCCGTTGAACCGATGAACAGCAGTGAGTCTTGGAGAGAGAGAAAGAACGGACAAACGCACACCAGAGAGATTTAAAACTCCCTTGTCCCTGGAACCAGATGTAACACACACACACACACACACGCACGCACACACAGGTGTTTTACTATACTTTTGAGGACATCAACATTTTAAAACAGTGATTTTATGATGCATGGCTTTTTGGGGGGGATTGACGGCTTTTATCATAAGCCTAAAGCCGAAAAATTGCAGATCTACAAGCCCACATCTACAAGCCTACATATCTACAAGCCTCACTGAGAGCTTGTATATCCGCTATTTTTCGGTGCACGTCATCAGCGCGCAACTAAGTGTAAATCAGGCATAACTCCATCTCTAATCCCTAAACCTAACTTCTAAATGTCTAATCCTAATTCGAACGCCAATCTGAATCTTTTCCTAATTGTAAACTTTTATCTTCTTTAAAATATATTTTGTAACCATAAACAAAAAAAGACAGAAAATTGCGCTCACAATATCTATTTCTCAAATTCTACTATATACTTGGAGTATAAGTGGGGACATTAAGGTCCTCACAAGTATAGTAATACACACACAAACACACACACACACACACACACACACACATGCACGCACGCACACGCCACCCGCCGGCTTGGGAACAGATACTAGCAGAGTCTTCTCTCCTGCGTCCGAGGCTTCCTACTGTCTCAATAAAAAAGACGTGAAGGACAAGGGTACGGACGTCTCACTTTTCCTTTCAAGTTCAGAATACAAAGAGAGACCCAGAGAGGGAATAACTCAGAGCTGCTGTAATGCAGACAGCATGGCAGAGAGACGTCACAGCTAAGATGGATGAAGATGGATGAGTGGGTGGAGGGGGAGAGGGACAGACAGAGAAGGCAGTGAGCAAAGTAGGCAAGGTTATTAGGGTTATGAATTTTTCGTTTGTTTTCATTTTTATTTCGTTTTGACTTCGTTTTGACGTTAGTTTCAATTGGTCTTTAAAGCGGGTTTTCTACAGTAGTTTAGCATTTATTTTGTGAAAAGGCATAGTTTTAGTTTAGTTCTTTATTGGTTTCAGGTATCATTTTAGTTTAATTCAAAAAGCTAAGAAAAATAGTGAAAATAGCTGATCTATTCGCTCACAACACCACGCCTTGTGAGCTTGTAAAACTTATATTTTCACTATTTTTAAAGACAAATATTGGATACTGACAAAGACTAAAACTATAGGGATATTTAGTTTTAGTTATAGTTCTGTAAACACAACACAGTTTCAGTTGGTTATCTGGTGAGCTACATATCATGTTACATTAAGACCTGAGGCCGATTCTACAAAATTTGTAGAATCGGCCTCAGGTCTTCTAAATCCTAACAGTTTTCTGAAAAACGTATGTTTCTACGGTGCTCAAACGTTTTCATGTCAAGGACCCCCAAAATGATATGCATTTGGCCGCGGACCCCCATCTAAAAATATTTTGTACCAGGGACCCCCCAGAATTAATTTAAGTTAAAAATGTTTGTTTTAAAAAAAATATATATATATTCAAAGATTTGCTGAATATTTCAAGATTAAAACAAAATAGTAGATCTACAAGCTCATAGCACGGCACAAAGTGACAGCGTTTATTTCTCCACATAGAAGGTGGCAATCCTAGTTACTTTGATGCAAACTTTAAGGAATGCTTGAGCAGAAAAGATGGGTCCTTAAATCACTGATGATACATGGGGAATAATCTTAATTTTTATGAAGGAGGCCGATGCACACCTCAAGGGCGACAGGTGTGTAAGTAAAAAATTCACAATTTAGGAGGAGATCTCTGATTAAACCAAAGAATAGGACCCGCACACCGTCTGAATCTTGCAAAAAAAAATGTAGCTCTTTATTCTACGTTTCGGTCATTAGACCTTCATCAGGACAGACAATTGTCTGTAAAATATACAACAGTTCCATAAACGCTACACATCGACTATTATTATATTATTATATATTACTATGTGTACATTATCTATTCTTAAACAGGACAGCTTGCTTGGGCTGGGGTTACCATGGCAATCATTTGGCCTCCCCGATAGGCCAACCCAACCCATCTGCTTTGCTGATTAGACAGGTTTTGCGTGACATTTGGGCCGCCATACCAACATTAAAGTCTAAGTGTTCACAACAGTATGCCATTTATTTTACAGCTGGAGTCTCGATGCGTTTCTTTTAATCTATAGTGTTCTATAGTGGCTTAGATGTTTCGCTGGACGGTCCACCTGAAAGGCGGACCCAACAGAGACAAGGACCATGCTGCTGTTGCACTGGGGCACAACGTGTACTCGTTCGGAGGCTACTGCGATGGGGAGACCTACGAGAACCACAGGGATCAGATCGAGGTGCACGTCTTCAACACGGTCTCTTTGCACTGGACGACGTTGCCCCCGGTGACGACCGAGCGAGGGGAGCGCCCCCTCCACGTCCCCTCCATGCGCCACGGCCACACGGCCGTGCTGATAGACGGCGTGATCTACATCTGGGGAGGGGTGCCTTACTGCAGCGCGCTCTACGCCTTCGACGTCGACACCCACAGGTGGTTCAAGCCGAAGATCTATCAGACCGTTCCGCGGGCGAGGTACAAGCACACGGCCTGCGTGTTGGGGAAGGTCATGTTCATCTATGGAGGGTTCAATTGGACCGGGTGCACTAACGACATCTATAAGTTGGACACCACCACGATGGTCTGGTCTTTGATCGACACCAGAGGCACTCTGGCGCCCGTTTCGTCCTGTCACTCCGCCACCATCATCGGGACAAAGATGTTTGTGTTTGGGGGCCTAGGGGACCAGTTGTACAACAGCATCAGAGTGTTTGACACGGAGACGGACTGCTGGCTAAGAACACCGGCGGTTAGTCGCAAATATCACTCAGCTTTCGCCTACAACGGAGAGCTTTACATATTTGGTGGCTGCGACAAGGACTGGGTCTTCAATGATCTGTGGAAATTCAATCCGCTGACCTTCACCTGGACTAAGGTTGAGCCCAAGGGGAAGGCCCTGTGTTCATGGATGACTGGTATGTGCTGTTGCATGGTGGGAGACTGCATCATTCTCTTTGGAGGATACAAAGGATCCACGTACATCCTAGACCTGAGTCCGAGTCTCAAGACGCTATGCAAGCTAACGGTTATCAAGTACAAACTGGAGCGGTCGGAGCTCCCACATAACATCAGGTGGGAGCTGGCAGCAATGAGGCCGCATGCTGTCAAAAAAAGAAAAGGAAGAATTATAATACGCAAGTTGGCATACTGGCGGCGTGCACACACTATTTTCCAGTGATCGGTGCAGCCGTTTGTGAGATTAGCACCGGAACAAACACACTATAAGCGGAAAGCAAGATGGGAAGCGATAACAAAGTGAGAAGTGAGACGATGGGACACAGAAGCAGAAAGGTTTCTGCAGGATTTCAAAAAAGCTCTAGAAATTAGGTCACAAGTTCCCATCTTTATAACAACAGTGAAGGGAAATATGTGCCTTTAACGCCACAGTCCCCTCCAGGCTGGCTAACAAAATGGATGGACTGGGACTGAACTCTGTGATGCATGACTGGGCTCTTGGACTTCTTATCTGCCAGACCCCAGGTGATCAGGGTGGTCAGCCAAATCTCAACCTCCATCACCTTTAACACACTGGAGCCCCCCAGGGTTGCATACCGAGTGCTCTACTATACTGTAAGGCCAGGAACAGCTCCAACACCCAGCATCAAGTTTGCTGATGACACAATGGTGGTCAAATGACACTGAGGGACACTGAGGGGGCTTATCTAGAGGGGGTGGTAGGGCTGTCGCAGTGGTGCCAGGAAGGCATGCCTCTTTCTAAACGTGGACAAAGGACGTCTGTAGACGGTCTTACACGCCCCTCCTGATCAACGGAGCATCAGTGGAGAGGGGTGAGCAGCTTCAAGCACCTCGTGTGCACACCACCAAGGCCTGATCTGGAGATTGCACGCAGAGACTGTGGCAAAGAAGGCGAGACAAGGCCTGTACCACCTCAGGCATTTGAGAACAATTCAGTGTCTCGGAGAAGGTACTAGTCTGTGTTGTAGGACCCAAAGGCAGGACCTCAGACAAAGCAGGAGATGAGGATCACAAACATAATTTTACTAGTAGGAACAATACAGATTTACAACAAATACTGAACTCAAAACATTACACTAAACATGATGACAAGGAACCTGACACACAACTTATGACCCAGCACTGAACACACACAGAAACATAGTCTTTATAGTCTCAGCAGCTCGTCACCAAACCAGACTCAGCTGGTCCTCACAGGTGACGGCATTCAGGGCAATCAGACTCAGAGCAGAGCGAGGGAGGGAGAGGCAAACAGTCACATGGGCCCACTGTAGAGGCCGTGGTCATGACAGTCACTGTATGAGGAATAGCTGCTCCCAGGACCTGTGAGTTCTAAGACAGGTGGTGGTCGGCTGAGTGCACCACAGGGGAGCTTCCTACCATCCGTGCAGCATGCATACAGTATATGAGAGACGAAAAAAGGATTGAGAAGGACAGACACGCAGCCCAGTAATGAACTGTTGGTGACAATGTGGACTGGCACGCGTCTGAGGGAGGGAACTCAAGTCTCAGGATAAATCCCAGCAGATGTTGGAGCCCTGAACCAAGAACACGGACATAAAACAAAAACAAAAGTAGAAAAATAATAAAGACAAAATAAAAAAACAGACTGCATTCATCTGTAAATAATAATGCTTGTTTGCTCAATGTTATTGGACTAATGTACAGAGATAAGCATACTTTGTAAATATATACCTTTTAAATCTGTATACAGTATGCTGAATTGCACTGAGTGCACTGATGTATAAATGTTTACCTTCTTCCAATCTGATACTAAATTTCTCCCCCCCTTTTCATACATTCCCCATTGCTGCTAACGTTCTTTACAAAAGGTTAAAATGTGTCCTGCCAGTACTTTTAAACAATCGTTTCTTTTCTTTTAAATCCTTTTATTTCAATTGATCTTATCAAATTTTTCCTTTTTATTTAATTACAACCCAGCGTGTGTATTGTATTGATGTTAGCACCATCTTGTGTAACCCCACTAGCATTCCGCTGCTTGCACCTGTGATTGACAAATAAACTGTTTGATTCTTGATTCAGTCAAACACACAGACTGACCCCCTTATAGACGGGCTAGCCACCTGCAGAGACATGCTGTACACAAAGGCAGCCAGCCAGTCTATTAATGGCTACTCCCTCCTTAAACCCCCTCTACCCGTTCCCCCATCCTTCTCCCAGAAGGTTGATGACATCAGAAGCTCTTTTTTCCATCTTCCCACACTAATAGAGTGTCTAAAATCAAAGGTTCTCAAACTTTGTGCTGGGATCCCAAGTGGGGTCACGGGAAGGTGAAGGTGGGGCCGAATATTGACCACTGAAAAAATAAAAATGTTCTCCATTAAGTCTGTTTTATTAGTTTTTAACCACTTGACCCTAGCATCCATATTCTGGGGGGAACATTTGCAGAAAATATCCCATCTACAAGCTCACAGCGTGCCACACAGCGACGCATTGTGAGCTTGTAGATTGGCTATTTTCGGCAACAAAAAGGGACAAAAGTAGCCATGGGGAACCCTGGTCAGCTCAGTTTTAGTTTACTAAGAATAGAGGGTGTAAGTGGTTAAAAAGGATATCCTGTGAATGCATTTTCTATGTTTTTATTTAATTTTAATTTTATTAAAGGTAGGGTAAGGGTCATTTTTTTGTTTTGTTAAAATAAGTATTCAATAGATATTTATATAGTGTTTGTTCAGTAACAGGAGTCTCCCCGTCTCTCCAGCTCTTAAGTAAACAGCAAATGTATACGTTTTCATGTCAGGATACCAATAGCCTATTACCCAATCAGGAGAGAGAACTCGCACAGGATACAGAATAAACAAGTGTAATTGGAAGTGGTGACAAAGAAATGAGCAGACAAAACTGGAACTGGAACACAATGATAAATGGGTACTCTCTCTCGATTGGCTGAAAAACTGCAAGAGGTGGAGAGAGCGGGAGACTCCCTTACTGGACCTACACTTTATAGCAATTATTACCATCAGAATATGGTGATTTAACCTTTTAACAAACAAAAAAAAAACACGTTTTGTTTTAACCATATCAATATCACTACCTTTAAGGCTATATATGCTTCCATTTATAAATGTGTACAGACACACTTTCCCGTAGCTTTTATGTTTATATGACATTAACAGCGGGAATCACAGCTTTGTAAATGCATCGAAAATAGCCTATCTACAAGCTCACAATGTGTCACGTTGAGAGCTTGTAGATTGGGTATTTTCGAATAGGCAACAAAAAAAAAAGAAGAGTGAAAGCGTTTAAACTGTTCCTTTAGCTGGGGACCCCCTGGGACCCCCTCAATGACCCCCCCCCCCCCCCGGACAAGAACAGCACATTCTGACTCTCCCCTAGTTCCACTGACGCAAGCTAAAAAGTGAGTCCACTTTGTTAGACTTTCACCCGACGGCACATGACATTGACACATCATTGTTGTACATCATCATCTGAATGCTACCGTCATTATTTATGGTCATTATTTGTAATGGCCTGGTGCATTTCCTTCATTGTTTTTTTTCTGGGCAAAAGGGATATTTTTATTTGTTCAAAATTTATAATTTGCATGTTTGTCTTGAATTTGATTTCTTAACAACACAGCTTTGTTTGTGACATAAAAAAAAAACATTTTCTGGAAAATGTATCATTTGGTGGTCTCGTTTGTGCGGATGTTGGAGATGTTGTAATGCACATCCGGTAAAAAAAAACAGAAAAACAAAGTTTCCTTGGGGTAGGGTGGTCCCAAACAATGTTTTGCATTGGCCCCCCCCAAAAAAGCTAGAAACGGCCCTGGTGGCGCTTGTGCACGTGTGAGAGTGCATCATAGGTGCTGGGGTCTCTCTCAGTGTGTGTGTGGTACGCGTGCAAATGGATCAGCAACAAATATAGAGGTCCTTATGAACTTGACCAATGACACAAACACTACTTTACCACAGCAATGTTGGTGTAACTCAGTGGTTCTCAAGCTTGTAGATCTTTCAAAATATTTATCTGTGGAACCGAGTCTAACAAATGTAATGCCTCAACTCCTACATTCCAAGTGCTTGCCAGTGTGGGGGGTCCCCAGTTCAAATATGATTATTTTGGGGGGGTCATGGCCTGAAAATGTTGAGAACCACTGGTGTGACTAATAGATTCTCTGGAAAATAAATGTTTTTACACGCACGGATTATCAACTACTTGGCAACAGTTGCACGGCTTCAGCCGAAAGGAGGAGAGGAATGGCGTAGTGTAGATCCCATACACCGGCTGGACAGCGCGTGCCCGATTGGCTAGTCCGACTCTGTACTGTCATGGACACGTACTGTATCCCATTGCCCGGAGGGATGGTGGGTCTGAGGTTACAAATTCACAAAAACAACATAGTTGTCGACCAATTTGAAAGGTATTCAGCAATTGAGCACACAATAAATATAACATTGTAGCAGTTTGCGATATTAGCCGTGGACAGTAGGGCTGGGAAATTAACCAAAAATAGAGAGAAGCAAGTCATTTATTTTATATCAACAATAAATAATAAATAAATTGACTAAATTAGTCTAATTATCCATTTAAGACCTGTATTATACTCCATTGTACAAAGGTAGCTTGAGAAAATAGACTATCTACAAGCTTGAAGATCTGCTATTTTCACTTATTTTCGTTATCCAATCGTAACCGAGACAAATGTTTGAAATAATCGTGATATTGATTGGAAGTCACATCGCAATACAAACAACACAGGCAAAGACATGATCCCTCACTGTGGCACTGCCTTCAGGCAGGTGTAGATAACGAGAGGCAGACGTGCGAGACAAAATGGCCACACATGCACAGACGGAGCTGACACAGATAGAGAGACACAGTGAAGCGCATAGGCAGAAACATCTGAACAACAAGAATAAATGGTTGGACCTTCTGGGGCTGAAGAGGATCCTCACAAACATGTGTGTCTGTTCTACATGATGGAGTGAGTCTGGCTGGAGTTAGCGTGCGTGCGTGTGTGTGTGTGTGTGTGTGTGTGTGTGTGTGTGTGTGTGTGTGTGTGCGCTGTGAAGGAGGTTTCGACTCATAAATATGAAATCTGGAGCGCTCTGTCTCAGCTGGTGTGGAAACACTGTCATGGTGCACGCACGCACACACACACACACACAATTTTTTAAAACTATTTTTTATTATCAACCTCTCTGAGCTCAGCCAGACCTGTTGAAAGAGAGCTCTCTCAGTGACTCTGTGCTTAAAAAAGCAGCCTAGACCACAGTTTCTTAATGTTGGGTTCGGGGACCACCGGGGGTCCAAATGGCCATTTCTTACCTCAGATATGACACACTATTCTGTACAGCAAAATGCAGGCTTTACAGACATGATTCATGTAATTAAGCCCTGTTACCCTGTTATTATTTTTCAATACAAGAACTGTTTTTGTTTTATATGCTGCTAAGAAGACTCCCCAGAACATGGGTCTGGCAGCTCTATTATCTTTCTTTAAAAAGATCATTATATTCTGTTTATGAGACATTTCTTCAACATTTCAACTTTTTTGCTGTATCGAAAAAGTAACAAACCGCGATACCACTGTATTGTGTCGAACGGAATGATGAATTTTGTGACCGCTATGTGTGTGTGTGTGTGTGTGTGTGTGTGTGTGTGTGTGTGTGTGTGTGTGTGTGTGTGTGTGTGTGTGTGTGTGCTGATACAGTACCAATATAGTCCGACAGCTTGATGTTCATTGGTCGAATCAGGATCCCCTCTAGTACCAGCTCTTCATACAGAGACTCCAGAGGCCTGAGAGAGAGGGAGAGGGAGAGAGACAGAGAGAGAGAGAGAGCGAGAGAGCGAGAGACAGACAGACAATGCAAGGGAGGTTATAAATGAGAGACAATGTGAAATAACAGACTGAAAGCAACATGTGTCTGAAGCAGACTCACGCACCTGTCTGCTGTCAGGTCCTTCTCTTTCTTCTTCTTTCTCTTACTGGTCTTTTTGCTCTTCTTCTTCTAATAAAAAAAAGAAGGTTTCAATCATATAAACGACTTTGACAAGTTTGTTTCAAATTGAACCAATGTGGACCAAATGGAAAAATGTAAGAGTTTAAAAGTTGGAGCATATTGGACACCATTGTGAGCATGTAGATTGGCACATTTTCGCTGAATGTTTACCCCAGAAGAGAAGCGCCAAGGTTCCAGTGGTCAAGGGTCCACTCTTACACGCTCAGCATTAAACTAACACTCTCTGTGTTTTACTGTGTAGTCTACGGGCCCTTAGGGGTCCATTTCTGTACCCTCAGAGTTAAAATCACACTTTGGGTTTGTACTCGACTGGCCCTCAGGGGTCAGTTTTTACACTCTGTGACTCTGATATCCCAACAGACTTAGTAGAGAATTCTTCTCACATCCAAGAGAGTTGGAAAGCAACCAACAATGATTTTCATGCATTAGACAAGCTGAAAGCAATAAAAAACATGAGAGAACACGCACACGCACACATACACACACACACCCCCCCACACACACACACACACACACACACACATGTGATAATGTACATAAACACATACAGACACATGCAAAGATACATCATTTAAACACACAATATGTACACCCACACGCACACATGCACACACAAATACATACAGTTCATACTGTACGCATATCTAGACACATACGTACATCGGTACAGTACGTACACACACACACACACACACACACACACACACACACACACACACACACACACACACACACACACACACAGAAACATATTCCATATTCATACGTCTTTTCTGCTGTCTAACCTCTCATCGGCCTCCTACAGTATATAAACCCGTCTAGTGCTCATGTCAGAATTTGGCGTTTGCACAACGCCGTCTCTACGCGAACATCCCGTCTCATGGCCCAAACACAACGCGCCAGACGTTCTAAATAAACAACCAAACATCAGCACACACACTCACTGCCACCGAGAGACACGATGACAGATATATAAATGGAATACATGAGAGAGAGAGAGAGAGAGAGAGAGAGAGAGAGAGAGAGAGAGAGAGAGAGAGAGAGAGAGAGAGAGAGAGAGAGAGAGAGAGAAAGAGAGAGAGAGAGAGAGAGAAATGTAGACCAATTCACACACACACACAGCACACATATATCACAGAATAACAACACGTTGTTTAACCCATTAAGACCGGGAACGCACCTGTGTAAATTTTTTGATTTCTTTGTCTATTCAAAAATAGCAGATCTACAAGCTCATAGCGCGTCGAGTGTCCCGCTATGAGCTTGTAGATCTGCTATTTTTGAAAAATGGTGCACATTTTTTAATACATAGTCTACAAATGTCTTTTTTGAAAAAACGTTATGTTACTGTATCAGTGGTTCTTGAACTTTTTCATGTCAAGGACCCCCAAAATGATATGTATTTGGCCGCGGACCCCCATCTCAAAATGTTTTGTTCCAGGGACCCCCCAGAAGCAAAGATTTGAGTTAAAAATGTTAAACAATACGTTCAAAGATTTGCACACATTTTCAGGATTTTTCAAAAATAGCATATCTAGAAGCTCATAGTGCGTTCCCGGATTGAATGGATTAAGCATGTTGACTCAATCCTGTTTTCGGTTAAATATTTACAAGGAAAATGTTTTTTATTTTCTTGAAACGCATGCGGATAGGGAGATATAGCAGGGTGGTCCTGGACCGGTTCTGGTGGGATTGTGTTACGTTAAAGGAGAATGCATTCTATTTGATTTCAACAAGGAAATCATCTGTCGGGTGGAAACCTCAAATGTCCAAAACTGTTACTTCTCAGGATGCAAAATGACAAAACCAGCAAAAGTAGCAGATCTACAAGCTCAAAGCTCCAGCTTGTAGATCTGCTACTTTTGATGCTTTTGTGTGACGCTGTAACATGATCAAGTAGGACGTTAATTTACAAAAAAGCACAAAAAGTTAGAATATGGAGATAAGAGGTTTCTGCGAAATGCAGTGACATTCTTAGACATAACATAGATAGGTGTTCTTGGGTTCATGTTTACATAAAAAAGGGGGGAAACTCCAGCTCTTAAACTGGGAGGTCCAGGAGATAGTCTGGTTGGATCTTATAACCAGTTAGAAGAGGAGGCAGGAGGGGCCGTGTTATATTGTATATCGAGACTAGAAAAAGTGCTCCTCGGAGCACAGGTCTCCGCCAGGTCAGGTAGGTTATTGTGGGCCAGCAAAGTTTGGAATTCGCCAATCAGGATGGAATATAAAAAATCGGATGGATCCGTCTCGATCACTTGACTATAGAGATAATGTGTACCAATTTGCGTGATGTTTGGACAACATTCGTAGGAGTAATATAAAAACAATGTTTAGCAAAAAATCAGCCTCATGGTGGCGCTATTATAGGGCAATGTAAAAATGGTGGCAATTGTTCCTCAACGTAGTGCGAATGTGCAAAGTTTCACCACAATCGGACGCTGCGTTCATGATTTGCATTATTTCGTTCGAAGCGGGCCACTCCTGCAAACTTTAGATGTCAATGGATGTCAAGGATGTGATTTGTGTGAAATGTACCGATTTGTGTGAAATTTGGATAAACTATGAAGGAGAAATATTAAAAAAAAATGTTTTACATAAGTCCTGGTGGCGCTATAAAAGGCAGATGTGAAAAATGCAGGGCAAAGGTTTTTCCTTGGCCTCTAGGGAGTGCGCATACAAAGTTTTCACAGATCCGTGCAGTTATAGGTAAAAACATGAATCTGCAATCAATCCAAATATTATCAATCTAAAAGTCAACTATAACTATATTGCAATAAAAGCTGTGTGACATAACTGCATACTGACATAACTTATTGTGCCTGCGCAGATAGAAGTGCTTATTGTGCAGACCACAACCTTGAATGTGACATTTAGAGGACATTTTAGTTCATTAAAACATGCAAAAGAACATTTTATCTGGAGACAGAATAAAGAGGGAGGAATGCTACAATTCCCTCTTCACTCTTCCCAAAACAGAGAAGAACAGGAGTTCTTTCATTGCTCAAGGTCTTTTCTTAGATACGGACAGAAATAGGTAGTCTTTTTTCTTGTTTTAAGTCATATTCCTGTGACACAGTTTTCAATGAAAGATGTCTCTGTAACCTTGACTGCCGGGGAAAGTGAGAAGAACGGAGAAGAACAGGAGTTCTTTCATTGCTCAAGGTCTTTTCTTAGATACGGGCAGAAATAGGTGTTCCTTTTTTAGTTAAAGTCATACTCCTGTGAGACAAACCATTTTTCATGAACGATGCCTCTTTAACCTTCACTGCCCGGTAAAGTGAACTTAATACAAATACTGACTCAATGCTGTAAAGAGTCAGATAATGCTGGAGACCTGGCGGTGCAAACCATGCTCTGTAATGTCCTGCAGCGATACAATACAATCATTTAATTAATTTTGTTCCTTAATAATTTAATAATCTATTTTGATCTATAGTCACACACACAAAGGAGAAGGAACATTTCTGTCTGTCTATCTGTTTGTCTGTCTGTAGTAGCCTATACTCTATCCATCCTTTTTTTTGTTTTTGTGCTTTTTACCCCCTTTTTACCCCCCAATGTAGTCGTTTTCGCCAATTGATTCCTCCCCAGATGAGTCAGTAGGTTGTATCCTACTGACTCATCTGCCAGTGAGGAACCCCCACCGGGAAGACGTAGAGCCTTCGTTCTACACTTCCCGCCCAACACTCCCTGCTGACATGTGCCGCCCCAGCCCGTAGGAATACATGCAGTGATATCACCCTCCCCTCACGGCTTCCCTCCCCCAAACACGGGCCAATTGTGTTCGCGCAGACGCTCGACAAAGCCGCATGCACCACAGTGGATTCGAACCCACAACCTCCGCGGTGGTGGGCAGGGACTTTACCACTGCGCCACCCGAGCGCCTCCATCTATCTACTCTGCAGACGGATCCTAAAATGACTTGTCTCGTGGTTCCTGCACCCTCCATCCATCCATACATACACCCACTCACCCACAGTATCCGGTTCAGACAAAGTTAACCAAGTGAATGTTTTATATTCCTGAATGTTGAGTTCATCAGTCATTCTTTCTGCTAACGAGTTTGTTACTCAACAATCAATATGTTGTCCTTAACCTAAAAAATGCATCGGTTCCCGAGGCTATCCTTAACCTAACATACTTTCACTCATCTTCACCACTACATCATGGCCTGTGGACGAGGGAAAACCCCTCAACTTGAAGCCAAAGTTAAGGAACCTCTGATGAGAGGGGGAACATTGTGATCAGAAATCATCTCAACACAGCAGCTGACTCAGTGCCTGGGGAGACATGGACACGCTTCTCTAAACTAACAAATATGTTTTGCGTTGCGTAATTTCAACATGCAAATACGCCCTGAATCTGGGCTGGGTTGTCTAACCTATTTAAAACTCAAATCGTTGCTTCTCGGGGTCCCTGGAACAAAATATTTTGAGATGGGGGTCCGCGGCCAAATACATATAATTTTGGGGGTCCTCGACATGAAAAAGTTTGAGAACCACTGACATAGAAACATACGATTTTTAGACATTTTGTAGAATCGGCCTCAGGTCTTAATGGGCTAATTTCAGTACGTCTGAAATAAGGAGGACTGCATGTCCACAGGGAGAAACCCGTGCTCTGCAGAGGAAAATATTTAGAGTTGCGTTTCAATCCAGGAAAGTGTGTCATAATCTTGGGCTGTTAGAGTGAACTTTGATACACTGAGTGAGTCAGCGATGATTTGTTATTCATGTCACGTGTTTTTATATTCTACCCGGCATCAAAATATTATTGCGTTCTGCCCAGCATATTTGATCCAAAGAGTTCATCACAGAGCTAACCTTAACCGTATCCTCCCTGAAGTCCTAAGGCTAATCTTTATAATAAATGGAAACCATGTAAATATCTTTAAACATATATTATTTAGAATGATGTATTTATTTTGTATTTTGTCCAGACACTGTGTCTAGCAAAAAACGGACATCATATCAACATCACACACTTAGAAACAAACGTATTTACTATTTATCTGTCAACAAGTTCCGCCATTTTGGCTGAGAGTCAGGATAACAAGCCAAGGACTGAGTCATTTACGACCAAACGTTAATCTGTCATAATGTGGTGTACTGTATGTCGCTTTGACCCTTCCTCTACTCAATATTAGTGTCCTGTAATCTTGATGTTTTAAATTTGACCCTTTAGTCTAGCCTAGTTGGGTCCCATGTAATTGCTTGGTTGCCTATGCTGTTTTTATGCCATGCTTTTAACCTTGTAGCACTTTGAGATTCACATTATTATTACTATTATTATGTTGGAGATCCATGAATTTAAACGTGTTGCATTTAGTTACTTGCTCTGAAAAGGAGCTTGTGTTAAACCAGGTCAAGGTACAGGTATGCATAGTTGAACGTCAACATCCAAGAAACGTAATGGAGGAAAGTTAAATGGCTTGAGACCAGCTTTCAATTGCAATCAGTCTCATCTTATCGGTCTACGATGAATAGATCAGATGGTATGTATGAAGATTTACGGTATTCTTATTTAGTTAAATTCCTTGTCTAGTGACTTACCAAACACACACGTGCACCCGTACACGTGCGCGCACACGTGCACACACGCACGCACGCACGCACGCACACACACACACAGTACGACACGGCTTGGCCGTGTCGAACAAAAAACCTGTAAAGCGCCTGTATGATTCTTCAGAGTTTCTCCAATGGTTCTTCAGCTTAGTTTAGGCACCTCAAATGGTTGGTTCTCAGTGGGGAGATAACAGTGGAGAGACTGAAACCTATCATCTGAATCATATTACATTCTCTCATGAGGCTTATAGCCGGTGAAATAGTAGTGTAATTAAATATGTTCCTCATTTTGCTGGGACCCCTGGAACCCTTCAAGGACCCCTGGGAGTCCCCGGACCCAACTTTGAGAACCACTTTTATAGTACCATTTGACAAAGGTGCTAATTTGAGTTGAATTGTAGTGACAATATAGTTCCAAAAGAGGTTCCATTTTTGTTTAGACTGCTGTATGCAAAGACAGTTATTTTTAGAATAACTGTCAGCTCAACTGAGAAGTGCATGCTTGTCGAGAGCCCACTCTTTTGATAACAAAAAGTCAAGTGTCCAGTAAATATAAATATTTAACACGGTATATAGAATTAGGTTTGGAGTTCACAACACGCACAGCCTTTCTCGGCCTGCAACTTTATTCAATTTCTTTTACAAGCTATTTTGGCACGTCACCCTTGGACCCTCCATCTCCCTGTCAACAATTCCAGTTATTTTGGCCGAAACCACAGAATGTCAAGCCAAGTTCCTTGGAAACTGCACATACTTGTGAAGAAATAAAAAGAAATAGAGAAAATAAAACCCTATATAGAGTTTGATAGCATGAAAGGCACTTAGAATGACAGCTGATGTCTGAGACTTGTGGAACTGACCACACAGAAAAAAACATAACTTTAAGGCCGATTAATAATTTGTCACATGATATTTTTGACAAGCGCTGCCAGACGAAAACAAAGCATTTTCAACATAAAAAAAGTTGTCAAACAAAGAGGTCATGGAACAAAGCATGAATGAGCCTTTTAGAGAGGAGCTAGTCGTTTCTGATCTAGGATCAGGGAGCTTGAATTCAAAATGTCTGGAGAGTTGAGCAGGCCATGTCACGGTGAAGACACTCTGTTAAACCTGATATACAGTGGTGTGGTGTAAAGTAACTAAGTACATTTACTCAAGTACTGTACCTAAGTAACATTTTGAGGTATTTTTTACTTTAGTGGAGTATTGCCAATTTTCAATACTTTTACTTCTACTCCACTACATCTCTGAGGAAAGTATTGTACTTTTACTCCACTACAATTATTTGAAAACTTTAGTCACTAGTTACTTTGCAGATATAAATTATTATATTATAAAACATATATTAACCACTTTAGCCCTATTTTAAACACAGGCTATTTAAAAATAGCCGATCTACAATGCGACGCATTGTGACCTTGTAGATCTGCCATTTTCAAACATTTTAGTACTTTTACTTTTGGTACTTTAAGTATATTTTGATGCCAATACTTTTGTACTTGTACATTTTTAACACAGGCCTTTTACTTGTAACAGAGTATTTCTACATTGCGGTATTGATAAGTAAAAAATGTGAGTACTTTTTCCACCACTGCTGATATATACTTAGCTGTTCAATTCGTAAATCTAATGATCTAAATCCAGTCCACACACACACACAATTTATTCACCTTCTTGATGCCTTTCTTTGGCTTTTTCTTTTTCTTCCCCTTGTCTCGATCCACGGCCAGTTTGAGGTTCTTCAACTCCTGTCTCATCAGTTCATCCACCTTGGGAGACAGACAGACAGACAGACAGACAGACAGACAGACAGACAGACAGACAATAACAGAGACATAAAAATAGATTACAAAGAAAGCTTGAGTGAGACAGAAGCCAGGGACTATAGAGCTCAAAACGACCTCAGCCCTAACCCGAGCATGTTCTGTCTGAGCCTGCATGGTACGGGCCTGTGTCATCATTGCTGTATTTAGGGCTCGCATAGTCGCATTGAGCCTGGCTTAAAAACCCAACATTTCATAATGACAGCCATCAGCTGCAACCCACATCTTTTCAGAACGTTGCTGCTGGATAAGTGTTGTTCTGTTGGCTTTCCCACGCCCTGAAAAACAAGCTTCTGATGTTCTTTTGTCATTCAAACAAAAAAAATCTGTTCAGAATTACATGCCGGATCTCACAGAGTAACCTAACTTCCTCTCGCGGAGGATTCGTGAGGCGACTGTCGGGGTAGACAGCGAAAACATTTCAAATTGTAACCTTAGATTGACTGACTGGTGACGATCGGTTTGATTCTCTGCCTGGCCTGGCCCGGGGCTCAGGTCCGGGCAGAGAGTCAAACCTCTACCGGAGACAGAGAAATGACATAACCAATTAAACCCTATATGCTTACTGTTGTTGACCGGAATTCCCCCAGGGGTTTATACTAGGCCGCCTTCTTTTTTTTCCCTCCCGCTACACCAAATATCTTTGGAGAAACTGCGTTGTTAGACTGTAAAAAAAGAATATGGACAGCGTTACGCCCATAGATTCTACAGACTGAAAAATGTACTCGGAAATTAATGCTATATTGGTTGGGACCAAAGCGGGGGTGGGGAATTAATGCTATTGGTTGTGTAGCTTGTCAATCAAAATCATCACAAGGTAGCCACGCCCCTCCTACAGCATACCCTACTTTATCATCAATTTCAAAATAAATGGGACAATAATTCACCAAAAACGCATATCATGGTGATTAAAGAAGACTTTAAACTAGTGGCATAGTATTTATGACAATGATGATTAACACATTGAGTGCCTATAACACATAGATCTACATCTTTGCAAATACACCCGTTGAGCGCCATAAAAGTAGATCTATGTGATTTCCTTTTTTTTTTTTACACATGGGGCGCTCTAACGCAACTTAGGAATGATCCGCGGACCCTGTAAAATGGAATGGACGGATGTGAATCCAGTCCAAAAAACGTACCTCCCGTCATGATAGGATCTTGAGAAAAAGGTCCATATCTCCATATCTTTTTACCGTGGTGAAAACAAGCCATTGTATCTCTCCGCAATGGTGGATCGCGTTATAAATATTATTGTTCCAGTCGTTAGAGGGGGACCCTCGACCATAGCACAGACACCCTTTGTTTACATCCAGGTCCTCGTGGAGGCTTCTACAGCTCTAAACAGATCAGCGTAAACTGTAAGAACGCTGGCACTGGATGTACCCTGCTTTAGAAAAAAAACTCTGGCACTTGATGTGTTAAGGTAATAAAGTGTAAAGTTCGTCAAAAACCCATCCGCTTTAATACAGCCTATTGCTTCTGATACCAGCAGGGGTGAAACAGCGAGACTACATCCATTCATATGAACTGTCACTTCTTATATAGCCTCAATTTACAGCCCGGATGCTAGCCCCTTGGTTGTGATGCATTGTGAACTTGCAGATCGGCCTCATTTTCATCGAATGTTCGTCCCAGAATAGGGACGCTACGGTTCATGTGGTAAAACTCAGTCAGTGCTCATCCTTTGCCCCTCCTTGGCTCGGAGAGGAGATTATAGCGTGAATCATTCACAGATGTTGTTACACACGCCGCACGCACGCAACCAGTGACCTCAGAATACCAGGAGGGCACCTTCCTTAATGAGTTCAATTTCAAGCTTTGCTTTGTCCCCAGAGAGAAATGTGTCTCGCAAAAAGGCGTTAATATACATTGTACATTGTTCATAATTGATCAAATATACAGAGAAAACACATTAGAGACATTAAGGAACGAAGTAAAGTACGTACAATGAATTCAGTAGTGGCATGAGAGAGAGAGAGAGACAGAGAGAGAGAGAGAGAGATGGAGATGTGTTCCAGATGAATCTTCGGTGCTTGTCTGGACGTGCATGCTGAAGGTAGCTTGCTGATCCCCAGAGGAAAGGTGAGAACGAGGGCAGATATGTTCATGGAGCTCCGGGACTTTACGTAGCAGTAGTAGGGGTCTACTTATCTTACACACACATCCATGTTGGTGGTCTCCGCTCAATAATCCCACTGATCTGACTCTGCCGTTTTCATTGAAAAAAAACTGCTGAGTTGGTCTCCGCTTTCGGCATGGAGAACCTTTGCTCGTAAACGCTGCACAGTTTCAGGTTTAATGATCAATTGTTCCAGATTACTGTACATCTGAAGTGGCTGGTTTGAATGTAACCTAATCAGTGGTGTAAAGTAACTAAGTACATTTACTCAAGTACTGAGTATTGAGTTACTTTTCACTTTACTGGAGTATTTCCAATTTTCAGTGCTTTTACTTCCACTCCACTACATCTCAGAGGCAAATATTGTACTTTTACTGCACTACAATTATTTTAAAACTTTAGTTACTAGTTACTTTGCAGATATAAATTATTATCTTGTAAAACATACATTAACCACTTTAGCCCTATTTTATACATAGGCTATTTGAAAAAAGCAGATCTACAAGCTCACAACGTGTCGTGATGCGACACGTTGTGAGCTTGTAGATCTGCTATTTTCAAACATTCTAGTACTTTTACTTTCGGGACTTTAAGTATATTTTGATGCCAATACTTTTGTACTTTTACTCATGTAACATTTTGAACACAGGCCTTTTACTTGTAACTTGTAAGTATTTGTATATGGTGTTATTACTACTTTTACTTAAGTAAAATATCTGAGTACTTCTTCCACCACTGAACCTAATCATAGTGATTCCGAATCACAGAGTGATTCGGAATGTTTGTTTAGAAACGACAGCAGATGTCAGTACTATCTGTGACATCAGTCATCTCCATATTTGAGCATATTGAGAGACAGACACCAATATCCAGGGGCTCTCAAAGTGGGGTCTCTCAGGGTTACTTGAGGGGGTCCCTTGCAATTCTGTAACTCTGAGAGTGTCCCATTGGTTCCATTTCTACACTCTCAAAGAGTTATGGGGGGGTCCTTGAAATGAAAAAAAAAGTTTGAGAAGAACCACTCGTATAGATAGATGAGTTTGACCAGAGGGGTCAGTGGTGAGCAGGCAGAGGGTCAGACATGGACAGGGATGGATCCACTTGGTTACTGGAGTGATTAAACATGTGACCTTGATGCTTGACCTGTTGCATACTTCAATACTGGGAGGAATGGAGTCAGATGCCACGTGTGTGTGTGTGTGTGTGTGTGTGTGTGTGTGTGTGTGTGTGTGTGTGTGTGTGTGTGTGTGTGTGTGTGTGTGTGTGTGTGTGTGTGTGTGTGTGTGTGTGTGTGTGTGTGTACGTGCGTCTCACCTGAACTCTGACCTCGTCTTCAACCTCCTCCCTCTTCTCTTCACGGACCAGCTGGGCATCGAACCTCTGCAGGAAGTTCTGGCTGTCGTCACGTCCCTGCCACACATCTGCAAACGCACAGGAACACACACACCCACCTCCGTGACTAAGCTGAGGAACTGAGTCACTGGCATCAGGACAGAAAACAACCTGTTAGTTGATATGAGGAACACTACCGTTCCCAGAGAGAGAGAGAGAGAGAGAGAGAGAGAGAGAGAGAGAGAGAGAGAGAGAGAGAGAGAGAGAGAGAGAGAGAGAAAACGGGAGAGGAACTGGAAGAGGGGGCGGAGAGGATTAGACAGAAAAAGGAAGGTAAAAGGGGGAGAAAGAATGGAGAGAGAAAAAGAGAAAATAAGGCAAGGAAGTGATACATAGACAATAGGGAAGACCACAATTGAGAAGCCGAGAGATACAGGGAGAGGGAGACAGATTTTTTGCCTCCAATGCAAAAGTCAAGGGCAGAGACTCCCTATGTGTAGGACTCTAAGGAAACCCCAGAATAAAAACCTTACTTGAAAAACGTCCCCCCCATTGATCTAATTGATTATATTTGGCCACGGACCCCCATCTGAAAACGTTTTGTGCCAGGGACCCTCAGAAGAGATGATTTCTGTAAAAAAAAAAAAATCAAAAATAGCAGATGTACAAGCTTGCACTGTGAGCTTGTATATCTGCTATTTTTTAATAGCCAATGCTAAAATAAAAAATGACAGTTGCTTTTCCGATTTTCATGGGTTAACGCTTTCTAGGTTCTAATCTGGTTGTAGATTGCATACTGTCAATAACCACCACATTTTCTGAACTGCTGCTAGTATTGTATTCTTATGTATGTTTGAATGTTTTAATAAACTGGTCTTGTAATTGCCTTCTGTATTGTTGCTTGCTACAAGAATTGTTCTGTGTGACCCTGTGTTATACAGTGTATTTCACTAATAAAACACTTTGACCTTTTGAAGAAAAATAGGAACAGTGGTTGAATTCTCACACACACAGCAAAACAGTGAAAGAGACAGAGTGTCTCTCATCACAGAAAGGACAGCGGTGGGAAACCGCCGGGTGCATCAGAGTAAACTCTTCACTGATTTGCTCGCATGCAGCACCCTCCAATAGGCTCTATGCACAGCAGCCATAGTATCACTTCCTTCACAGGTGTTACCAATGATACTAATGAAGGCTCTGTTCCATTTAGTGTAGCACAGTGGTTCTCAGACCTTTTAATTTCCACGACCACCATAACTCTGAGAGTGTACAAATGGAACCAAATGGACCCGTAAGGGTCCATTTGGTTCCACTTGTACACTCTCAGAGTTACACACCCCGTAAGAGGCCATTTGGAACCCCCTCAAGGAACCATGAGGGTCCCTGCACCCCAAATTTAGACCCACTGGTAATGCAGAGTGTTTCCGGTGAGCCAACGTGCACAATATCAGCACCCTGACTCTGTTTGACCAGAATGGAACAGAGCCTTCATTAGTATCATTGGTAACACCTGTGAATGTCTTCACAATATGGCTGCTGTGCATAGAGCCTATTGTAGATACCCACACCTCTCTTGCTTAACGGTGGCTTGTATAAACAAAATGCCTCCCCATGGTGTCTATGAGTTGGTTAGCTTTTCATTCACTGCTAATGGAGCCGTTATGGGGGTCCGTGGCCTAATAATGCATAGTAAACCGGGAGACCTTGAAATGAAAAGGTTTCACTGGTTCTATGGCAGTCAACCCTGCAGCATTTTGGATGGCGTCCCCCCAAAAAAGGTGCTCACTAATCCCCCCCACCTGGTCCAGCTCCCAGCCAGCTGTGCCCAGAGCCTGCCCTATAATATAAAGCCTGATTTATACTTGTATATCATTGCTGTCGGGGCAGAAACCTCTTATCTCCATATTCTAACTTTCTGTGTTTTTTCGTAAATTAACGCACTACTTGATCATACTACAGCGACACACAAAAGCATCAAAAGCGGCAGATCTCGAAGCGACGCGTTTCGAGCTTGTAGATCTGCTACTTTTGATACTTTTGAATTTGAATCCTGAGAAGCAACAGTTTTGGACACGTTTTCACCCGACAAGAGACGGTATCCATAGTTTGTACTGAAGTACATCTGCTATTTTTGGTAGCGCGACAAAGTATAAATCAGGCGTAATGATCTTGGAGGCACAGAGCTGTTCCTTTTAGATGAGGGAGAGCGCCGATCGAGACACATACACCAGGAGCCAGAACGCAGATGTCGTCTACTCTACTCCACCTGACATTGTTCCAGGAAGCCCCAAAGAGCAAGCAAGCACCAGGCCATGGTGAGAAAAAGGTAATCCCCCCCCAAAGATTGACCTGTCAACTAGTCCATGAGCCAGAGCCCCAAAATTGAGCAATGATTACCGAAAGAGTGGGCAAAACCATACCTATATTAAATTGTTCATAGGGTCAATATGAAAAAAAAAGTATCAATACTGCAATGTAGATATAGATCTGTTAGAAGTAGAAGTCCTGTATTCAAAATGTACTCGAGTGAAAGCACAAACGCTTCGGCATCAAAATATACATTAAGCACCAAAAGTAAAAGTACTCATTGGGCAGAATGTCCCATTTCACAAGTTGAAAAATATATATTTTTTAAATTTATAGCCGATCTACAAGCTCACAATACGCATTGTGAGCTTGTCGATCTGATATTTTCAAATGGCCAAAATGTATACAGTATATACGGCTGAAGGGGTTATGCATGTTTTGTAATAATAATACAAATTTACAAAGTAACTAGTGACCAAAGTTTTCATATAAATGCAGTGGAGTAAAAGTACAATATTTTCCTCTGAGATGTAGTGGAGTAGAAGTAAAAGTATTGAACATTTTAAATAGTGAAGAAAGTAAAAAATACCGCAAAATTGTACTTAAGTACAGCACTTGAGTACATGTAGTTACTTTACACCACTGTGAGAGAGGGTGTGTGAGAGAGAGAGGTAGAGGAAGAGCGAGCAAGAGACAGAAAGAGGGAGAGAGAGAGAGGAAGAGAGAGCAAGAACGGAAGAGACAGAGAGAGAGAGAGAGAGAGAGAGAGAGAGAGAGAGAGAGAGAGAGAGAGAGAGTATTGCAGGTGTACAGCATCCTGTGGTGTATAGAGTACATTGTCCTCTCCAAGAGGCTCCCAGGAACCCACATCCTGGTAGGAAGCCTCCACTTCCTGCCTCCGAGCCGGGCTGAGAGCAAGGGAGGTGATCTGCACATGCAGATTAAGATCAGATCAGACAGGTGCTGCTGGCTGGGATCGGATCTCTCAGAACAAAAAAAAACAAAAAACAAAACTGTGGTGACAACAAAAGCTCCCTGGCGAACCTGAGGACCTCTGTGACAAAAGTCCCCAAGTGACCCGTGCCCCTCCCACCCTCTCTCTCTCTCTCTCTCTGATAGACTGTACTCTCCCCACAGAGTTCAGTACAGGTCAGTTCAGTGGCTGTATAGTTTGAAGCCTCCAGTTCGTAACGTGGCATAAACTGCATGAATTTGGTTCATATCAATGTATTTAACCACTTTCAACCAGGCCTATAAATAAATGTAAAACGTTTTTTTTGCAGATTTATAAGCTACAAGCTCACAACTTTTGAGCTTGCAGATCGGCTATACAATCTTTTTTTTAAATGGGGCATAAGTGGCTAAACTCACGTCAATGTGCACACATTTTATATAGGGTTTACTTTAAATGGTTAAAGTCACATCAATGTGCACAGATTTACCTGACATTATACGACTTGTCCTACATTTCTTTAGCAGATCTCTCTCCCTCTCTCTCCCCTCACCCAACCCATCGCATGCTGCATTCCTCACCCTTCGTGTCTCCATCTCTCTCTCTCTGTCTCTTTTTACATCTGCCATTTCCTGAGCAGGTCACAGATCTCTCTCAAACAAATACCGCCTGTCATGGAGTCCAAGTACAATAAGGTTTAGGTTTATCATCCTTTAATTGCTTTCCATTCAACCCGAGCTTCCATCCCACAGCCTCCTAACTCATCCTGCCCGTTAGGAGAATGATCTAATTCATCCCGACTGACTGACTGACTGGGGGATGAAGTGCCTCCAAGTTCAGCCAGGCGTCAGAGGTCAGGGGGTTTAACAGCTCCAACCGGTGGCACCTCAAAACAACAACCGTGTCTTTGAAATGAGATCGGCTCCTAAGGTCACGGGGTCAACCTCTCCTCCACAAGTCACCACTGCCACCCCGCCCCCCACCCCCTCACCCTAAAATCCTCCTTTTTCTAAATGCCCCCAGGCCAAACTGATACATAGAATTACCTTTTCTCTCCGTGTTTACCTAAAGCGGGGGTTGTTTGTTTAAGTACTTTCCATTTTTTGGTCATGGTCATTTGATCATTTATCGTACTACAAAGTATATAAGGCATATATTCAGATCTTCTGAATACATCTGATGACCGGTGATCCATAGCCAGGTTAACTTCTCAGGTGCACTTTATTGGCTTCTAATTGAACAGAAAGGAACATCTTGTGACCCAACTTCGGGTCCTTTGATCCAACTAGCAGAGAAACCCAGCAGTGAACAGATCTAATGAGGAGACACAGATGTGTACTTCAACTTAAAGACCTGATGACCCGATTCTACAAATTTCTTCTAAATCCTATAACAGTTTTCTGAAAAACGTATGTATCTATGTCAGTGGTTCTCAAACATTTTCATTTGAAGGACCCTCATAATTGTATGCATTTGGCCACGGATTTGGCGCGCATTTGGCCCCGTCTCAAAATATTTTGTTCCAGGGACCCCCCAGAAGCAAAGATTTGAGTTATATAACTAAATAAAAAAAATATATATTTTCAAAGATTTGCAAAAATGCTCACAATTCAAAAATAGCAGATCCACAAGCTCATAGCAAGGCACAAAGTAACGCGCTATGAGCTTGTATATCTGCTATTTTTGAGTAGCCAAAGTACAGTATAAAATAATGGTTAAAAATCTAAAGTGACACAGATGCTTTCCCGGTTTGAATGGGATAAAGCTGGAATCTGTGAATATGTCCCACCCGGGATTAAAACCACGCGCGAGAATTTCTACCACTCGCCAAGGCAACACCGCTAGTCCACGGGAGGTATTGGGCTTATGAGCAAAGTCACATCTCCACAGCTGTCTTTCTCCTGTGGGACAACAATTTCAACACTATTCTATTAAATCTCCCATATAAAACAGACGAAGAGATCAGATGTATAGGTTATCGCCCTAGCTTTGTGAATATTTCAGATTGTGAGAGGGATCAGTTTAGAGCCTCGTCTCTACATGAAGTCTCTGCTGAGCTGTTTCAAAATAAGCGTCAGTCAGATGAAAAAAGGGGGTAAAAAAAACGTTCTAATGAAAAGTTTAGGAACTGGGAACACTTAAGAAGACTGATCTCTAAATTTGCCTACCGATGGTATCATCAGAATTAACTACTTATACATATATATATACATACTTCGTTGTACGAGAAAAAGTAACACATCTACAAGCTCAATGTGTCACGATGCAATGTGTTGTGAGCTATTTTCAATATTTTCTAAAATGTTCACCAATAACAACTTGCCTAAAATAAGGGTTGAAAGTGGTTAAGGGAAGAAAAAAAATGTCCCGGCTGATTCAAACCTTAACCAATGCAGAGGATGAATTTCACCTACAAATACAGTACAGTGACAAATCAATACCCCAAACAACAACCATCCTGAGTTTCTTTCCAAGGATGGTTGTCAAGGCAACAAGCACATAATTACTGATAAAGTGCAACCTGCTCTCGGTTGAACCCGACAGACAGACAGACAGACAGATAGACCAACCAAATGACAGACAGACAGAGAGTGGCATGTGCATTGTCGTAACCGCAAGCACAATCTTCAACATTCCAGACAGAATCCAACCAACAAACTAAAAATACTTTTGGAGGAACGTTTTGTTTTCTTGACAAGAGTTCTTGGGAAAGAACTTCCCCAACAACTGTCGTCAAGAAAACAAAACTTCTAAGTAGAACTTAAGTAGAATTCTACAACCTAACAGAACACGTTGGGGCATTATCCGACCGTAGTTGTCGAGGAATAAAACATTCCAAAGAGAATCGTTATCGCCTCACAAAGAGCTCCTTTGGAACGCGCCTTCTCATGAATCTACTACTAGGGATGAGATAGTCGGTTCTTTTCACCCAGCCGGGCGACGGGACAAGCCTCAAGCCTGTGTCCAAAAGGAAGAGACACAGAGGACCACACAGCACACACCAGTAACGTATCCCCCCCCCTCCACAAAAAGCCCCATGACATGTGAAGGCCACAGCACTGCCATATACCACCTGGCCTGTGAAAAGACAGACACTTCAACTCGAGTGTTGCTCAATGGAGAGCTTCATTCACCAAGGCCACGCTATTCAGCTGCATGCTAGCCCTGGCGCCGATATACGTACCGTCGCCGTCGGGGAACAAACCTTGTATGTCTAAAACTGTTAGTTTTCAGGAAATGGGGGGAAAAATCTGTGTTCCAATCTGTGTTCCAGTGGATCAAATGTAGTTATAATAGCAATAATAATATCTGGAATTTTACGCTTTTCTAAGTACTCAAAGACGCTTTACATGTGTGTGGGGGCCAGGGGAGAGGAAAAAACCAAAGAGAATAACTTTTTTAGGAAAAACTCAGATGAGCAAAAAAACAAGAATTTAAAGCAATAAAACACAAAAACTAACGAGTTGAAATCAAAGTGAACTCGGAAAGTTGTTTAGTCACAAGCGCTTGTCTTGTCTCAAACACTTTTCATTGGTTAAATATTTATAAAACTCACAGACAGACACAACCTGGTGTCCCTATTTTGGTCATTGTAGGCAAAATATTTCATTTAAAAATAAAAATAAATAGCAAAAATAACAGATCTACAAAAATGCAACACGTTGTGAGCTTGTAGATCTGTTATTTTTGCTATTTTTGTCATACAACAAAGTATAACCCTAGGGCATTCATTTTATGAAAAGCATAAAAGATGAAATATGGAGATACAAGATTTCTGCCCGACAGCTGCATGGAAGCCCGGACACTAATATATATCTCAGCTCATGCAGAAACAAATCACGCAACATCAACACAGCATCACTTTTATTGGCATTCTTTTTACATGGACAAGGACTTTGTGTGCGCCGACAACTACAACAGCGGTGTACTTTATCTTTGTCAAAGTTCACATTCACACTGTGTGTTATGTGAGTTTAATGGACCATTTGGTCTTGGAAAAGCAGTTAAAGCCCCATTGTTTAGTTGTCTAAAGTGCAGCACATGAGGGTCAAGGAGATAAGCACCTACAGTAGCTACTTTCTTGGCATAAACGGAATCAGCGCAAACTTTCAAACGATTAGAATCATGTTTTGAATCATTGGAATTATGTCTACAATCATTGAATCATGTTTATAATCACCAGAACCATGTTTTGAATGACCGGAATCATGTTTAGATGTTTTTTTCTTTCTTTTTTTGTATATTTGGACGCTGACAGTGCATATATGAATACATGATGTAGTGTAAATACATGATGTAGTGTAAATACAACGGATTTAGCAAGCATGGCAATATCTATCTATACGGTATACATCTTCATGAACAGTATTAGGGACCTCTCGTGGTGTGCTTTGCCCTTCTACTTTTGTGTTTTCGCATTGGTTCCAAGGACTTGGGGAGCAATGTGTGGGCAATCAGGCTAATAGACCATATTCACACGGCGACCATATTGCTATTAAGTTAATGAAGTGCCACCCCGGTTGCCACGGCAACGGAGTGGCACTTTCAATGTAAAATTCCAAAATAGCCACCGTGTGAATATGGTCAATATTCACACGGTGAATATATAGGGCTTGAGCACCTGGGCCCGGGTGCTCAAGCCCCTTTAAAAGCCTGTCTCCCCAGTCTTTTGTGAGATCCTTGATTTTTGCACCTCACCTACATCCCCTCCTTCTAACATTTGTGTTAAAGGTAGGGTAAGTGGTATTTTTTGTATTTTTTTTTTGCTAAAAATGTTAAAGTACTATATTCTGATAGTAGTCATTGCTACAGAGCGTTTGTTTGGTACATAACAGAATATAAATACATTTTCAGGTAGGTGACAACATTTAAGCCAATCAGGAGAGAGCACTGAAAATGCATTTTATGTTTAATAAAGAGCTGGAGAGACATGGGAGACTCCTTTTACTGAACAAACACTCTATAGCAATGAGTACTATCAGAATATAGAGATATTTAACACTTATTTTAATCAAAGTAAATCACTTTAACACTCACCTACACTACACATCCACTCATGCATACACACATTACACTACTGACTTTACTTTACAGACTTCATCCGTCTATTCCTAGGCTGTTCATTTGGTTTTGATTAAATAAATACTAATTTACTTTTTAAACTGCGTCTCCCCTGTTTTTTTGTTGTGTGCTCTGGCTGGTGGTACCCCTATGCCAGGGTCATAACAACATACTTTCACAGCTATCAATAAAACAGATAAACTATTTACAGTACAGCCTATTTGGAAGCAAAACCCAAAGTATACACATGGTTTGAGTCCCAGCAGCAGCAGTGAGGTATTTGTATGCAGGGACACGCTGTTTGAACTCGTCTCCCCCCCACCCTACTCGTATTTTTTTCTTCTCCAGCCTGCAACAGTCTGGGAAAAAAAGGCACTGCGTTTTGTTCTGAGTGCAAAGCTGCAGGCAGGAAGAGTGAGTTGGTTCTGGGTAACAAGCGCTTCCTACTGCACGGTCCCCTGACCAGGAAATTGAAAATTAAGTCCATGGGTCGCATCCAGCCGCTGCTCCGTGACGCTGGCACACACAATGCAGGAAGAGCTCGGGCTCCAATCATGGTCGGTCCCAGGGTCTTTTTTTTCTGAAATGCCTGGGCCCAGCTGGGATGGAGAGTGTGTGTGGGGTGTGTGTGTGTGCGCGCAACACATGTGTATGTGTACAGTATGTGTATGTGTACAGTATGTGTATGTGTACAGTATGTGTATGTGTATGTGTATGTGTATGTGTATGTGTATGTGTACTGTATGAAGGAAGCATGCGTGTGTGCAGCCAGTAAGTGGGTGTGGGGGGGATGTAGACCAATAACAACGCAGAGCGAGAAACGAACAAAGCCTCAAATGCACTACACGCATGATACTGTAAACAGCCCAAGTGCCTCGCAACAATACCTCCACGCAATAGGGGAAGCACTTGAAGATCAACCCGGATATTTTGATCAGCGTCTTTATTTCTCACAGTGACAGAGAGACAGAATAGGCAGGAGAGAGAGGGGAGGACATGCTGCTAAGAGCCTAGGGTCGGAATCGAACCCTGGCCAGCTGCGGGAAGGACTATAAGCCTTATTTATGTGGTATGCACTCTGCACTGCTTGCATTGTCTCATGTTGTTTGGCTCCAACTAAACTGTTATGCTTTCAATGATGCCGCGTTCTTGGCCAGAGGCATGTAATCTCAAATGAAAATAATATAAAATGAATTGTCATCCACATCACATACAATACCAATTGCACACTTTACAAAAAAAACGTGCTTGAGCAAAACATTTACAAAAGTTCAAAGACAACTCATTATAATGAGCGGTCCAAGTCAAATAACACTCCAGCTGGATCATGGCCAAAGTCTGAACAAATCAACCCTGAAACTTGCACTGATTGGTCAACTGCTGTATTATCCCAAGGGCTGATATGGCAGCTGACCAATCAGGTGAAGCTTTACCACCCCCTCACCCAGGGCAAATAAACACTGGTTACGTGCTGTTCAGTTGCCAAGCAAACCTGTATCTAGGGATGCCAAGTCCTACAAGTTTCCATCTTTGCCTATCTTTCTACCTTGATATATTTCAATTGCCTTTACAATGATGTCATTACCAAAATATAGTTCTAACAATAATAGCTTTTGTTATGTGAATAACCTGAACTTCACCCAGTGCTTGTTTCCTTAGCTGACCCACTCTCTCACCCTAGCTGTCACCGAGCCTCTGCATAATTAGAGCGAGCCTCACCTTAACGCTTCATTACGTCTAAACAAACCTTAACGAGCAATCATCTTCCAATTAGGAACATCTGGTAAAACAGTGACGTTATGACGTGCGAGACCACCGGTCGACCGAACTCGCAGATGTTTACTCTCAGTCTGGTCTTTGACAGGGAGAAGGTTATACGTGGTGTTTGCTGTGTACAACACAGCACTTCGGCCTCCATATTCCACGCCACGCAATTGTCATTTTAGTTACGTCGTTTTAGTTATGTCGTTTTTCCGAGACAAATACACATGCATTTTATCACAGCAGTCAGAGTGCACATGCAGAAAGGATGGACAGAGTAAAATTCTGAGCGTGTAAAATTAACTCTCAGAATGTGCAAATGTAATTGACCTGCAAATGGTTACATTTGTACAGCAATTATGTCTCAGGATTTTACAGTGCATTTCTTTTTTTGTAGAATACTTATGCATATAAAGTTACTCCCATAGACTTCCAATGTAAGTCAACCTTGTCGAGCCATGTGGCTACACATCTGTAGCGTGATGTGGCATGATGTACAAGTCACAGGGACTTAACCCCAATCCAACCCTTGATGCTGAGTGCCAAGCAGGGAGGCATTGGTTCCATTTTTGTCTCCGCCAGGCCGAAAGGCATGGCGAGAGTATGTTTTACCCCCTGTCCGTCCGTCCGTGTGTCCTGTCCGTGTGCGACCAGCTAATCTCAGGCACCGTTGGCCCGGTCGCTGCGACACTGTGCACAGACACTCCCTGGATGCCAATTCAGAACCTCTGCCCCAATGTTTTTACATGGGCCTGTTATAGCGCCACCAGGAGGCCGATTTGTGCAAAACCTATTTTTTGATATTACTCCTACAGATTTTATCCAAACGTCATGCAAATCGGTACACAGTATCTCTATAGTCATGTGATCAACACGGATCTGTCAGATTTCCCATATTCCATCCTGATTGGCTAAGGTTGGCTTCCACAGTTTGCAGGATTGGTCCGTTTTGAACAAAATGCCTCAAACTATGCACGCAGCTTGCGATTTCCGTCACACGCACATTCCCACTAGGCCGAGAAAGAAATGCCACCCTTTTAACATTGGCCTGTTATAGCGCCACCAGCAGGTCTAATTTAGCAAAACACATTTTTGGAACAAAATGCATCAAATCATGAATGCAGTGTTCGATTGCCGTGAAAGGCCTAAGAATAAATGCAGGAAGTGGATGAGAGTAAAGATCTTTGAAAATTCATATCTCCTTGGTCTTTGGGTAAAAAAAAAAAAAAAAAAAAGTTTTGATTTTTTTTTGTTGCTAAAATCGACTTAACTCGATCTTGGCAGGCAAGTGATGAAAAGCTAATATCGAGTTAACTCGATCTAGGCAGTCAATGTGTTAAGAAGAATGCTCGCTATCGGGTGACCAAGAGTTTCAAACACTACTGTATACTTATATATATTTCGTTCCAAACACATTGAATCCTCATAATGGGTGTTGATGAAGCACGAGGCGATCAGGAACCATGCGATCGCGTCACGGCAAGATCAAAGAATGCCGTAACTCTCTTTCAACGGGTCTTTGCACAATGCTTCTACAAATAGTGCGTTGGTGTTTTGCTCAAACACTGTGGCAGTTGCGCCCTGTAGTTCAGTTCAGTGCCAGGCACTGAACTGAACTGGCAACTCACTTTCAGAGGAAAGGCACGCTCAACTCAAAGGGCAGGCTTGAAGTATGGTCTCTTGAGGATAAATTGGGTGCAGATTCTTGACAAGTGTACAATAAAGGAATTATCCACACTTTCTTGATACGTTTTTAATTAAGATCAGCGGCAGCAGTAGGCCTTCCTCAGCGTTTCAAACAGTTTGAAACGTCTCAAGAGAGTGTGGATGATTCCTTTATGTAGACTGAACTTACTCATGCTGAGTCACTCTGGATAACCTGTAACGTAAGAGTAACGTAGACTAGACAAGACACAACAGATGTTGCAGGGGTGGAGAATTTGATCCTGCAGGTACCGCAGTAAACCGACCCCTTAACCAAATAGGTTCCTCATCTCCTTGGCACAGAGGTGGTTGTGATTCAACCCAGTGATTTAAAGTAGGAGAAAAGAAGGAGAGAGATGAAGAGAAGAGAGGAAAATGTCCAACTGCGTCGTGTTATTCCACTCCCACGGCGTCCACGAAAGCACATTAATACCAGACGCTTGCCAAGGAGAGGTCAGGGCCTTGTTAAGAAACTACAAATCAATCACTCTTCTTCATATGAGAAGTCTAGACCTGCTGCGGACCATGCCAAGGACTCATCCAGGCTAATGAGCTGCTCCCTGATCCAAGCCCGTCTTCAAGCTTTGTGGGAGCAGTGGTGGGACAAGTATTGTTGTATTACTTAAGTAAAAGTAGCAATACCACAATATAAACATACTCTGTTACAAGTAAAAGGCCTGTAGTCAACATTTTACCTCAGTAAAGGTGCAAGTATTGGCATAAAAATATGCTTAAATACAGCACCATTTTCCTATGAAAAAAAGTTTCTCCATAAAGAATTTAAAAAAGTCTCCATGGGGTCACTAATCGATAGGAAAAAAGTCGTTTTTTGGTTGAACTATCCCTTTAACACGTATATTGTTAATTCAATTGTTAAATTGTGATATTATCAAACATAAATTTCAAACATATAAGACTACATTTCCCAAAAGGAAATAGATGTATTTAATTCGGTCTGACCAGAAATAGGGGGATAAAACATATCCCCACAGGTGATAAAAAATAATTAATGACCAGAGGGGGGTATCAAAAGCAGAGGCATGGCTTCATCAAACCCTGACCATAGGCATTTGGGAACACAGACACGGTCTATGGAACCAAAATATGACACTGTATAAAAATATACTTCGGTGGACTCTTTCGGTGAAGTAAATATAGTGAGCCCGGCGCCAGTGGGAGGCCATATTTCTTTGTCCGACTTCAGCTGAAAGTTTACATTGTTATTGATGTGACGGCTGACGTTTTGTGACCCTCGAGCCTTGCAGAACGGTTAAAAGCCACATTGTATAGTTTCAAGAATGCCAGCATCCATGAGAAAATAAACATTTCTTATTTCCTGTAAAGACCAGTTCTTCCTGGCATGTTTTTTTTTTAACTCGACCATCCTTCTCTGTAAAACCTTTCCTTACATTCTCACCGAAAACAGTACTATAACTAAGAGATAATGAAGGATTAACTGCCAATATTGGTTTGTCTCGCTAATGGGTTTTACCTATAAACTCCCTTAACCCATTAAGGGTGGGCCGATTCTACAAATGCCTTCTAAATCAGTAGTTCTCACACTTTCAAGATTTTCCAAAAATGTTCAAAAATAGCAGATGTACAAGCTCGCGGCACAAAGTGACGCGCTGTGAGCTTGTAGAACGCTAAAATCTAAAATGACACTGTATACTTTCCCGGTTTCGATGGGTTAATTACACAATTTAAATGTTGGTGGAACAGAATTGGCAGAAATGTAATTATTTCAAAACCAATGTATTGCCTACATGATTAAAACATCTAAATAACATGTATTTGTGTAAGCGGTCCATTTTGTGGCCCATCTTCAAAATGTTTAAATGGTTCAATACATTAGCGAGGTGCCTGGACTACTGTGTATAAGTTAACTGATTTGAAGTGTCAAATTACAGTATTTTGATTGGCCGAAAGTGGTTAATGATTTTTTTTGTGTGTGTGTTTTTTTAAAAGCTCTATACAATTCACACAGAGACATCAGGCACAGCCATACATCTGAGTCTTGCTCAAGGACACTTCAACTCGATGCCAGGAGGGGACTGAAACCCGGAACCTTCCATTTCCCCAGACCTAAATGCTCTACCTCCTGAGGCCGCTGCCACTCAGCGCCTACAGTAGCATCCTTTCATTATTATTACAGTACTAGGCACAGAGGGAACCAGGAAATCCTTATCTTTCCTTTCCACGCCACTCTCCGGGAGGAAGTTGAAGTGATTCGGGGTCTCCCATGTGTTCCCATTGTGCCCGTTAGGAAGCGTCCGAACAGCTGGGAAGAAACGTATTTGACCTGTCGCACATTATACGCACATATACAGGAACTATAATGCCGTTTCATCCCACTGGTTCCAGTAGACTCACAGGAAGACAGACAGCTATTGAGCCTCAAGGGAACTATACTCTATTATTATGCGACGAGCGCAAACCACAAATGACAAGACTATTCCTCAAAACAAGATGGTCTCTCTTAGCCATGATGAGTCCAGTAAATAACCTGTTGATTTGGTGTTTATCCTCACCCTGAGGGACCTTGTAAACATTGTGAGTGGTGGTGATAGATTCGGGGTGTTTGCCGTTGTGATTTGTGTGTGTGTTTCTGTGCGCTGAGAGAGGGAAATCCTACAAGAACACATTTTGATCGTAAAACGTAGAAAACCCCCCTCTGCCCCATGAGGTGACTCAGTCCAGGAATAAAACGGACTGCAGCATTTCTATAACGCCTACATTCAAAGCACTTTATAACAGTGGTTCTCAAACATTTCCATGTCAAGGACCCCCAAATTCACGCACATTACGCTGCGGACCCCCTTTTGAAAAGATTCTGTGCCAGGGGCCTCCATAGAATAATTTTATTTTCAGGATTTTCGAACCGTTTTTAAATTTTGTCATTTAGAGCAGCCAATTATGTTTTACCCCCTTTCCCCCCCCAATTTGTGTCGTTATGCCAATTAATTCCTCTCCACACACATTTGTGTGTTGTCACTGCTGTTGTATCGTACTGACTCACGCCAGTGAGGAGCCCCCACCGGGAGGACGTAGGGCCTTCGTCCTACTCCTCCCCCCCAACACTCCCTGATGACAGGTGCCGCCCCCCAATGACCAACATCATCCTCCCCCGCCCGACTTCCCCCTCCCCTGAACACGGGCCAATTGTATTCGCGTAGACGCCCGACAAAGTCGGATGCACCAAGGTGGATTGGAACCCACAACCTCCGTGGTGGTGGGCAGGGACTTTACCACCAGAGCGCCCTCAAACCATTTCTAAAATAGGCAATCTACAAGCCCACAACGTGTCACTGCCTCACGCTAACAGGACATAGCCTATGTTAAAACAGGACATATAGGCTCCTGACCTATAGGCCAGGAGCCTATAGGTCTTATAAACAAAACTGTGCAGGCATAAATACGGTAAGTTCCGGTAGGTCATTTCTGTAAGTTGACCCAAGGAGTAGATCTGCAAAGCAATGGGCCATTAACAATGGAGATTTCAGGTAACAACTTTTAACTTTCACATTTGTTCTCACTTCCAAGTAAGTGGTTTAGATAATTGGGGTTAAATTGGACTTGTTTAAAACCAGTCTGAGCCTCATGCTCTGTGGCCCCAATAGAAACCATTGTAAAGCTGTGTCTAGTGTTTTCCCCATGTTCAAAATCTCTTGTGACTAAAAAGGAGGTATATCAATAAGCATGATGGCAAAGTCAGCAATGTCTGTTATAGACAAAAATTACAAATCTAAACAATGCATGGTTTTTGGTAGTGGGGAAGGAAGAGGAATGATGAAGAACAGAACGGAGAAGTTGACTCCTCTACTCAGAGCCAAACTAGTCTGGGTTGACTGAAATCATCCCATATGAGGATGAATGGGTTTGGCATTGAACCATTTCCACTCATTACATAAAATAAGAATAAAATATGGTCTGAAATGTTTTTTTGTTAAAAACATGTATTTATAATATCTCAGAATTTAGCATTTAATATATATTTTTTCTTTTTTTAAACATTTAATTTTCCATAACAGTAGTAACTTACTAACTTGTTTTGTTTTGTTAACCATCCATCAGCAAGCTGGCATACTGTAATTAAAATAACCCTCAACAAGTCACCAGAGAGTGACAAGATGGACCATTGATCTGAGGTGATAGCGGATCTGTTTGATAACATTCAGATTAACCAAGTTACAGCTAAAATAAGCCATTGGTGTGCACTTTAATACAATTATTAATAATTGTATAAGATTTTTATCAGCTTCTTCTCTAGTGTCTGCAGGCTCCCCCTCCTCATCTTCATCATCTTCCTCCTAACCCTCTTCAGCGTCAGCGACAGTGTCTTGTTCCTTGTTTTTCTTATTTAAAAAAGTGTATACACTTTGGAATACGGGAAATTAACCGGTAATGCTGGCAGTGCTATTGGTAGGCTCTACGTACAGTATAGACTTGTACAGGAAATGGAACACCTAACATTACCCTACCCACTGAGCTGCACAAGTCCCTTACTCGATTATACCATTACATCCATGCGGCAGGGATCATCTGACAACTTCGGTTCTCATTAGATTTCTTTAAATCAGTGGTTTGTCAACCTTTTCTGGATCAGGGCACACATGAAAATCTCAAAAGCGTTCGGCCAAGTGCATTTTCAGAGGATCAGAGCATGTTTATTTTAATGTTCAATCAATCGATTGTGTTCCAGCTTGGATCAATGGAACTAACATAGAATACTTTAAGTTCCTATTTATTGGTAAAAGAAAACGATTTTTTTCAATGTTTTAACCCATTAAGACCGGGAAAAAACATTATTTTATACTTTGGCTATAAAATAAATAGCAGATATACAAGCTCATAGCACGGCACTCGTGAGCTTGTAGATCTGCTATTTTTGAAAAGCTTGAACATTTTTGCAAATCTTTGAATATATATTTTTTAAAGAGAACATTTGCAACTCAAATCTTTGCTTCTGGGGGTCCCTGGAACAAAATTATTTTGAGATGGGGGTCCGTGTCCAAATACATTTTGGGGGTTCTTGACATGAAAAAGTTTGAGCACCACTGATATAGAAACATGCGTTTTTCAGAAAACTGTTAGGATTTAGAGGACATTAAGTAGAATAGAAAATGGGTTAAGGAAATGTTAATGTTATATTATCGTTCAAATCATGATTAGGGGGCCCACTTGCAATACCCTCACAGGTTGTGAATCACTGCTCCAAATCACAGTACAGGGGCCGTGTGTTAAGCAGAAGAAATGCTGGGCAATGGCAGAACACCCTGACCGACCCACCAAGCATCCTAGACTCTTCTCCCTCCTCCCTCCTCACTCCCAAGCTGTGGAATGACCTCTGACCTTCCTCTGTCAGTCAGGACTACAGACTCACTCCCCATCTTCCGTCCAAGTCTGAAAACTAACACACCTCTTCAGGCTCACTCCCTAGCACTCCTTATTTCTTAGCGTCTGTACTTCTTGCACAATACAATAGAGGCTAGTTATCTTTTATTCATTTTATACATTTGAAAAATTGGGACATTCTGCATAATGAGTACTTTTACTTTTTGTACTTTAAGTACATTTTGATACCAATACTTTGGTCCTTTTACTAAAGTAAATTTTCAATGTAACAGAGTATTTCTACATTGCAGTATTGATACTTTTACTTAAGTAAAACATGTGAGTACTTTTTGCCACCACTGACTTTGCTTTTATTTCCACTTACTTAAGTAATTTGTTGACTAGTGATGTAATTTCCTCTGATCTTTCACTGTGTAAGTCACTCTGAATAGGAGTGTCTGCTAAATGCCTAAATTGTAACTGAAGGCTTGTTCAAAATAATGAATTTCACATCGGCTGAAACAAAACGATACCTTCTCTTACAATATCATTCCTAGAACAATATAGGGATGTCCGATATTATCGGCCTCCCGATATTATCGGCCGATATTAGCATAAAAATTGATATCGGGAAAATATCGGTATCGGTTTTTGAAAAAAAAAAATGTTTTTTTTTGTTTTGTTTTTTTTTGCTTTATAAATAAGTTACAGGAGTTCTTACTGTATATGGTGTGTGTGATATGAAATTTGAGCTTACCCTAATCACAATAATCCACGCATATATCGGTATCGGTTGATATCGGTATCGGTAATTAAGAGTTGGACAATATCGGTATATCGGTTATCGGTATCTGCATGCACCCCACCGATATATCGGTTATCGGTGGGGTGCATGCAGAAGCCTCCCCGTGGCGCACCCTGGGCAATGCTAAAGACAGAAACTGTATGACAGCGACTGACTTGAAGTAGCCAATTCTGCAACCACTGACCGTCAACGACAGTCAAGTTTTTCCTAGCCACGATGCCGGCGCTACTAGTAGTAACCTCAATAAATGTTGAGGGCTACACCAGAACGAAGGCTGATGTGCTAGCAGCTAGTTGTAATGGAAGCGACATCGTCTGCATGCAGGAGACCCACCTGGGTCAGACGAGCAACCGGCCAATACTACCAGGGATGAAACTGGTAGCTGAGATCCGTCACCCCAAGTACGGATCAGCCATGTTTGTGAAGCCCCTGCTGGACGTCAGGGACATTCACGTTAACAGCTCAGACACCAACATAGAGACTGTTACGATATGCTTGCCAGAGATCTCTATTACTTCGCTGTATAAACCACCTGCCAGCCCCTTCGAATGGCCTGAATTACCACACAAATGCAGGAAGAAACATGCCGTGGTGATCGGGGATTTTAATTCCCATCACACAATGTGGGGATATGACTCAACCAACAGCGATGGCGAACTAGTCGAAAGCTGGATGGAAAATACAGGCCTGCAACTGGAGCTTATTCACAACTCTAAACTCCCCAAGTCTTTCAACAGCTGTCGCTGGAGAAGAGGCTACAACCCTGACCTGTGTTTCGTCAGCCAGAGACTAGCTCATCTGACTGAGAAAACGGTGCTGAAACCGCTCCCCAAGTCACAACATCGACCAATCTCAGTCACGATCAAACCTGCCATAATGAAGTTGGAAGTCCCCTTTCGACGTCGTTTCAACCTCACGAAGGCTAAATGGGATGACTACAGCGAAGGAATGGAAAAAGCTCTTACGGACATCGAACCCACACCTGACAAATACACCATATTTGTTCAGGCCGTAAAGAAGACTGCTTGTGCACACATTCCACGCGGATGTCGAAAAGAGTACATCGCAGGCCTCACAGAAGAGTCATCACAGCTGCTGGAGTGCTATGAAACGGAGTTCCTAAAGGACCCTTTCTCAGACAACACCAGTGAACTAAGTGATGCACTCATGGAATCCCTAGGGAAGGAGAGGCGGAAAGCCTGGCAGGACCTTGTAGAAAACATCAACATGACTCAGAACAGCAAAAAAGCCTGGTCTACTATCCGGAAACTAAACGGTGATAAGATCACTCCACCTGCTGTATCCGAAGTAACACCAAACCAGGTTGGGAGCCAACTGGTGGCCAACGGGAGACGAGCAGAAAGGCGCAGGGCCAAAGGTCAACACCTTCTCACCATCATCCCGGGCAGTCAGCAGAACATGTCTATACTGACCAAGCCCTTCACATCTGAGGAGTTTGAAGCAGGATTAAGCACCATGAAGCTGGGCAAAGCTGCAGGTCCTGATGACATACTGACCGAGATGATCACTCACCTAGGCCCAGTCGCCAAACAATGGCTTAAGGACATGTTCAACACCTGCCTCCAAACCCAGCGCATACCAACGATCTGGAGGAAAGCCAGCATCATTGCTCTCCTAAAACCTGGGAAAGACCCCAACCTCCCCAAAAGCTACCGGCCCATCTCCCTACTCTGTATCACCTATAAGCTGTTCGAGAGACTACTCCTTAGCCGACTATCCCCCCAGATAGACGCTGAGCTAATCAAGGACCAAGCAGGGTTTAGACCTGGAAAATCATGCACAAGCCAACTGCTAAACCTCACCCAATACATCGAGGACGGCTACCAGAAGAAGCTGATAACAGGTGTTGCCTTTGTTGACCTGTCGGCAGCTTACGACACCGTCCAACACAGGCTGCTGATCAAAAAACTCTTCGACATGACAGCGGATGCCAAACTGTGCAACGTAATACGCTTTCTTCTGAGCAACCGGATGTTCTATGTCACACTCAACAATAAAAAAAGCAGATGGTTCCACCAGAACAACGGGCTGCCGCAGGGCAGCGTCTTGGCACCTCTCCTCTTCAATGTCTACACCAACGACCAGCCCCTACCAGAAGGATGCAGCAGGTTTATCTATGCAGACGACCTAGCCATGACAACGCAGCAGCATACCTTCCCAGAAGTTGAGTCAACCTTGGAACGAGGACTCTCAGATATGTCCGTATACTATCTTGAAAACCACCTGCGTCCAAACCCAGGGAAGACCCAAATCTGCAGTTTCCACCTTAAAAACAGGGAGGCGAAACAGGAGCTCAACGTAACCTGGGACGGAATAAGGCTCGAAAACCATCAGCACCCAGTCTACCTGGGAGTAACCCTTGACCGTACCCTCAGCTACAAGGAGCACATCCAGAAGACGAGAGCTAAAGTGTCCACAAGGAACAATCTTCTGCGTCAACTCACCAACTCAAAGTGGGGAGCTCACCCAAGTACGCTGCGTACAACGGCACTAGCCCTGTGCTTTTCCACCGCCGAATACGCCTGCCCAGCATGGTACAAATCAAGCCACGCTTGCAAAATAGACCCTATCCTCAACGAGACCTGCAGGATAGTTACTGGGTGCATCAAAACAACCCCCATACCCTGCCTCTACGCCCTCTCTGGCATCGCCCCCCCTGGCATCCGCAGAGCCGTCATCGCTAAAGCCGAGCGCACAAAGCAGGCCAATGACAACCGGCATTTACTCCATGAACACACCGCCCCCCAGAAACGACTCAAGTCCAGGAGCAGCTTCCTGGATGCCACAGCAGAACTGGAGACCACACCACCTGCTGCCAGGATTACTGAGTGGCACAACCAATGGGACAACCTGGGCAGCCAGACAACCCAGTGGACCGAGAGAGGCATCACCCCAGATGAATGTCTCGCTACTGGCCATGACCAACCTTGGACTGTCTGGAAAACCCTGAACCGTCTGCGGGTCGGCGAAGGACGCTGCAAGGCATCCATGAAGAAATGGACATTAACATCTTCTGATGCATGCGTGTGCGGTGAACCACAAACCATGGACCACATCATGAGCTGTAGCTACGCTCCACAATGTACTGGAGCTGACCTGGCCGAACCAAATTCCGCTGCACTAGCCTGCGCCAACCACTGGAAAGACGAGATATAGAAGATGGCCGGACACGAAGAAGAAGAAGGTTATCGGTAAAAAAGCCAATATCGGACAACCCTAAATATTATACTTACTTACAAATCCAATGGGTCACAAGAAAACAATCATCTATACTTTATAGAAGAGGCTGAATAACGATGCATTCATATAATGTGTTTTCCCTACAGCAGTGGACTTCAACAGGGGGTCCGGGACCCCTAGGGGGTCTTCAGAGTTACTACAGGGGGTCCACCAAATCTTCGTGTGATAGGATATATTTTTTCACATTAACTACTTGAACCCTTGCATCCCTATTCTGTGGAGAACTTTAGGCACAAAGAGCAGATCAAGCTCACAACGCCTCGCAGCTATTTTCGGCAAAGAGGTTGGGTGTAGAGGGGGAAAAAAGCAGACTAAGTACAGAGTGAAAGGTCAAGTTTACCAGGTATTGACGGTTTAAGTGGTTAAATGTCTTAAAATATACATTAAAGGGATAGTTCACCTTTTTTTCCTATCGATTAGTGACCCCATGGAGACTTGAATTCATGGATTTTTTTGCCTAAGCCAATAATGGACCCGTAGGCAGCGGGTTCAGGTATGAGACACAAAGGAGACTCTTTGTGTACAAAGGGATTCTACCATTGCGTCTCAGCCTTAAACGGCCAGTCCGGTGCGTCACAGGGATAAGGACAACAGAGATCAACGGTGGAGCAACACGAACATTTTCAGAGTCGGACAGTCTGAGGATGGTTGAAAGACCGAAACGTCAGTCAATGTATACTTGCACCTAAATAATAAAAGGCTTAAAATGTCCGTGTTGCTCCAGCGTTGATCTCTTCTGAGATTCTTTGTGTCTCCTATCAAATTATTGGCTTAGGAATGCAACAAAAAAAAAAAAAATATCCATGAATTCAAGTCTCCATGGGGTGACTAATCGATAGGAAAACAATGTAATTTTGGGGGTGAACTATCCCTTTAACATGAATCCAACATACACTGATGACAGTGCTGTCAAACAAGTCTATGAAGTTATCTGTAAAATATATGAAAACGTTTAATCCCTGCTTCATCTCCCTCTCATCTAAGGGGTCTTTGGCCTGAAAAGAACATTGAAGACCCCTGGTTTTTGTGAATGAACCGATGCGACTGCGCGCGTGGGGGGACAGCAGGAATCCCGCTTTTCCAAAATGAATGATTACACCTGGAAGCGAGGGGTTGAGTGCTGGCTGTAAAACTAAAGCAAAAACAACTAAAACTGAGTGACGGGGACAAAAACAGCACCATCAACTTAGCATGGCTGTTGACTTAGCAGAACCCAAACAGTTTGGGCTTCCAAAGGAGCCTCCTGGACCGCACGCACCACAACGAGGGGGCGAGAGGCCAGCGGATGGAGTCATAAGAGGGCGCGACCTCTTGCCGCACGACTCGAACACGGGTCACAAGCACGCAGAGGACACCCGGGCCACGATATACCTCCCTTCCTCTGTTAAGCCATTAAGACCTGAGGACGATTCTAAAAAATGTCTTCTAAATCGAGTTTTCTGAAAAACGTATGTTTCTATATCAGTGGTTCTCAAACTTTTTCATGTCAAGGACCCCAGTATTTGGCCACGACCCCTATCTCAAAATATGTTGTTCCAGGGACCCCAAGAAGCAAAGATTTGAGTAAAAAATGTTCGCTTTAAAACATATATTATATATATTATATTCAAAGATTGGAGGTTGTATATCTGCTATTTTTTTATAGCCAAGGTAACAAGCCATAGTGTTTTCTTGGGTTTAAAATCCCCTTAAAGGGATAGTTCACCCCCAAAATGTGTTTTTTCCTATCTATTAGTCACCCCATGGAGACTTGAATTCATGGATATTTGTTTTGTTTTGTCACATTCCTAAGCCAATAACTTGATGTCCAGCAGCGGTTCCGGAACCGCTGCCTACCGGTCCGCTGGTCATCAAATTATTGGCTTAGAAATGCGACAAAAAATAAATAAATCCATGAATTCAAGTCTCCATGGGGTGACTAATAGTTAGAAAAAAAAGTATTTTTTGGGGGTGAACTAACCCTTTAACAGACCTTATATTGAACTGTACTTCCCTGTGCTTGTCTTTGCAAACTGTTAATTAAGTCTTCAGTGGCTAAAGTGGTTAAAATCGAAAGTGACACAGACGCTTTCCCGGTTTTAACGGGTTAAGGACCAGACGACCGCTGTGAGACAGGAAGGTAGAGGTTTGGACCATCGGAGCGTCTGTTTGTTTGGCTTGATTTGTGGGATGCCTGAATGCTTTGTTACGCAGCAGGACTGTTCATCTAGATCCACGGGGGACTGTTCACATAGGCCCGCCGGGATGAAAGTCAAAGTGAGTTACAGCAGTGGTTTCTCAAACGTTTACCTGTCAATGACCCCCCAAATTGATACATATTAGGTCCACGGACCCCCATTTGTAAATGTTTTGTGCCAGGGACATAATTCTACAACTGTCTATACCAGGGTCTTCAACATTTTCATCCCAAGGACCCCCTAGCTGAGAGAGAGATGAAGCAGGGACCCCCTCTATAATGTATGAAATTGTGTTTCAGATGATTATTTTTTCAGACTTTTTTTGTTTACTTGGTCTGCTCTTTTTTCCCTCTTCACCGATAGCTCTTTGCCAAAAATAGCCGATCTACGAGCTCACAACGCCTCGCAGCGCGAGGCGTTGTGAGCTTGTAGATCGGCTATTTTTGGCTAAAGTTCTCCTCAGAAAAGGGATGCCTCGGGTTCAAGTGGTTAAGGTAAAAAACAAAATCATATCACACAAATATTTGGCGGACCCCCTGTAACTCTGAGGACCCCCTAGGGGTCCCGGACCCCCTGTTGAAGACCCCTGGTCTACAGTATACTGTAAGTGGGGAGAAACAGTGATCTGAATATTCATTCCTATGCACTCTCTCATTGGAATAACTTCTAGCTGGCTAGACTAACTTCAAACTGGCGACAGTGTTCACTGAAATAACCACTTTCAACCTGCCGTTCATATTTCTGCCCGACACCAACGATATGCAGAATGACATGAAGCACGGTCAGAGCAAAAGTACAGGCTGACCATGCAGCCAGGTGGAAACCAGTGTTACTTGCTCTACTACTGTACTGTGTGTGAGGCTGCAACTGTCAATGATTTCATCAGCGATTATTCTATCGATTACTTTTTCAAAGAATCAAACAAACGTGAAGCAAGTTTCTTTTTCAATCAACACGAAATAATTCTAACACATTTCCCAGGACTTTTTTGTGTTATCCTTTTAGCTTTAATGTCTGACTGTACCACGCACTGTTTCCATTTCTGAGTATTCAAATCAATCAATCAATCAATCAATCAATCAAAAAAGCACCCCTAGCTCTATGAAACAGTTAAACAGACATCTCATTAGGGTCTCAAATGGAAACGCCATCTGGTCTATAACTAAACCACTACCATCCACCCCTACGGACCTGACCCTGTGGTGGTCTGAGCTAAGTTGAATGCCCTAACCCTAACCCAATTATGTTTTACCCCCTTTCCCCCCCCAATTTGTGTCGTTATGCCAATTAATTCCTCTCCACACACATTTGTGTGTTGTCACTGCTGTTGTATCGTACTGACTCACGCCAGTGAGGAGCCCCCACCGGGAGGACGTAGGGCCTTCGTCCTACTCCTCCCCCCCAACACTCCCTGATGACAGGTGCCGCCCCCCAATGACCAACATCATCCTCCCCCGCCCGACTTCCCCCTCCCCTGAACACGGGCCAATTGTATTCGCTTAGACACCCGACAAAGTCGGATGCACCAAGGTGGATTGAAACCCACAACCTCCGTGGAGGTGGGCAGGGACTTTACCACTGCACCACCAGAGCGCCCTCAAACCATTTCTAAAATAGCCAATCTACAAGCCCACAACGTGTCACTGCCTCACGCTAACAGGACATAGCCTATGTTAAAAACTCCTGACCTATAGGCCATACGGTTTGGGAACAGTTGGCTCCCATGACTACTTACTTATAAACAAAACTGTGCAAGCATAAATACGGTAAGTTCCGGTAGGTCATTTCTGTAAGTTGACCCAGGGAGTAGATCTGCAAAGCAATGGGCCATTAACAATGGAGATTTCAGGTAACAACTTTTAACTTTCACATTTGTTCTCACTTCCAAGTAAGTGGTTTAAATAATTGGGGTTAAATTGGACTTGTTTAAAACCAGTCTGAGCCTCATGCTCTGTGGCCCCAATAGAAACCATTGTAAAGCTGTGTCTAGTGTTTTCCCCATGTTCAAAATCTCTTGTGACTAAAAAGGAGGTATATCAATAAGCATGATGGCAAAGTCAGCAATGTCTGTTATAGACAAAAATTACAAATCTAAACAATGCATGGTTTTTGGTAGTGGGGAAGGAAGAGGAATGATGAAGAACATAACGGAGAAGTTGACTCCTCTGCTCAGAGCCAAACTAGTCTGGGTTGACTGAAATCATCCCATATGAGGATGAATGGGTTTGGCATTGAACCATTTCCACTCATTACATAAAATAAGAATAAAATATGGTCTGAAATGTTTTTTTGTTAAAAACATTTATTTATAATATCTCATAATTTAGCATTTAATATATTTTTTTTTCTTTTTTTAAACATTACATTTTCCATAACAGTAGTAACTTACTAACTTGTTTTGTTTTGTTAACCATCCATCAGCAAGCTGGCATACTGTAATTAAAATAACCCTCAACAAGTCACCAGAGAGTGACAAGATGGACCATTGATCTGAGGTGATAGCGGATCTGTTTGATAACATTCAGATTAACCAAGTTACAGCTAAAATAAGCCATTGGTGTGCACTTTAATACAATTATTAATAATTGTATAAGATTTTATCAGCTTCTTCTCTAGTGTCTGCAGGCTCCCCCTCCTCATCTTCATCATCTTCCTCCTAACCCTCTTCAGCGACAGTGTCTTGTTCCTTGTTTTTCTTATTTAAAAAAGTGTATACATTTGGAATACGGGAAATTAACCGGTAATGCTGGCAGTGCTATTGGTAGGCTCTACGTACAGTATAGACTTGTACAGGAAATGGAACACCTTACATTACCCTACCCACTGAGCTGCACAAGTCCCTTACTCGATTATACCATTACATCCATGCGGCAGGGATCATCTGACAACTTTGGCAGTGGTTTGTCAACCTTTTCTGGATCAGGGCACACATGAAAATCTCAAAAGCGTTCGGCCAAGTGCATTTTCAGAGCATGTTTATTTTAATGTTCAATCAATCGATTGTGTTCCAGCTTGGATCAATGGAACTAACATAGAATACTTTAAGTTCCTATTTATTGGTAAAAGAAAACGATTTTTTTCAAGGTTTTAACCCATTAAGACCGGGAAAAAACATTATTTTATACTTTGGCTATAAAATAAATAGCAGATATACAAGCTCATAGCACGGCACTCGTGAGCTTGTAGATCTGCTATTTTTGAAAAGCTTGAACATTTTTGCAAATCTTTGAATATATATTTTTTAAAGAGAACATTTGCAACTCAAATCTTTGCTTCTGGGGGTCCCTGGAACAAAAATATTTTGAAATGGGGGTCCGTGTCCAAATACATTTTGGGGGTTCTTGACATGAAAAAGTTTGAGCACCACTGATATAGAAACATGCGTTTTTCAGAAAACTGAGGACATTAAGTAGAATAAAAAATGGGTTAAAGAAATGTTAATGTTATATTATCGTTCAAATCATGATTAGGGGGCCCACTTGCAAAACCCTCACAGGTTGTGAATCACTGCTCCAAATCACAGTCCAGGGGCCGTGTGTTAAGCAGAAGAAATGCTGGGCGATGGCAGAACACCCTGACCGACCCACCAAGCATCCTAGACCTAGACTCTTCTCCCTCCTCACTCCCAAGCTGTGGAATGACCTCTGACCTTCCTCTGTCAGTCAGGACTGCAGACTCACTCCCCATCTTCCGTCCAAGTCTGAAAACGAACACACCTCTTCAGGCTCACTCCCTAGCACTCCTTATTTCTTAGCGTCTGTACTTCTTGCACAATACAATAGAGGCTAGTTATCTTTTATTAATTTGAAAAATTGGGACATTCTGCATAATGAGTACTTTTTGTACTTTAAGTACATTTTGATACCAATACTTTGGTCCTTTTACTAAAGTAAATTTTCAATGTAACAGAGTATTTCTACATTGCAGTATTGATACTTTTACTTAAGTAAAACATGTGAGTACTTTTTGCCACCACTGACTTTGCTTTGATTTCCACTTAGTTAAGTAATTTGTTGACTAGTGTTGTAATTTCCTCTGATCTTTCACTGTGCAAGTCACTCTGAATAGGAGTGTCTGCTAAATGCCTAAATTGTAACTGAAGGCTTGTTAAAAATAATGAATTTCACATCGGCTGAAACAAAACGATACCTTCTCTTACAATATCATTCCTAGAACAATATTATACTTACTTACAAATCCAATGGGTCACAAGAAAACAATCATCTATACTTTATAGAAGAGGCTGAATAACGATGCATTCATATAATGTGTTTTCCCTACAGCAGTGGACTTCAACAGGGGGTCCGGGACCCCTAGGGGGTCTTCAGAGTTACTACAGGGGGTCCACCAAATCTTCGTGTGATAGGATATATTTTTTCACATTAACTACTTGAACCCTTGCATCCCTATTCTGTGGAGAACTTTAGGCACAAAGAGCAGATCAAGCTCACAACGCTTCGCAGCTATTTTCGGCAAAGAGGTTTGGTGTAGAGGGGGAAAAAAGCAGACTAAGTACAGAGTGAAAGGTCAAGTTTACCAGGTATTGACGGTTTAAGTGGTTAAATGTCTTAAAATATACATTAAAGGGATAGTTCACCTTTTTTTCCTATCGATTAGTGACCCCATGGAGACTTGAATTCATGGATTTTTTTGCCTAAGCCAATAATTTGATGACCAACGGACCCGTAGGCAGAGGTTCAGGTATGAGACACAAAGGAGACTCTTTGTGTACAAAGGGATTCTACCATTGCGTCTCAGCCTTAAACAGCCAGTCCGGTGCGTCACAGGGATAAGGACAACAGATGCAGAAGAGATCAACGCTGGAGCAACACGAACATTTTAAGAGTCGGACAGTCTGAGGAAGGTTGAAAGACCGAAACGTCAGTCAATGTATACTTGCACCTAAATAATAAAAGGCTTAAAATGTCCGTGTTGCTCCAGCGTTGATCTCTTCTGAGATTCTTTGTGTCTCCTATCAAATTATTGGCTTAGGAATGCAACAAAAACAAAAAAAATATCCATGAATTCAAGTCTCCATGGGGTGACTAATCGATAGGAAAACAATGTAATTTTGGGGGTGAACTATCCCTTTAACATGAATCCAACATACACTGATGACAGTGCTGTCAAACAAGTCTATGAAGTTATCTGTAAAATATATGAAAACGTTTAATCCCTGCTTCATCTCCCTCTCATCTAAGGGGTCTTTGGCCTGAAAAGAACATTGAAGACCCCTGGTTTTTGTGAATGAACCGATGCGACTGCGTGCGTGGGGGGACAGCAGGAATCCCGCTTTTCCAAAATGAATGATTACACCTGGAAGCGAGGGGTTGAGTGCTGGCTGTAAAACTAAAGCAAAAACAACTAAAACTGAGTGACGGGGACAAAAACAGCACCATCAACCTAGCATGGCTGTTGACTTAGCAGAACCCAAACAGTTTGGGCTTCCAAAGGAGCCTCCTGGACCGCACGCACCGCAACGAGGGGGCGAGAGGCCAGCGGATGGAGTCATAAGAGGGCGCGACCTCTTGCCGCACGACTCGAACACGGGTCACAAGCACGCAGAGGACACCCGGGCCACGATATACCTCCCTTCCTCTGTTAAGCCATTAAGACCTGAGGACGATTCTAAAAAATGTCTTCTAAATCGAGTTTTCTGAAAAACGTATGTTTCTATATCAGTGGTTCTCAAACTTTTTCATGTCAAGGACCCCAGTATTTGGCCACGACCCCTATCTCAAAATATGTTGTTCCAGGGACCCCAAGAAGCAAAGATTTGAGTAAAAAATCTTCGCTTTAAAACATATATTATATATATTATATTCAAAGATTGGAGGTTGTATATCTGCTATTTTTTAATAGCCAAGGTAACAAGCCATAGTGTTTTCTTGGGTTTAAAATCCTCTTAAAGGGATAGTTCACCCCCAAAATGTGTTTTTTCCTATCTATTAGTCACCCCATGGAGACTTGAATTCATGGATATTTGTTTTGTTTTGTCACATTCCTAAGCCAATAACTTGATGTCCAGCAGCGGTTCCGGTAGGAGACACAAAGAGTCTTCTTTGTGTCTCCTACCGGAACCGCTGCCTACCGGTCCGCTGGTCATCAAATTATTGGCTTAGAAATGCGACAAAAAATAAATAAATCCATTCAAGTCTCCATGGGGTGACTAATAGTTAGAAAAAAAGTATTTTTTGGGGGTGAACTAACCCTTTAACATACCTTATATTGAACTGTACTTCCCTGTGCTTGTCTTTGCAAACTGTTAATTAAGTCTTCAATCAGTGGCTAAAGTGGTTAAAATCGAAAGTGACACAGACGCTTTCCCGGTTTTAACGGGTTAAGGACCAGACGACCGCTGTGAGACAGGAAGGTAGAGGTTTGGACCATCGGAGCGTCTGTTTGTTTGGCTTGATTTGTGGGATGCCTGAATGCTTTGTTATGCAGCAGGACTGTTCATCTAGATCCACGGGGGACTGTTCACATAGGCCCGCCGGGATGAAAGTCAAAGTGAGTTACAGCAGTGGTTTCTCAAACGTTTACCTGTCAATGACCCCCCAAATTGATACATATTAGGTCCACGGACCCCCATTTGTATATATATAATATGTTTTGTGCCAGGGACATAATTCTACAACTGTCTATACCAGGGTCTTCAACATTTTCATCCCAAGGACCCCCTAGCTGAGAGAGAGATGAAGCAGGGACCCCCTCTATATTGTATGAAATTGTGTTTCAGATGATTATTTTTTCAGACTTTTTTTGTTTACTTGGTCTGCTCTTTTTTCCCCCTTCACCGATAGCTCTTTGCCAAAAATAGCCGATCTACAAGCTCACAACGCTTCGCAGTAGATCTGCTATTTTTGGCTAAAGTTCTCCTCAGAAAAGGGATGCCTAGGGTTCAAGTGGTTAAGGTAAAAAACAAAATCATATCACACCAAGATTTGGCGGACCCCCTGTAGTAACTCTGAGGACCCCCTCGGGGTCCCGGACCCCCTGTTGAAGACCCCTGGTCTATACTGTAAGTGGGGAGAAACAGTGATCTGAATATTCATTCCTATGCACTCTCTCATTGGAATAACTTCTAACTGGCGACAGTGTTCACTGAAATAACCACTTTCAACCTGCCGTTCATATTTCTGCCCGACACCAACGATATGCAGAATGACATGAAGCACGGTCAGAGCAAAAGTACAGGCTGACCAGCCAGGTGGAAACCAGCGTTACTTGCTCTACTACTGTACTGTGTGTGAGGCTGCAACTGTCAATGATTTCATCAGCGATTATTCTATCGATTACTATTTCAAAGAATCAAACAAACGTGAAGCAAGTTTCTTTTTCAATCAACACGAAATAATTCTAACACATTTCCCAGTACTTTTTTGTGTTATCCTTTTAGCTTTAATGTCTGACTGTACCACGCACTGTTTCCATTTCTGAGTATTCAAATCAATCAATCAATCAATCAATCAATCAATCAATCAATCAATCAATAAATCAATCAATCAAAAAAGCACCCCTAGCTCTATGAAACAGTTAAACAGACATCTCATTAGGGTCTCAAATGGAAACGCCATCTGGTCTATAACTAAACCACTACCATCCACCCCTACGGACCTGACCCTGTGGTGGTCTGAGCTAAGTTGAATGCCAAAGGCAATTTGAACAACATAGCGTCCCTATTCCAGGGTGAACATTTGGCAAAAATAGCATTGTGAGCTTGTAGATCGGATATTTTCGTCTCAGAGAAGTGTAGAGGGAAAAAAGGAGGGTGGCTACTGGCTAGTATAGACCCCTGAGGGACAACAAAAAACTAAGAATTTAGGGTTCAAGTAGTTAAAAGCCCCTTCTATACAAATACAGATATATACAGTAGTTGCCAGAATTACATTTACAACTAATGCTCTTATCTACAGATAATTACAGTGCCTATAGAGGCAACATACAATTACTGGGGTGCAGAGGTTGAAACAACAGCGGACTGTCGGAGGTACCAAACATTCCTGTGTCCTTTCAAACATGTTTCAAAAACCTTAGCCTGTACTACAAACAAGCCAGTCTTAGTTTACAAGCGATCAAACAGTATATTAAAACCGCCTAAATGCGTCGACAGTGGGCGGTAGGTGAACGTAACAAACATAACATCCCGACTGCACCGTTGCTATGATCCGCACCAAACTTGGCACAAACACTGATCAGGGGTCTGCCATGACAATAGTCACATCAGGGGCCCTCAGGGGCAAACTGCGTTTTCCTAGGGAGTTGAAGGCAAGGTGGCGGTGTTTCAGCTACTATGCATCCCAGAAATACATAAGGATTTGTAATTTGTAAGGAAAATATGGCAACTCATTTAGATGTAGGCCTACGTAGGTTTATGGTTTATGGTTTCCCAAGGACTATAGCCGTTTCTCTCATGATACAATTTCTCTTTCATAACAGATATATACATGTGCCAGATAATCCCCACACCATGAGAGTAAAACAAAAAAAAACATTTCAGTCATTCAGTCCGACTTCACAGTAGCCTACAGTAGCCTTTTCAGAAATGATATTTGTACTTAGGCGGTCGTGAAAGTTTATAATATTTAGAGAAATTTCAAGTTTCAAATACAAAAGTAGTAGTGAATTAGCAAACTGGACATTTAGACTGAGTGTTTCCTTTATCCTCATCTTGCGCTAATGCACGCAACTGTTTCGCCAGGTTTTATTTTTGTTGTTTCTCATAAGCGTGCATCCGTTGTCTGTCAACAACACAGCCGTCTGTGCCTTGACTTCTGTGCTCTGACTCTCTCCCCACCCACCCCTTGCCCTCAACTCCCTAGGAAAACGCCGTTCGCCCCTCAGGGACCACAGCGTGCACACCGAATAGTAACACCAGGGACCACGTTGTACAACACAGCTTACTCTGTCAGGGGCCCCCAGGGGCTATGTTGTTGTACAACCCAGTTTACTGCTGCCAGGGCCCCTGAAGGCCTCCCGTTTCACTGCTGCCACATTGTACTTGTGCCAGGGGCAGCAGCAAATTGCAACTTTTTGTACCGCTGCTAACCTAACAGGGCTCCCTCGTAACACAGATCTTGTATTTCGATGGGACTTATCCTGAATAAATAAAGGTCAAATGAATAAAAAAAGGGTCCCACATGGGTGCCCCGTTGCGCCAATCACCGGCACCAAACGTGACACAAACACTGTTCTAGGGGTCTGGCAGGAGAATGGTCACACACAAAAAACTAAATTGCACACATGGGGTGCTAGCAGTGCTACTACAGTGGTTAACACTTCAAAGGGGAAAACTGGTGGAAAAAAGATTCCTTAGGTAAATGTATTTTTATTTTATTATCATCATCATGCTCATAAAGGGCTCTAAGTGCTCAAAGTGAAAGGTGCTTATATCGTACAATATAGCACTGACGACGATCCTATGGCGGAAACATTTGCTACTTTTTTGCACTTTTCACATGAAAAAAAGTCTTCCTTAAAGTTTTTGTAGAGTGCGAGTCTTTTCCCACCAGTTATCCTTTATGTTTTTGAGACCACCGCACCTGCAGTCAACCCTGAACAAAGGACAAAGAGGGCTGTTTACTGTTTACCCTGGAGTTTAACCATTAAAACCGGGAAAGCATCTGTGTCATTTTAGATTTCTTTGGCTATTCAAAAATAGCAGATATACTAGTTCATATTCGTGCCGCGCTATGAGCTTGCAGATCTGACTATTTTTGAGAAATCTTAAACATATGTGCTGCTAAATTCTGCTAAATTCTTAGCTGCTTGGTAGCTGTAAATACAGAGAGAGAAAGGCAAACACTGTTCAGGCGTCTGGCATGAGAATAGTCAACCAAAAAAAACTAAATTGCACCCATATGGGGAGCTACCGCAGTGCTACTGCAATGGTTAACACTTCAAATGGTCATAAGTCTGTGATCATTGATCAGCGCAATATAGGACTAGTTTGCATTCTCTCAGAGAGAGAGAGAGAGAGAAAGAGAGAATGCAAACTGTTTTCACCATATTCAAGGGAAAGATAATGCGTAAACAAAAAGTTTAAGCTGCAACGCAATTTTATACAATATGTAGTGGGGGTCCCTGGTTCATTTCTCTCTCAGCTGAGGGGTCCTTGGACTGAAAATAGTTGAAGACCCCTGGTGTACACATTCATTCATCCTGGCTCTGTCTGGGCTGGCATATTTCAGACTACTGACACTTTGTTGTTGCAATATTGCAGGGAGTTTCGGGTTTTGCAATCTACTAGATACAATTGTAGCAAGTAGTGGGCTCTACTGTATATCACTCTCACACACACACACACACACACACACACACACACACACACACACAGTTATGTATTGATGTATTTAATTTATCTGCACCCATACCGTTAGTTATTTTGGAGACGCCCACAAAGCTCAGATTATAACATACCTTTGTAGAGCTGTTATTATCAGAGCTGGTGTTATGGACTGTGTTGTTACCTTTGTAGATCTTGGATCCCTCCATGACGGTGGGGAGGAACCTGCTAGGAGTCATCTTCCATCCCTTCTTCTCCTCCTCCTCCTCCTACGGCACATAAAACACAATTATACAATTATATTACAGAACCATTGAACTCGCAAGCTTTAAGAGGAACAAAAGTACAATAAATACATAACCATGTGATCTGTTTGTTATTAGCGCTGTGGCTGAAACCACTGATCATTTACACACATTTAACTGTGACAGTAATGAGGTCAAATTGAGGCCAATTTAATTGAAACGGTGACCGCACTGGAGAAGTTGTATAACGTTGCGGTTCGTTGGAAACCTTGTATCTCCTTGTAACTTTTTTTTGTTTTTGTTTTAATCAATGACCTACAGTAATTTAAATTGCAATAAGAAAATAAAGAGGGTCACACTCAGAATAAGGTATTTGTCTTGGTTTTGACTTTCCAATGCCTTAAATCACATTCCTCGTTCAACTCGTTATTTTTGGATGCATTTTGAAAGTTAAAGTGGTTCATGTTTTATAAACATTTAACCAATGAAAAGTATTAACAAGAACTAAATAATAACTACATTGGATAAATTGGAACACAGGTCCCTTTTTTCCTGAAGAGTAACGCTGCTGGACATACAAGGTTTCTGCCCGACACAGACGATAATAACTACCTTCTCGTTTCATTTATTTGTGACGGTCAGAGGTCAAGTTCTGTCTAACCTATAGCGGAGACGGTGACACAGGGAATGGAAGGAGTTCAAAGCCCTGCCGCTGACGAACTGCTCACTGCTCATGTCAAATCCTATCGCTCATTATGAAGACGTGAGCACTCAGTGAGAGTGGGTGGGGGGGGGGGATAGTTCACCCCAAAAAAGTACTTTTTTCCTATCGATTAGTCACCCCATGGAGACTTGAATTCATGGATATGTTTTTTGTTTTTGTCGCATTTCTAAGCCAATAATTTGTTGACCAGCGGACGGACCGGTAGGCAGCAGTTCCGGTAGGACACACAAAGGAGACTCGTTGTGTCTCCTACCTGAACGGCTGCCGGTCTTCAAATTATTGGCTTAGGAATGCGACAAAAACAAAACAATATCCATGAATTCAAGTCTCCCTAGGGTGACTAATCGAATCTAAAAGTCATTTTGGGGGTGAACTAACCCTTTGAGACCTGAGGTCGATTCTACAAATGCCTTCTACAATGCATTTTCAGGTCAGGATACCAATTTTATCCAATCAGGATAAAATACTCAGTTAGGATAACAAGTGAAATTGGAAGTGATGACACAAAGAACTGAGGCCGATTCTATGAATGCCTTCTAAATCAGTAGTTCTCAAACTTTGTTGTGCCATGGACCCCCAAAATGATATATATTTGGCTGCGGTCCCCCATCTGAAAATGTGTTGTGCCAGGGACGCCCAAGAAGAGAAGATTTGTGTTGAACATTTCTAAATTATTCAACACTTTCAAGATTAAAAAAAAAATCCAAAATAGCAGATGTACAAGCTCATAGCTTGTAGATCTACTATTTTTGGCGACTGTTCTCCCCAGATAAGGGATGCTAGGGTTCAAGTGGTTTAAAAGGGACAACGTGAGCAAACATCCATTGTACATTTGTCTGTGTGGGCTTGTAGAGATGTAAAGAAAGAGCTAAATTAAATTATCTTAACCGCCATAATTCAATAAAAGGTTTGCTTACATTACGAGTGTAAGAAAACCTTTTACGGACTTTATATATGCATGATTTTATCACGTACAGTAACCATCCCGTTCTGCCGGGTTCAAACAATAAATTCCAGGATGAAAAAATTCTCCGCCTTCCAGTAAATCACAATGTAAACACGGGCAATGTCACAAAGAAAGCGTTTCAGATTATACTTATGGACTGAACCTTTAGGCCATGCCTTATCTGTAACACATTTCCTTTATTTATAATACACTTCAGACCAGCAAGGGCTGCACTCGCACCTGCACCCATGCATTTATAGTGAATTACTCCATCTGAAAAGTAGCCGCGCGAGTGTGCATAAGTGTGCGTGCGCCCTTTGTCCGTGTGCCAGTACATCCATGTGAATGAGGTGGAAAGAACCACTGTACTTAAGTACAATTTTGAGTTACTTTGAATTTTTACTATTTAAATGTTTTGTTTTATACTTGTACTCTACTGCAGCTCAGAGCCAAATATTGTACTTCTGTACTGTATGTGTTGTATGTGTTGTATTAATACAATACATACAGATGAATTATGTATTATTGCTAGAGGTCCGGGCACCCTACGGGTATTAACGCGAGAACAATGGCTTCCATTATAGCATGCTAACTTTCCAGGAATAGTTTCTATTAGCTTGGATTACCCATCGATGAAGTCACTGGTAGGCGGGTTTCTGAACTGTCCGCAGCCCTTCCCTGAGACAGACTGAGTAGAAAAAAATAGTCTATTATTATTATAATGAGCATTAGTGAGGACCAACTACTGTATATGAAGATTTGTACAGTGGGGACCTCATTTTTTTGTCTTTGTGATATGTTGTTATGTTGTTTTTTGTTGTTATTAACGAACAGACCTTGTGAAGACAATTTTCCCCTTGGGGACAATAAATATTATTATTATGTTGAAAATGGGTGAAGTTGTCCTTTAACCCATTAAAACTGGGAAAACATCTGTAATGTCTGCAAAAATAGCAGATATACAAGCTCATGACCTTGTATTTTAGAAAAATCATGAACATGAGTGCAACTCTTTGAATATATATATATATTTTTAAGCGTACAGTTTTAACTGAAATCTTCTGTGGGTCCCTGGAACAAAATATATTGAGATGGGGGTCGGCGGCCAAATACATATAATTTTGGGGGTCGTTGACATGAAAAAGTTTGATCATCACTGATATAGCAACATATATATAGAAGTACTTCTTCCACCACTGTCGGTTCCTCAGCAGAATTGACACGGTCTGTTTTACATCTCTCCGTTTGCCTGCATCGCATCAACCTTCCTATGTCAGTCTAAACGTCCCCACGAGAGGCCAACGTTCCATTTCAGAGTCTGATGGAATGGCTAAGTGGTTCATAATACATTTCAATGAACGGTGACGGAACTCTCTCTTTGCGAGGTGGGACCGCGCTCTCTCCCTGGTGGACTGGTGAACGCAAACAGGTACGATCAACATTTCAAGCTGTTCAAACTGAGCTGACAAAAACACGAGCCTTAATGGACATCGCACATGTCACAGCCAGCTGCCTCCGCCATCCTCAGGTTTAACGATGAACAGTTTGCTCAAAACAATTAGTAATGAAAACAGATAAAGGTAATGCTTTGGAATGATTGTCCATTGTGAATAGTTCATTGTTCATTCACGAACTAGTTGCATGTGGCCATTCAATAATCTGATGTTTTTGAGTTAAAATGTGTCCTGTGGGCCATATATAGTTAGGAAATGTTTAGAAGTAGGACTGGAGGACTGTGTAGGTCATTGGTTCTCAAAGTGGGGTCGGGGGACCGCCAGGGGTCCTTTGGGGGGTACCAGGGGTCCCCAGCAAAATTAACTAATAATCAATCATTTTAACCCCTTTATCCATAATTTAGACTTTGGCCATTTGAAAATAGCAGATATACAAGCTCATAGGGCGGCACTGAGTGCCGCACCATGAACTTGTAGATCTGTTATTTTAAAGGCGAACATTTTTAACACAAATGTTTGCTTCTGGGGGTCTCTGGCACAACATATTTTCAGGTGGGGGTCGGCGGCCAAATACATATCAATTTGGGGTCCTTGGCAATTTGGGGTCCAAGTTGGAGAACTACGGTGTACTGTAGGTACAGGGAGGGTGCTGGGAATACAGGGAGGGTGCTGGGAGGTTGTAGTACTGTACTGTAGGTGCAGAGGGGGCATAGAGAATATACATTGGCAGAATACCTGAGCACAGTGAATGACCCAAAACTAAGGAAAGCCTTGACTAGGTACTTGCAATAGAGAAAGGACAGCCACAGACAGACCCCGCTCCCAAGGGAAGACCCACTGCTGTGGTGCTACCACAGCAGTGCTGCTACTGTGCACCCACTGCACACAAAATGTGGTGGAAACTGAGCTACACTTTCTAACCACCTGCCCACTATACCAAGACATCAACGACACATACTTCCCACAGATTACACACACCCAAAGTGAGTTTGAAAACATGACCAACGACAAAAAAAAACTCCCATACCTACTGGGAGAAATACAACAATGGGCGAACACAGACACAGCAGCAAGATTTGTGAACTGTTCCGATAAAAGAAGGATAGCCAATGGAATACAACCACCCTAAGGACTACTAACCATTGAGTGACCTGCACTATCTGTACCGATATATGACATTTATATAACGTCGCAATGTGACATAATGTATCTCTGTTTTTAACACAATGCTGTATCCCCTCGAACTGTATATACTTTCCCCATTTTTTCTTACGTGGGTTTTATTGTGCTTTGGCAATGTGAACGTATGTTTTCTCATGCCAATAAAGCTCCTTTGAATTGAAAAATATATATATAATTTGCACTGTAGGTGCAGGGAGGGTGCTGGGTGGCTGTAGTACTATAGGTGCAGGCAGTGGTGGGAACAGTACTCAAATGTTTTACTTAAGTAAAAGTATCAATACTGCAATATAGAAGTACTCTGTTACAATTTAAGGTCTGGAATTCAAAATTGACTTGAGTAAAAGTACAAAAGTATCATTGTATCAAAGGTCTCAAAATTGACTTAAAGTATCAAAAGTAAAAGCACTGCAATGTTTGAAAATAGCCTAGGTATAAAATAGGGCTAAATTGTTTAATGTATGTTTTATAATGTAATCATTTATATCTGCAAAGTAACTAGTAACTAAAGTGTTCAAATAATTGTAGTGGAGTAAAAGTACAATATTTGCCTCTGAGATGTAGTGGAGTAGAAGTAAAAGTATTGACAATTGGAAATACTCCAGTAAAGTAAAAAGAATCCTCAAAATTGTAGTACAGTACTTGAGAACATGTACTTAGTTACTTTACACCACTGCAGTTGATAACCAACTATTAACAACAAACATTCAACAAGTCATCGATAACTCACTGACTAATAGTTTGTGAATGATCTATTCATTGACTATTCATAAGGGATAGTTATTCTAAAGTGTTAACCATATAAAATACATAACTGTTAGCAACCCCTACTCTCTCTCACACAAAAAGGGGGAATCTTTAAGCATTGCGACTGTAAACCATATGATTTCTCATCTGGGGTAATGCTTTTATCGATGTGCCAAGGTTTACAGCTGCCGTGAGCCTGACCTGATAATCTCTCCCTACTTGTCAGCCGTTCTTTGGAGAAACGCCCGTTTGTTTCAGCGCTGCTGCAGCTAGGGAGTGGCGTTAGGGCCTGATAAAGTGGTGGACATAAAGAATTTGAGCCATACCATAAAGTTGAGAAATGGCGGGTTTGCGCGGTTTAGGCGGAACGAAGGGACGACGAGGAATGTCATTCCACTGGGGAGCATTGAGCGGGGGAACCGAGCTGGGTCCATGGCCATTTACCAGTGGTGGGAAAAGTACTCAATTGTTTTACTTAAGTAAAAGTATCAATACTGCAATGTAGAAATACTCTGTTACAAGTATCGTAAAAGTCCGGAATTCAACATTTAGTTGAGTAAAAGTAGAAAAGTATTGGCATCAACATATACTTAAAGTACCAAAAGTAAAAGTACTCATTATGCAGGTTTTTCACATGTTGCAAATGTCTACAATGTAAAAAAAATAATTTAAAAATAGCAGATCTACAAGCTCACAATGTGACGCATCGCGACACATTGTGAGCTTGTAGATCGGCTATTTTCAAATGGCCGAAATGTACAGTATATAGGGCTGAAGTGGTAGTAGCTAAAGTTTTTTAATAATTGTAGTATACTTGCCTCTGAGATGTAGTGGAATAAAAGTAAAAGTATAAAACTGGAAATTGGAAATTACCACAAAATAAAACCTAAGTACAGCACTTAAGTAAATGTACTCAGTTAGTTTACACCACTGGGATCCATGGCCATTTACAGAATGCTCCGATGGAATCAGAACTATTTCCTGAAGACAGATCCTCTTCAGAGAGCTGAGTAATAAAAGTTCTGACATTCCCAGAACGCTTATAAGAGCTGAAGGCGCCAGATAACCCATTAACAGACTCATTTTGTGGCACACGACAGGGGGGAGCACGCCGTGTCAAATCCATATTTGGGAGCTACGCTCTTGCACGCATGCACATGGCACAGACAGACAGACAGACAGACAGACAGACACACAAGCTGTAATTGGACAGATTCTGTAGTTTCTTGTTCATGTTTGCCTTTTTTTTAAAAACTCTTTAACACATCCACTGCCAGGCCCGTAGTCCTACGGGCCGTTAAATCCAACCGTTAACTGCCGTTCCCGTAGCCCGTAGTCCCGTAGTTTTCCCATGTTAAATCGTGCAGGTGCAGATTCCGGATTTTTTTTGCACTTCCGGTCTCGAAGTGGGCGGACCGGAAACGAAATAATACTGTTTCCGGTTTTTCTCCCGCCTCCGTTTCCTGTCTAGCGGTCAACTTTGGACGCCATTATCTCTGGCTTGTTGTTTTTCTCACCGCATCCACCATTTTAGCGTTTTCCTCTCGTTCTCCAGAATGCAGTGTCGGATCGCCGCACGGTTTTCAGCGTTTTGTTCGGTCGGGTCCCGTGTTTGTGTCGAACCAAATGAACGCGGATTTTAAACGGATTTAGCGGGGCCTATGACGGAATCAAAAAAACAAAAAAGGTAAGAAATTGCTTGGCACTACGATGGACGTTCTGAGATTAGCCGATGGCAGTCAATGTGTTAACTGCCAAAGTAATAGTGTTACGCTGCTGCCAGCGAAAACGAGTCAATTCAACCTTTGAAAAATCATGAATATTTTCTGTGAATGCTATCCGCACGGTGATCCCCTTATTACACACACAGGGGTCTCGTAGCGGTAATCCGTTCCATAGTTGTTGCAAGTTGAAAATAGCATGTTTTGCCAAAAATATATAGTGTAAAAAAAAGTACACAGGAGCCGAGATAGAGCATTTTTAAGCAATAAGTCAGACAGAGAGAGGGGAGACATGCAAGACAGTACGGGAGTCGGATTCAAACTCAGGTCATCGTGACTCTATTTACGAGACCATTTACACGGTCGTTCGTTGACTAGGTTTCATGTCATTTACTCCGATCTTGCACTTTATAATTCGCACTGGATGAGAATAAGAGTGTCTGCTGTGCTAAATGCTTAAAATTGCAATTAAAGTTTTGTCAACCGATCAGAGAAATCAATCCAGGGACTGGATTCTGGATCACAATCCCACCTCTCTTTAACCCATTAGGAGCAGGAAAGCATCCGTGTCATTTTATACTTTGGCTATTCAAAAATAGCAGATCTACAAGCTCATAGCGCGGCACGAAGTGACGCGCTATGAGCTTGTAGATCTGCTTTTTTTTTTTTTATCGTTAAAATTTGTGCAAATCTTTGAATATATATTTCTTAAAGCGTACATTTACATTAAGTCAAATCTTTGCTTCTGGGGGTCCCTGGAACAAAATATTTTGAGATGGGGCCAAATACATATAATTTTTGTGGTCCCTGACATGAAAAAAGTTTGAGCACTACTGATATAGAAACTATATTTTTTAGAAAACGGTTTTAGAAGACATTTGTAGAATCGGCCTCAGGTCTTAATGGGTTAAAACTTCCTCAACACACACATGCACGACACTTGGCTCTAAAACGTTTAAAGAATGTTTGACTGGAATTAAAAGCATTTCTTGGTGACAGTTCTTTTCATTGGCTGTGGTTCAATAGCAATAAAGAATCCTGTCATTTTAGAATGCTCCCGTCAACACCAAACCTGTCTGCTTAATTGATTTATAAGATAATTTAGTGACATTTGAGTCTGCGGCGTAGCGTTTCAGGAAATTAACTGGTATATGGCATGTGTGAGTTGAACTGCCAACAGGTTGGGAGATGCATTTATGTACTACGTTAATGAAATGTGATATGCCAGTCTATAACACACCAAACCACATTTCAATTTTATTGAGTTGATTTTGAGTTTGAGCCAAAGGAGGTTTGATTTATATCAATATGATCGTTACCAGTTGTACCCAGGGAGGAATAAGAAACAGCAAAAACCTGGCCAGTGGCCACAGCCATTCTTATGAGAGCAATTATTAAAACCATTAACACCTGAGGCCCATTCTACATTCTAAATCCTAAGTTTTCTGAAAAACATGTTTCTACAGTGGTTCTCCAACTTTTTCATGTGAAGAACCCCCAAAATCATATGTATTTGGCCGCCGACCCCCAAAATATTTTGTTCCAGGGACCCCCAGAAGCAAAGATTTGAGTTAAAAATGTTCACTTAAAAAAAAAGATATATATATATATATATATATATATACTATATATTCAAACATTTGGACAAATGTTCAGTGCCTGCATTTCTTCCATCCACTTACGTTATACGTTTCGTGCAGTAGAAACCCCGACGCAGAAGTGCATGTAAACAGAGCGTGCGTGCGAGACGGCGGAGGGTCCCGACTAACGCCCGGAACAATAATATTTCCAACACGATCCTCCATTGCAGCGTGATCGGCGATCGAAAATGGCTCGCTTCCACCACGTTAAAAAGAAATGGAGATATTAAGCTTTTAGTCAAGGAGATAACATTGGAAACGCCGACCGGAAGGATTTTTGACATGGAGCCACATCCGGCCTCTCCTTCTCAGAAACTCCTTGGATGATCCCAAAGTTTCGTTTTAGCGCCCCACGTGGGCCCCACGTATACAAATAGAATTGGGTCAAAAACGGTCCGGACCGTTTTCGGCACTCCTCGTTTGGATTATGAAAAACGGTCCGGACCGTTTATGGCACTCGATGTGTTAAAGGGTTAAAATCATTTTAACCATGACATGTCATTATACTGTAGGCATAGGGTAGTAGGTAGCACTAGTTCATTTGACATCATACCAGTTTCAGATTATCTACAAGCATGATGTAAATTATAAACATGATAACAACCTGAATGCTATCGGTTTTGTACAATTGACAGGTAAGACTATGAGGGAAACTTGAGTCTGGAGGCAAGTACCACAGTAAATTAGCCAGTAACTTTAAACACAGGACCAACTTGATTCCTCCAAAACCTTCTCCTACGGCAGAGCTTCTAAACAGGTGCGCCTTGAAGGTCAAGGTCAAGTGTGCCGTGGATTTTAAGACCACCAATAGATTGGTCAATTATTTTGACCGTCGGCTTAATTACAGCTGGGATCACAGTGGCAACGGTCAGCAGTGATCCCCAATATCACCTTGCAAATAATTCAAATTCTCAGGCGGAGCGCTCAAAAACGGATTAGTTGACAGTGTGGAAAATGCTGCCACTCTGTGTGTGTGCGTGTGTGTGTGTGTGTGTGTGTGTGTGTGTGTGTGTGTGTGTGTGTGTGTGTGTGTGTGTGTGTGTGTGTGTGTGTGTGTGTGTGTGTGTGAAATAGACATTGTGAGGAACATTTTCCTGGTCCCCTCACAAGAAAATATTATTGCTATAATATTCAATATTTTGAGTTCAGCTAACAGCTAGAAAAAATATTATTCTCTATAATAATTCATAAGTTAGGTTTAGGGGTTGGGGTTTTAGTTATACCCGATTTATACTAAACAAATTATGGCTTAGGCTTTTATGAAAACATAAACTCCAAGTAACTCCCTACTGTCTGTGTGTGTGTGTGTGTGTGTGTGTGTGTGTGTGTGTGTGTGTGTGTGTGTGTGTGTGTGTGTGTGTGTGTGTGTGGGTGCGTGTGCATGTGCGTGTGTGCGTGCGCGTGTGTGCACTTGGCCTGACCTTTGGTGTGCTGTAGCCCCAAAAAGATTGAGAACCACTGTGCTATGGGACTGATCAGTGAAGCCTTGTGCACTTTATTACGTCTGAGAGCTCCAGGCACTTGATTTGGGAATGGCCTCCATGCTGTTCATTTTTTGGAAGTTGAGGAGCCCCAGGCACTCCCGAGTCCAGATGACTTGGGAAGTACCGTTAAAAAAAGATCTCCCCCACGTTTAGCTTCTGGTATGCATCCAGTTTGTAAACATCAGCTATGTGTTTCAATTAAGGCCGATTCTACTAATGCCTTCAGTAGTCTAAAATCACTTTAAAGAGTTTTCAAAAGTGTAAAAAAATAGCAGATATACAATATCTTGTATATTTGCTATTTTTGAATAGCCAACGCAAAAATCCAAAATGACACGAATGCTTTCCCGGTTTTAATGAGTAAAAAAAAAAGTGCTACTCCCAATTTGCCCAGACCTCTGGTCTTTGTAGTCCAAGTTGATACAGTGTAATCCGGTTGACCCGCCTCCTCAACATTACTTTAAAAAGCAGCGTTTCATGTTGTATTATACTTCAGAACAAAGGTTTACCTCCACGTCCTCTTTCCCCTTCTTTCCTTTGCTTTTCCCCTTCTTCTCCTTCTTCTTCTTCTGATCTCCCTTTCCAACTTTCTTGTCTTTCTTTGCTTTGCTTTTCTTCTTCTTCTTCTTCTCCCTCTCCTCTTCCTTGGCGATGAGCTCAGCCGCTACCTGTTGACGGGACGAGAACCATGCATCGACATCACGGAATAATCACAATAAACCGTCTGCCGCTCACACAGGAGGGAATCCCCCGTTTGTTTGCCACGGGAGACATTGGATGTATGAGCTTCAGGCAGTACTACTAGATTTCCTACTTGACACCAAGGTGGTCAAAATGTCTCAATGGAAGAAGAGGGAGACCACCTCCACCCACTGCACATGTACTAGTTATATTGTATTGGCCCATTCAAACCTGAGGCCGATTATACAAATGCCTTCTAAAATAGTGGTTTTCAAACTTTTTCGTGCCAAGGACCCCCAAAATGATATGGATTTGGCCACGGACCCCCATCTGAAAATGTTTTGGGCCCAGAAGAGAAGATTTGTGTTAAAGAATTCAAAATGATTGAAAGATTTTCAATATTTTTTAAAATAGCATATCGTATGTACAAGCTCGCAGCGCGGTACGAAGTGACGCACTATGAGCTTGTAGATTTGCTATTTTTGAACAGCCAACGCTAAAATCTAAAATTACACAGATGCTTTCCCGGACACCTAGGGGGTCCTCAGAGTTACTAGAGGGGGGCCACCAACTCTTTGTAATAGAAACTATATTTTTTATTATTTACGGTACCACTTGCCACTAGTATTTCTATTCTGAGGGGACCATTAGCCGGAAATAGCAGATCTGCAAGCTCACAACGCATCGCAGTGCAATGCGTTGTGAGCTTGTAGATCTGCTATTTTTGGCAAAGAGGTTTGGTGTAGAGGGAAAAAAGAGCAGGCCAAGTACAGAGTCAAAGGTCAAGTTTACAAACATATTGAGGGTTTAAGTGGTTGAATATCTATGAAGCCATCTATGAAATCTATGAAAAAGGTTTAAAATCTGCAATACAATTTTATACAATATGTAGTGGGGGGTCCCTGCTTTATCTCTCTCTCAGCTAGGGGGTCCTTGGCCTGAAAAATGTTGCAGACCCCTGCAGTAGGGCATTAATTTACAAAACAAAACAAAACATACAAAGTTGACATATGGAGATACGTGGTTTCTGCCTGACAGCGACGACAGTAGACGTCTGTTACAGTACATACCTGCTCGGGTGTCTTCTGAGCAAATATGGAAGCTGATCCTCCGTCCTCGGCGTTGGGAAAGTCCGGGAACTTCCCGGTTGCATCCCTGGAAAGACATGACATGTCTTATTGTCATCTGAACACACCGTTCAAACCAAAGCCTATAGAAATACCAGTGGTGGTGTGAGAATAAAGCCTCACTTATTCTTTGTCATACGAGCGTGATTCTCAATTCACAAAATTGTCGGTGCATGACACATTTACTCCTATTATACTTAACTCATTCCCTGCCAAAAACCTAAAAAACGCAATTATTTCCAATTACCAATTCTGCCAAGAACGTAAAAAACGTAATAAAAAAAAAAAGACAGACCCAAAAATTTGACCCAAAGACCAAGATTTTTCGAAGATCTAGACTCGCATCCACTTCCTTGTTAACTTAAAACTTAAATATTCTGTATCTCGGCTCCTGAATACTTTTTTTTTTCAATGAAAAATCTCTGGCAGTGGGCAAACGCGGCCAGCAATAATTCAGGCAGTGAATGAGTTAAGTACAAGAAATACCACAGTGTAGAAATAATCTTTTACAAGTCCTGCTTTGAAAAGGATTATGTATTTTTATTTAGAAGTAAAAGTACAAGTATCAGGACCACAAATACACTTAAAGCATCAAAAGTAAACTGACTCATTATGCAGAATGGCCTATTTTAGAATAATAAATATGACTTTATTGTATTGGAATGAATGATGCATCAATGGCTGCGTTTACATGGACAGGTTTATTCCACTTCAATTCGGAATGAATGCTCATTCAGAATAGAAATGCTCATGTAAACGCATCGGTATGGCCATACCGGTCTGATCCGAATGAAATTTCATTCGGGTTTGAAGGGCTGGTATATACCGATAGAATCGGGCTACATTGCCCATGTAAACGCACTGGTATCAGACTGGTATACATTTGTTCTTTTGCGCATGTGTCATTGGCTAGCGCGGTGCTTCTGGGTGGGGGGGGAGAGGCGCAAGCCATGTGGAGTCTGGCGCTCCAAGCCCAAGTCGCAGACGAGCGTAGTTCTCCGCTGACCGGCTCCTCCTCCGGGTCAGCAGCAAATATAACAGGAGCTGATTTTGCTGCATTAAACTCATCAATAGCAGACCAATGGCCGTAGCCAGGATGCGGTGTGCTTCCATTATCAAACCTTCTCTCTACCTTCTCTCTCTTAACTTGTTTTATTGTCTCTCTTCTCTTCTTCCTCATTTACCTATATAGCTGGAAGCTTTGATTGATTGTGAGCTGTGGCTTGTTATTATTTCTCTCTGGCAGCCGCCCGTGACTTAGGCCTTGGCTACACGTACATGGATCTTTTACTAAACGGATATTTTAGTCCTCCGTTTTTAAAAAGAATCCCTGGCCACATGACAAAGATAAACAAAAATCCCTGTCCACACGTAGACGCAGAAACGCATCGATCAGCTGCATGTTTCAATTTTATATCAGATTTTATATTTACATTTATTTTATAATTATATATATGAGGGGCCAAATACAAATACATTTGTAATCACATGTTAAGGCCCAATACTGCAATAGCTGCATTATTTTAATAGCATACGTGAACAGCATACGTGAACATAAACGAAAACAACATTATTAGGGCTCAGCTGCAGCGCAAACAGTAGCCATGGTTCACATGACGCTGTCGAGTCTCTGGTTTATAGTGGTGTTCGTTTTTTTTTTACATTGCCAACTCTCACATGTACATAAACGTTCAGATTTCAAATATAAAGTGCTTACCCCTGAGCCATGGATGTTACAAGGCAATCCGGACCGTGATAAGTACCCGTATCTCCCGTATTGTTCAATAACAAAGCATTTTAATCCCATCGCCGGCCATTCTCTTTTTCTGTTCTTTTATTTTGGTAATGTATCAGAGTGCAATACACCTTCCAACGATTGGTGTCGCATGGTTGAAAGCATCGGAGAAAATTTGGAGAAAATGGCCGACGATCGGATTAAAATGCTTTTTATTGAACAATACGGGAGATACGGGTACTTATCGCGGTCCGGATCGCCTTGTAACGTCCGTGGCTCAGGGGTAAGCACTCTATATTTGAAATCTGAACGTTTATGTACATGTGAGAGTTGGCAATGTAAAAACATCGAACACCACTATAAAGCAGGGACTCTCGGCACCGGGGCGATTGTGTTTTAGGACGACAGACCCCACATTCAATCTGTGTGCGCGCCGTGTGTTCTACTTGGCGCAGAGAAAGAGGGTTTTCGTCACACAGTGAATGAGCTACTTTTCCCACCACTGTCTTATTATTAAGTATGACATTATTTAGCCATAAATGAGCGTGCCTTGTTTCATAGACTGTAAGTGTTGCTCTCTCTCTCTCTTCATTTATTATTATAATGACCATGAGCGGTCCGGTGTTTATGTATTATTGTATTATTTATTATTATAATGACCATGTGCGAATGCGCGATGACGTCATCGTTTCTCAAAATCTCCGGATTACATGTCCACACAGATCCACTGAAACGCATGTTTTGGAAAACCTTCACTTATTTATCCGTTTACAAAAATATCCGTTTGAGCGGCCAAAAACACCGTTTGCGTGTGGCTGAAAGGCCCAAACGCACACACAAATGTGCGTTTAGAAAAAGATCCATGTACGTGTAGCCAAAATTGTTATTATTCATTACCAAGGCTGCCAGAGGTAAATAATACATATGTTTACCTGTCAAACACCCCCGCCCCCTCCCCCCGTCCCCAACCTGGCCCAAAGCACTCTGCGCATGACCAGAGTTCTATTCCGAATGAATGCTTTGCTCATGTAAACGATTGAGGAACAGGAATACTTTTATTCAGGTGCCATGTAAACAGTTGGGTATACATTTCTATTCGGAATGAGTTCATTCTGAATGAATAAATATTGTGCATGTAAACGCACCCATTGTGTACTCAATTTTGCAGCTGGTGCCCCCACACACCTGCACCTGGGACGTATCATCAGTGTTTTAGCCTGGGGTCAACGGGTGTTTCGGGTCTTGCAACATACACCCTCGCCCAGGTGACCCAGCCGGGGTTGATCAAGCCCCCGACTTACGTCCCAGTAGCTACCCACGGTCAGTCCTCGGCTCTTAGGGAAAGACAGGGCCACTCAATCTGCTTCTCCGGAACTACTCTGCGGGGACCGGGGGAGAGGAGAGGCTCTGGGATCTGTGGATGGCCTCCTGGCCGGGCTCCTCCTTCGTCTCACCAGGTCCAGGACCTGAGCGTTGCACCAGACTCGCCCGTTTCAAACATTGATGGTTTCACGGGCCGTGGTGGTACTGCATGCTCCCCTTGCGGCTTGCTTGAATGGCCTTCCTTTAAAGGTCTCACCGTGGATTTGTTGGGCATCCTAATTTAGTTGTAGATTATATTTTATATAGTTAATAAAACTAAAGTTATCAAATAGTTGTAGTGGAGTAAAATTCACAACAAGTGAGAGGCAGAACATGCAAATTCTCAAGTAAACTAGAAGTAGCCTACCTCAAAATTCCACGTACAGTACTTGAGTAAATATGCTTAGTTACTTAGCACCATTGATACATGCTTAAAGGAGTAGTTCACCCAAAAAAATACTTATTTTCTATCAATTACACCGGCGTAGTCTCAAAGAGTCTCCTTTAAGTCTCCTACTGAAGACTCCGCCAGTCATAAGTCATTGGCTCAGGAATGCGACAAGAACACCAAAAATCTCCATGAATTCAAGGCTTCATGGGGTGTGTAATTGATAGAAAATAAGTCATTTTTGAGACCTTTAAGACTTGCATTCCAGAAGGAGGAGTACACCATTATAATAAATGTAATTAAGCATCACAGTCTATCACACTCCACCCTCCTGGAAGACTTGTATTCTCATGGGGATGCGGGGGGATGTCCTCTGGCCTGTGAGCCCCCCCCCCATCCTCCTGGAACGCTGGCGTTCTCCTGGGGAGGGGAGGGGGGGGGTCTATGAGCGTGACTGAACCCCTCTGGGACCGTGACCTCTTGTCCGTCACGGTGCTTACATCATTGTCAGGGGCTAAGCCGAGGTCAAAGGGGAGGGCAGGGACAGGGGAGCAGGGGAGGTGAACGTGTAGGCCATGGGCCATTGTGATCCAGCCACCGGGGAGACCATGTTCTGCCCCCCCTCCCAGGCCAACAGACAGGATCACAGACTAGTCTTAACTTAACGATGGGATATTAACCACTTTCAACCTGGTTTTGATTGATTGAATTTGATTGATTGAATATTTTATTAGGCAAAAATGTAAAACAGCACAGTTACATTTAAAATACTTTGTCTAAAAGGTCCGTTCAAAAAAGTCCTTGCGGCCTTGTTTCCAATGAGGTCCTTGGTATTCAATTCATAGTCATATATCAGCTATTTCCGCTCTTTATTTTTGGCATTCGTGTTTTGGTCAATGAATTTCCCGACTTTTTCAAAAAGATAAAAGAAAAATAAAGAGCGAAAATAGCCCATCTACAAGCTTATGGTGTGGCTCTGCAGGAATCTAATCGTCTATAAGAGGCCGGGTCTCTGTGTCTGTCTGTGTGTCTCTGTGTGTCTCTGTTTGTCTGCGTGTCTCTGTGTGTCTCTGTTTGTCTGTGTGTCTCTGTCTGTCTGTCTGTCTGTCTGTCTGTCTGGGTGTCTTTGTGTCTGTCTGTCTGTCTGTCTGTCTGTCTGTCTGTCTGTCTGTCTGTCTGTCTGTCTGTCTGTCTGTGTATGTCTGTGTGTGTGTGTCTCTGTCTGTCTGTCTGTGTGTCTCTGTGTCTCTGTGTGTCTCTGTGTGTGTGTCTCTGTCTGTGTCTCTGTCTGTCTGTCTGTCTCTCTGTGTGTCTCTGTGTGTGTGTCTCTGTCTGTCTGTCTAGAGCTAATCTCTCAAAGCTGGACAAATCAGCGCCAAATTTCTTGAGCACACTGCCAATAGGCCACAGATGCACATTTAACTTTATCTTCATAATTGAAGTCAGTTGGGCTATGATCGGCATGAAACCTTGCCCATATTTGAAGTCATACGTATGTGTCAGACCAGTGGTTCTCAACCTGTGGGTCAGGACCCCCAGGTGGGTGCCAACAGGATTTTGAGGGGGTCCCCAGGTGACAGTGAAGTGACAATTTAAGGACCTTTAAGACCTTTTTAACACATGCGGTGCCAGAGTTTTCTTAAAAAAGTGACGTTGAGTGCCAGAGATCTCACCGTTTGTAACGCTACGCTGTTTACAGCTGTAGACTCCGCGACGAGCACCCGATTGTAAACAATATATGCGTGCACGATGGTGGCTGGTCCTGGCTAACGCCTGGAACAATAACATCTCTCACGCGAGTCACCATGGCGGAGTGATCGCGGATCGAAAATGACTTGTTTTCCCCACTGTAAAAAGTTAAGGAAATATGGAGGTTGCAAGGAGATAGAATGGGAGCGGACGGGAGCCAGGTTCTTTGGCACGGTGATCCATCTGTCCCTTCCTTCTCAGAGTCACAAGCTCACAACGAGTGAACTTGTAGATCTGATATTTTCACAATTAAAATATTAAACTAAATGCAATGCCTCAACTCCTACCATTCCAAGTGCTTGTCAAGGTTGGGGGGTCCCAAGTTTAAATATGATTATTTTGGGGAATCGTGGCCTGAAAAAGGTTGAGAACCACTGTCATAGATGACTGACGTCCAAGTCCACATTGAAGACACGCTTTTCCCATGTGGATCCCGAGGTCAACTCTGAATGATCTGATTTTAGAAACAGGGCTCAAGTAGTTAACACTGGTCACTTTACAAAATGTTACATTTTAGCTGTGTATGAGCAGTTAGTCCAAATTTTGTTTCATCCGTGTCTCCCGAGATCATTATATCACATTATTAATGCTGCTCCCATAGATTTTAAGCTTGGGTGCCTTCACTTCATTGAGGACATTGGTTTTGTCACTGGAAAAGCATTCTGTGCGTCTTCTGCTCTCCGCCACTTAGATCGGAATGCGCCTCACGCCGGGCTAAACCTGGCTCTCATAGTTCTTAAAAGGTGATGGCCCTAATGTAACACCCAAAACACACTTCAGGGCCCTTAGTGCCGGGAGCAGACGCATAGCGGCCACATTTGAGCATCTTCTAGATAGGACCATTGCACTGGTCGCACCCCACGGCAAAGATTAAAGGGACTAACTTTTTCTTCTGTTTTGTGTGTTTTTGTGTTTTTGGTCTCCCCTACCTCTCTTCTATCCAAACTGATTTGAACAATTCCTCCCGTTTTTCAGTTCCAACCAAAAAAACAAAAAACCTTTTTTAATTTTTTTCTTATTTTTTTTTTTTACTTTTTCCACACAGAAGACCAGGAGAGAACATGCATACGATCTGGCTCAATAGCGCCCCGTGCCAAACAGGACAATGTGGTATTGCAGGTGAAAGTGCTTTATAAGCCAGAGAGAAGTTAGTTGGAATGAGTATATCTGAGGCTTGATTTAGGCTCAAACCTTTTGAAAAACGTTTGAGGGACATAAACAATATGATATTAAATATTATCATATATTTTTTAATTCATGGTGTAGTCCCTTTAAGACCACGACACAAAGTTCCGCTGTTAAAATAGGGCCCTGGGAGTATACAAATGGAACCAAAAGGATCCACAAGGGTCCACTTGGTTTGTACACCCTCCGAATTAAATGAACAATGAGGACTTTAGTGCATAATAGCTACTGTAGTAGTGAAAGCAGTGGTTGTGGAGCATCTACGAAATCACTGCCGTCCAAGCAGACAAATAAAGCCCTGCGGCTTTGAACCGCTGTGACCCTCCCTCCCGTTTCTCTTAATGGATAGAACCCACGTTGTCCGGCCATAAATCAAGAGACGCCGATAATCAGCCACCGCTGCTACCATGCTCTCTATACACTGACCATCACTCCTCTCTGTGGGAGGGCCACGGAAACCCAGGGGAAATGAGCTCACAACCGTTATGGCCTCCTCTCCTGCTCCATCTCGCTGCTCTTCTCTGAACAGTTAATAATACTAGGCCTGCAGTGGAGGAAATCTACCTCATTTCTTTGTTTACACAGCTTCTCCTTTTTTATGAGTTAGCTCATTCCCCCGTTAAATTAATAGAAATCTGTATCCTATGAAGGCATGGTATACATCATAATACAATGCAGAAGCCTGATGCGGCGGGGTGCCAGGAGACGGGGGCTTTTTTTCCCATTCATTTTCATTACACTGATAAAGCCCACAGACAGCAAAAATGTCATGTTTTTTAATCTCGCTGAGGTTTTCCTGCTTTGAGTACGAGTATACACCTCTTATCTAGATTAACACACACATGGGGAAATTGAGCGAAGGCCAGAAAATGACAAAACTAATTTATTACTTCTTCAGTAATCTGTTAGCTTGCCCCCCCGAGGCAACATGCTTACTAGATAACATAGTCTACCCTGTGGAGTGTGTACAGCCAATTATACGGCATAGCTGCGGCGCACACATATGTACATAGGCATGCGTTTTTTAAGTGTTACATCGTATTATTTTACAATAACCATGTCTCAGACGCTGCTTGTAAAGTTAACATGCAGCAGTGATGAAAAGCTTTCTTTTCCATTATCCACACACACACACACACACACACACACACACACACACACACACACACACACACACACACACACACACACACACACACACACACACACACACACACACACACACACACACAGAACATACCTATCCCATATACAGAAGAATGCAAGCCAAGCCTAGTTTCAAAGCAACTAGTATCAATATAAAAGAATAAAAGCCATTATAAGAGTGAGCTAATTATTAAGAGTCAAATTATATTATATTTATATTATTATGTTATGTGAGCATTTCTTAACCCAGTAAATGTTTTGATTTGAGCTAAAAAAACGTTATTTTACACTTTGGCTATTCAAAAATAGCAGATCTACAAGCTCATAGCGCGGCACCGAGTGCCGTGCTACGAGCTTGTAGATCTGCTGTGCAAATCTTTGAATATATATTGTTTTAAAGCTAACATCTTTAACTCAAATCTTTGCTTCTGGGGGTCCCTGGAACAACATATTTTGAGATGGGGTTCGGCAGCCAAATACATTTTGGGGGTTATTGACATGAAAAAGTTTGAGCACCACTGATTATAGAAACATACCTTTTTTAGAATACTGTTGGGAAGACATTTGTAGAATCGGCTTCAGGTCATGGGTTAAAGAAAAAAACTAAACCTGGTATGTGCAAATGTACTTGCCAATAAAAAAATATTCTGAAATCTAAAAAACGATCTGCAATGTCATGTTAAAGGTCCCACATGGTAACATTTTTTTTTGTTTTGTTTTAGTTTAGCTACACAAACAATCCTCCCTGTTTTACAAGCCATACAGACTTGTATCTCGTTTAGACGTTCATAAGGGCAGACCAATGCCTTGTTGAGCTGCTTGGAAATTCAGTTAATAGAACTGTGGCCGTGGACACACGGGTGAAATTTGAAACGCAATTAAAGTAGAAGGTGAAATTACAGCTATCAAGCGTAGCGAGAAATGATAAAATGACCAGCAAATTAGGCCATGGGAAATGTATAATTTCTGGTTGTCAGACTGCTAACTACTCACTGCACAGCCTCCCAAAAGAGAAGACGATGATAGGTAGATGGAATTACATGGTGAGAGGACTGTTCAGCGCGTCGACTTTATGGAAGAGAAAAAAGAACAAATGCAGAAAACATACCACTGAGAGTGCACTCTTTATACAAATGTCCATGGTCAGTAATGGTCTAGTCAAAATACATCTTAATTGGTGTTGATCCAGACATCTACGTATGTATTAGTCTCTTGTCTCTCTCTTTGTCGATCATGTAATTTGGCTGCACTTATATATACATGCACTTACAGTATATACATGCACTTTGGCACTCTGTCTTGTTACCTGATCTCAGGAGGGGTGTGTATGCATGGGCCTGTGCACCATTCTGAACAAGGTATGTACACCGAGACGCACAGGTAAGCCTAATTCATGCTCCGAGTGATTTATGGCTGGACAACGGGTGGGTTCTGTCCGTTAAGAGAAATGGGAGGGAGGGTCACAGCGGTTCATTTGTCTACTGTGTGGACGCAGTGAATTTGTACATCCTCAATCTTCAACCGTTACTTTCACTACTAGCTGATATATGCACTGAAATCTTCAGTGTTCATTTAACTCTGAGAGAGCACAAATTGGCAGGCGGCACTTTCGATCTTCTAAGTATATGAATCGGGCTCAATAAAGACAATTTGTGAATTCTAGGACAGGGTTCTTCAACGGTTTTCAGGCCAAGGACCCCCTAGCTGAGATAGAGAGATGAAGCAGGGACCCCCTACTACATATTGTATAAAATTGTGTTGCAGATTAAACATTTTCATAGCTTTCGTAGATAGTTTCATAGACTTGTTTGACAGCACTCAACACTTTGACCGTTGGCTCTGTACTTGGTCTGCTCTTTTTCCCCCTTTACACCAAACCAAAAATAGCCGATCTACTGTACAAGCTCAGTTGTGAGCTTGTAGATCTGCTATTTTTGGCAAATGTTCCCCTCAGTTGTTAAAAAGTTGTTAATGTAAAAAAAAAGGTTCCTATCACACAAAGATTTGGCGACCCCCCCTGCAGTAACTCTGAGGACCCCTAGGGGTCCCGGGAGCCCCCTGTTGAAGACCCCTGTTCTAGGAGGTGTGCTACGTTGCAGTACGCAGACTTTCCATTCACCTGCATTCAATGAACCACTGTCGTATCTGCTCCTGGAGGGTCTCCGACATGTCGGGCCCGTCCACCACCCGGACAGACTCCTTGATGTTCACCAAGGCCCTCTGGTACTCCGCCTCGTTCCCGTCCTGGACCAGCCTCCTGCTGGCGTCCGCCTGCTGTGCCTTCAGTTCAGCCGAGCTGGGTCCGTGCTGGTCCTCAGCAGGAGCCTTGGTGAGGACCACAGGACAAAACACTGGGATGGTTAATTAAGAAGAAAAGCTTTTTTTTTTGCTATACACTCAAGCGTGAAGCCTGCAGGCTAATGTTTTGTTTGATCTTTTTCCCGCCTTTTTCTGTGAATTTAGTCATTCGGGCCAATTCCCCTTGTACCGTGGTCCGTTGACCCCCACTGGTTGATTCATTAGGGCAGTGGTTCTCAAACTTTTTCGTGTCAAGGACCCCCAAATTGATATGTATTTGGCCGCGGACCCCCATCAGATTTTTCAAAAATACATTCAAAAATAGCAGATCTACAAGCTCGCAGCGCGGCACGAAGTGACTCGCTGTGAGCTTGTAGATCTGCTATTTTTTAATAACCAATGTATAAATCGATAAAGTGGTTAAAATGATTGTGATGCTACATTAACTACTTTTTTCTGGGGACCCCCTGCCCCCTGGAACCCCCTCAAGGACCCACTTTGAGAACCAATGCATTAGGGAGAGTGAAGAGGAGCACCTGTCTCCACCGTTGCACACAATGTCGCCAGTCTGCTTCTTTTTACCTGACAATGACGTGTTTCAGTGGGAGGAAGCGACGCATGCGGAGGAACATGCTATTCCTAACTAAGTTAGTTCAGCTCCCCACTGAACAGACACTCTGCCCAACCTGTAGGAGTTTGCTATAGTGCAGTGACAGAGATCACCCCCCCCCCCCCCCCCCCCCCGCCCGGCTTCCTTCCGGCGAACACGGACAATCCGTTGGAATGCCCGGCCAAGCCGGAGGGCACCATGGAGGACTCGAACCCTGAGTGTGTCCACGGTGGTGGGCAAGAACTTCACCTCTACGCCACCCGAGCAACACGTGATAAAACTGTAATAAGCCAATCTCTAAGCTGTGAAATGTGCTCTCTCACTCTACCTAAACTGCTCACATTGCAACCACTGCTGCTAGTTATTACTGCTGCTCAGCTCACCAATCCTGCATTTCATCACCCCGACCTCCACCCCAGCATCCACCTGTAAGCCTCGACCAAGGGGCCAGCTTCCAAGTTGTAAATTGAGGCCGTATAGGAAGTGACTGTTCATATGAATGGCCTGTAGTCTTGCCGTTTCACCCCTGATGGTGTCAGAAGCAATTAGGCTCTATTCAAGTGGATGGGTTTTTGCTGAACTTTACACTTGATTTTATTACCTTAATACACATCGTCATAAATACTATATGCTTCCAGTCGCTAGTTTAAAGTCTTCGTTCAATCACCAAAATATGCGTTTTGGTAAATTATGGTCCCATTTATTTTAAAATTGATGATAAAGTAGGGTATGCTGTAGGAGGGGCGTGGCTACCCTGTGATGATTTGATTGACAAACTACACAACCAATAGCATTAATACCCCACCCCCGCTCTGGTCCCAACCAATAGCAATAATTTCCGTTTCCATAGGATATAGAAAGACGGCGGATTTGAAATAGCTGAAAAAATAGGCTTTATTTACGGTCTGTATATAGTCTATGGGCGTAACGCTGTCCATACTTTTTTTTACTGTCTATGGCCCCGACTCTAGATTTCCCCTGGGGGAGAAGTCAATCGTCACTCCCCTGCTCTCTCATTTGCCAAGCGTTAAGGTCACAGCCTTGCAGGGAGCGACATGTTCAAGAGCCTAGATGCCAAAGTCAACTCTATACACACAGCACACCTTCATACTGTACCATTCCTTTGACTGAACTGATTTTATGCAGGACAGAGATTGCAGTTTATCTAAAATTGTTAGTGACACAAAAATGTGGCAATTGGGACATGCTGCAACATGTTCAAGTCACATTGTAATCAAGTGACTTGAGGGACTTACCATTCCAAGAAATATCAGTTCTTCCAGACGCTCCCTCTTAGTTCTCTTCCTCTGACTGTAGCCCAGCCACACCTACAGTACACACATATATGAGGTTACACGCTTACAAATCATCATTAAGCGATTAAAAACAGGAAAGAATCTGTGCCATTTTAGATTTTACCTATGTATATGTAGCACATTGGTTGGCTACTCAAAAATAGCAGATATACAAGCTCATAGCGCGTCACTTCGTGGCGCGCTATGAGCTTGTAGATCTGCCATTTTTTTGTGACAAATCTTTGAATACATGCATTTTTTAAAGTGAAAATGTTTCACTCAAATCTTTGCTTCTGGGGGTCCCTGGAAGAATCTTTTGACATGTGGGTCCGTGGCCAAATACATATAATTTTGAGGGGTCCTTGACATGAAAACGTTAGAGCACCACTGATATAGCAACAAACGTTTTTCAGAAAACTTAGGATTTGTAGCATTTGTAAAATCGGCCTCAGGTCTTAAAAAAATGTTTTTCACCACACTGCATTTGACCGGAATTTGGTCAACTGCATTGTGGTGAAACAAGTTTTTTTTCTTTTCTATTTTGACACAAAGGCAAATACTGGAACCAATAATCAGTTAATTTAGCAGACCCAAATACAGCATTTTAAATAAAAATAGACTGGCACCCTGGGGGTTCAAACTAGTCTGTGCACATGCTGTAACTGTGATGTCCTGTCAGCGTTTTTTCCCTGTTTCTTTCCACTGCACCGTCCAGCAAATTAGAAAGTTTGTAAATATGTTTTTCTTCTTTGAACGTTAAGAACTATAAGACAATGCCTGTATGGATCATTTTGCAACAACAACCTCTCTTTAGGCTACTCTCATCGGTGTGTGTTGGACTCAAAAGGCCACCAGAGAGATGCCTAGCTCATGTTGTGAGCTTGTAGATCTGCAATCTGGATGACCAAGTTGGCATGGTGGCCAACGCCACGCATATTAACATACTCCACAAAGAACCAAGACAATGGGCCAGCCAACTACAGATAAGACCAACACTGTTAAGTGAATGGGATATGTCAAGGCATCCTACTCAGACACAAACTGCGGGGCAACATTAATGTTAATCGTGATATTGTGACCGCACAGTGGCCTTGTGGTTAGAGTGCCCCCGCCCTGAGAATGGGCTCTATGCACAGCAGCCATATAGGACAGAAATTGGGCCCCTTACTTGCTTCCTTCACAGGTGTTACCAATGATACTAATGAAGGCTCCGTTCCATTTAGTGTAGCACAGTGGTGCTCAAACTCTTTAATTTCAAGGACCCCCATAACTCTGAGAGTGTACAAATGGAACCAATGGACCCGGGAGGGTCCATTTGGTTCCATGTGTACACTCTCAGAGTTACACCCTCTCAAGGAACCATGAGGGTCCCTGGACCACACTTTGAGACCCACTAGTATTTCTAGTGACCCAACATGCACAATATCAGCACCCTGACTCTGTTTGACCAGAATGGAGCAGAGCCTTCATTAGTATCATTGGTAACACCTGTGAAGGAAGTAATTAGAGGCCCATTTTTTCTCCAAAATGGCTGCTGTGCATAGAGCCTATGGGAGGTACGAGTTCAATCCCTGGCCGAGGTCTACAGTACCAAAGACTATAAAAATGGTACCAATGCCTCCCTGCTCGGCACTCTGCATCAATTGGGGTGTAAGTTCCTGCGACATGCTAACGTTATGTCCAGGGGGTACATCAAGCTGCCTCACGCTACAGAAACGGGAGAAAGGCTCCTGAGTCCTGACCTATGGGGCAACGCTCGGGAACCGCTTGCTCCTAAAGTGACTTTCTTATTGTGAGGAGTATGTTATTCTTGTGAGGTGCACTGCAACAGTAGTTACATAGATATGATATCATGCAACGCTTAAAGGTGTAGTTCACCCAAAACAAATCTTATTTTCTATCAATTACACACTCCATGAAGGCTTGAATTCATTTTTTTTTTGTGATCAAGTTTTTATTAAATTGTTTTGTTCACATAGCTGGAGGACTGAAGCCTTGAATTCATGAAGATTTTTTTGTTTTTGTAGCATTCCTAAGCCAATAATTTGAAATTCAAATTATTGGCTTAGGAATACAACAACAACAAAAAAATGTCCATGAATTCAAGGCTTCATGGGGTGTGTAATTGATAGAAAATACGTAATGTCTTGGGTAAACTACTCCTTTAAGCACACACTTTTACAAAAGAAAACACCCCAAAAAGATAAGCCCTAGATTCAAACCAAACGTTTCCGAAAAACAAACCACTTTATATGTACTTACTATTACATACCAAAGTGAAAGCTTCCCTTTCGGCCAAAACAGAACATAATGAACTGCTGTGAATGGGGTCCATTCACATTCTCAGCAAAGTGCTAAAAGTCCAGACATGACGTCAAACCTTCTCTATCACAACACAGTGCTACTGACGTGCTGTTGTGAATTTGGTCCCAGTCACACTACAAGCTAAAACACACCGGGATTACCAGCTCTTAAATCTCTTTGGCAGCTAAGCGATCAGATGAGTTACAGCTGGTCAAATCCAGAGTCTGGAAAAAAAATGGGATACTGAAACAACTTTAATTAAAAACGGGCAGTATTGGTCAACACTTATTCCTTGGAACCAGATTTCAAGGACCTTTAAATATACTTATTGCAGGTCCACAAGCACAAGAGTTTCCCTGTGGAAATCCAGGGCCCAAAAAGCTGACAACCCTGTTATATGTAGCAGGTTCATAAAAGGTAAATAGAGGTAGTTGTCATCTCAAACACATGAAAATTGAGTCTATAATGGTGAGTCAAAACTGTCAATCAGACCTCATAATAGGGGTTGACAACTTTGTTCGAACAGTCCTCAAAAGTGTTTTTGTTTATACAATATATGGGGTTGTCTGTGTAACAACCAGGATTCAAACCCGTGGATAAGCCAACATCTTGTCCACTAGCCTAAAAGGGAATTCCCGCTTGGCCGGGTAGGCTTTTGCTCATCAGGCAGAGGCTCAGAGCCACTCTGCTAAATCTGCATAGTTAGTGCATGCATGCATGTATGTCCCCGAATACCAGTGGCGTAGCCAGAACGCTAGCCGAGGCTGGGCCTCGGGAGTTGTGGGTGGGTACACATGCACGCGCACGTGTGGCCGGACTGTGCACGCGCGGTTATTAGCGTTTTTTGACACTTTTTTCGTGGGTTTCGGATACCTATAAATACACTGTTATCAAAATGACTGAATATGATGTAAAAAATACAAAAATAAATTATATTTTTTTCATTTTTTTTTTTTCAATTTGTTTTGGGGTGGGCAGAAAAAACAAATGGGTGGGCCCAGGCCTACCTATGCCCACCCGTGGCTACGCACCTGCCGAATACTTGCCCAAACATGTACGTGTATGTATGTATGTATGTATAGTCACAAAGAGAAGTCCAGCCAGTTAAAAGGTAGAAGGGCTCGGTGCTCAACAGGGACAACTTGAATAAGAAGAAAAATACCTGGGCACTTCAGAAGAGACTATTAAACCAAATAAAACACTGCAGCACACGACTGGGTCTACACCTATATGTATGCATGTATACATGTATGTACAGTATGTCTGCATGTATGTATGTCTGTCGGCAACGTCAGACACATTTCGGCAAGACTGGCGTCATACTGTATTTATGCCATCATGATGTCATGACACTGAAAAGGGAAGCCACGCCATTATTAGACCCTGTCTTGTTATATTCACTCCTTTGCGGTATGTTTTGTCAATGTACATTTGCACATAATATGTGAAATTTGTCCTCTATATCTTATTAGGAGCAGTGGTGGGCAGACTGGGCACCATTACAACCTTTATAAAAGCACACAATGTAATCCCTCTAAATTCTCCTACCGTCAAGATTTTTCAACAAAAAAAACCTTCATTTACCCAGAGTAAATGCACCGAGCATGAATGCATTTATTGTGCACGGCCCCGCTTCACCAGCAGTAACCTCTATGCCACCCCTGACCCAAATTAATGAGTGTAGGTAGGTGGTTTGTATTTGGATCTATGGCACTAATAACAATCTCTGTTGGTCTTGATATGGCGGTTGACAGGTGATGAGTGGATGATAACAGCAGTGGGCCTCACATTACAGGGTCACCATCGCATCAATGCCTCTTTGTTATGAGATATGTTGATTAAATTATCTGAAGATAGCTCATCATAAGATTAAAATTTAATTATTAGAATAATCATGTGGTGTAAGAAGGTTGTATGTTGGATATTCTGAACTTCGATGATTAATAATAATAATACATCCAATTTTATGTAGCGCTTTTATTGGTACTCAAAGTCGCTTTACAACAAAACAATTAAATTATTAATAATTAATCTAATATTAATATTTTTGATGTGGTACCTGAATAAGTTAAGTTGTGTGTGTGTGTGTGTGTGTGTGAATTAACCCAATAAGACCTGAGGCCGATTCTACAAATGTCTTCTAAATCCTAACAGTTTTCTGAGAAACTTTTCATGTCATGGACCCCCAAAATTGTATGTATTTGGCTGCGGACCCCCCATCTCAAAATATTTTGAGATGGGGGACCCCCAGGATATTTTCTGGGGGACCCCCCCCAAAGAGATTTGAGTTCAAAATGTTCGCTTTAAAAGATGTATATAAACTGCTCAAAAAAAGTTCGGAAACTTAACTTCGGTCAATTATATCTCCCCTTTAATAATACCAATTGGTATTGTGTTTTATATCATTTTTATCGTTGATTAGTCACCTTTACAACGAGGTACAGCTTGTAAGGATCGTACATTTGTGTAATGAGCAACACAGCTAAACGTGTGGGTAGCGCCTCCAAAAAAAATGCCAAAATCACCCAATATGCTTCTGTTGGTAATTACTCTTGTTTTGAGCAACCTGTCAGCACACACCTGCTGAGAGGTGTGTGCCAGTAGTCACAGGTGTGTGACTGCCTCACAGGTGAGTGACTGGCACCTGAACATGGGTTCTGCAACTTTGTTGAGTTTGTACTCCAAGCAGCAACACTGCCCCCATGGAAAGATGCCACGTTTGTCCCTTCAGGATAAGGCCCGTGCAATAGGGCAAGTGAAGCTGGTGTTCCGTTATGCAGAGTAACAGCATTATTTGGTGTTAGCCCTGGTACCATTTCCAAACTTAGGACCAAGTTCTGTGAGACAGGTGAAGTCAATAAGGAAGACAACATCCCAAGACCCCTTGCTTCACTGAGGAACCATAGATTTACAGGCAAGATTTGCACAACGGTACCAAAGACAGATGTCAAAGTTGCAGGGTCCATGCTCAGGTGCCAGTCACACACCTGTGACTGGCACACACCTGCCTGCAAATGGTACCAGGGCTGACATCAAATAATGCGTAATCTGCGTAACGGAACACCAGCTTCACTTGCCCTATTGCACGGGTCTTATCCTGAAGGGACAAACGTGGCAGTCCATGGGGGCAGTGTTGCTGCTTGGAGCATACATAAACTCAACAAAGTTGCAGAACCCATGTTCAGGTGCCAGTCACTCACCTGTGAGGCAGTCACACACCTCTCAGCAGGTGTGTGCTGGCAGGTTGCTCAAAACAAGAGCGATTACCAACAGAAGCATATTGGGTGATTTTGGCAATTTTTTTGGAGGCGCTACCCACACGTTTAGCTGTGTTGCTCATTCCAAGAATGCACGATCCTTACAAGCTGTACCTCGTTGTAAAGGTGACTAATCAACGATAAAAATGATATAAAACACAATACCAATTGGTATTATTAAAGGGGAGAAATAATTGACCGAAGTTAAGTTTCCGAACTTTTTTTGAGCAGTTTATATTCAAAGATTTGCACAAATTTTCACCATTTTTCAAAAATAGCAGATCTACAAGCTCATAGCGCGGCACGAAGTGACGCGCTATGAGCTTGTAGGTCTGCTATTTTTGAAAAGCCAAAGTATAAAATCACACAGATGCTTTCCTGTCATATGCCAGGATAAAACCCGCATTTGTCCCTCCCTTACCTTCTGGATGCGTGTCGCAGCCTGGTCAGGGGTCATTGTGGTCGTGGCGCGACGGCACGCGCCCACCAGTGCCTCTTTCGCTGCCCGCTGGATCTCCTTCATGAATTTGGCCCTCAGGCGACCCTGGCGCGCCCGCTCACAAACCTGCAGGATTCGCACAGCCTCCTCGAGGCACATGGTCCGTACGGACGAGATCTGGGCCACACAAAACAAGACACATTTTATACACGTTACACACGGTATTGCTTCATAGAGAGAGAGAGAGACAGAGACAGAGAGAGAGAGAGAGAGACTGATACAGGTCACATTCCTGTACGTATTTTGTACTATGTTTTCCTATTTAAAGGAACACTAAGTAACTTTTGTTTTATGAATACATTTTTCCAATCTGTATGGTAGAGCAGGGGTCTTCAACAGGGGGTCCGTCTACGGGGGGTCCGCCAAATCTTAGTGTGATTTTTACATTAGCCACTTCAACCCAGCATCCCTATTCTGAGGAGAACCTTAGCCAAAAATAGCAGATCTACAAGCGCACAACGCCTCGCGCTGCAAGGCGTTGTGCGCTTGTAGATCGGCTATTTTCGGCAAAGTGGTTTGGTGTTGTCTATGAAATCTATGAAAATATAATTTTATACACTATGTATGTAATGGGGGTCCCTGCTTCATCTCTCTTTGAGCTAGGGGGTCCTTGGACTGAAAACATTGAAGACCCCTGTGGTAGAGTATAACACAATATAACTTAATTGGGGTGGTTGTATTTTGTTTCCCTGCTCTTCTATTGAGACATTTAGATTGTGTCAAAGATGTCTCACCTAGACACAAGATCTGACACAAATTTTGACCTGATGGTCAAGATTCAATGTATGTATCCCCTGAGCAAGCAGGCAGGCTCTATTAGCTCAACGGTAAGAACTTCAGCACTTGCACAGGAAACCAGGTTCAAATCAGGGGTAAAAGAGGAAAGTTACATAGTGCTGCTTTAAATAATATATTACCTTTTTTATCCTTTATTTAACCAGAGACATAATGATTTACATCAAGTGAGTCCTGGCCAAGAAGGCCGTATTTCATAAATTACCCCCACTATAGAGGACACAAATAACATATATAACATATCAATGGATGTAACAGAACAGCAATGACAAGAACAGACTTCAGTGGTTAATACATTTAAGTGTATGAAGGTAATGTATATGTGAACTCTGACTCTGACTGTTTAGAAACAAGTACATTCTGAGGTTAACGGTGCTTCAGTCTGGGTTTTAAGTGTATGAGGGCCATTCATATGTGAACTCTGAGCACAGTTCAACCTAGAAACATGTACATTCTGAGGTCAAAAGTGCTTCAGTCTTCAGGCTTAAAATCACTTAAAATCCTCAGTTAGTTGGTATGAAATGGTCAACTTCCGTGTCCCTTCGCAGATTATTCCAGGATGATGTTGCAGCATACAGCTGAAGGCACTTTCACCAAACTCTGTCCTTGTGTTTGGAGAATGATATAACTAATAAAATCTGTGATCTCAGCTTGTGATCGTAATGCGATTATACTTCATAGACAGACTGTGTAGAACGTCTGAAATCTGTGACCGTAATGTCATTATGCTTCATAGACGGGCTGTGGAGAAGGTCTAATCTCTGTCAGTTCTCACCGGCTGTTGTTCAACGAGACCTCCTTTGGCCAGAATGTGAGCAAGCATCTTCTCTCGGTCTCGCAGTACTTGCATCCGTTCTCTCAAATACCACCGCGGGATGGGTATTTCAAGGTCACCCTGCAACAACAACAACGTCATCAGATAAGTGCATGAGAGGTTATTCATGTCTCACATGGAGCTGTCACGATTACAAAAGTCAAAGTTGACAAATAATTGTGATTAACGATGTAATTGTGTTTTTGGCTTTGAACATTGGAACAAATATCAATCAAATTTGTATTTCTGTTTGGCCTTTTAGGCTTTGTGATTCAAAACATCATGTAACTTTGCATGACCTCACGTCACCAGGCTTTCCACTGCATAGAAAAGCCAGGTTTTCATTCCAAATTAACCAGTGTGATCCGGTCTATAGCCTGCCTACTAATATATCCGTGTCCGGTTGGGTGTCGCCACGTTATTGTTCCCCCAGATTAACTGCCAAAGCGATTAGCCTAGTCTCACCAGTCACAACGAGACTTGTCGGATTCATAGGACTACATGTTTGAAGCGGTAGGCCCTATGACACCCCTAGTGTCCAAGGGGAATAATGTTTGGGGGCACAGACCTTGGCCCTACAGTATCTGCAGATGCTCGATCAGATCAGAAAACTGCACAATAAGTTCATCCCGGGCTAGCCTTGCTGCTAGAGCCTCAAGTGTTTATGGGTGCGACCACTGTTATCTTGGTTAATGAACTTCTTGTCCTGAATGGAACCTCTCAGTCAGTGCTTACTCCCAGGCTGTGTACTGTCCCGATAAATATTTAGGTTAGAGAGTTAGGGACATTGCTGGTTTAGAGTTCTGCCTATGATACAAGCTGGGGCAAAAAAAAGTCCCTTTCGCAGCCCTCTCTCTGGCAATAGCAGCCATGATGGATGCTTGCAATGTCTGCGTACGCAAGGCCAATTCATTCCTGAGGAGGAGACACTCAAATAACATGAACATGAACATCACAGGAAATTAAAAAAAGCTTATTGAAAGCAGCAAGTAGGACCACTCAGAGCCAAGAAACACTGCTATTGTGCCAATTTCAACTTGAAGATTCGCATGGCCTTTAATTGCCTTAATTAAAGCAATGTCTAGATTTCTTTCTTTTTTTCAGTTATTTGATTCTACTCACACGGGACATTCAGGACAGCGTAGAGAGACAGGAAATGACAGTGCGGGAGAAAGATATGCAACACAGGTCTCCAGCTGGAATCGAACCAGGAACGTCGCATTTATGTTGTCGAAGGTGGTTATCTACAAGTGCACCCTATGTTTAGCTTAGCTGTTCAGTGATACATCATGAAAATGAAGTGGTATTATAGTTATTTAAAATTATGAATGATTCATTAAATCAATCAACTATGGTTGTACTCGACTAGAGAAGTGCTTAGTCAACTATTAGTGATAGGAATTTGTCGTCTATGATTAATTAATTTAATCAACAAATATTTAAACTAGTTTTTGCTGCATACAATCATGCAGAGAGCAGCCTTTTCAGGTTGGTCAGGTTGAGAAATTAACATCGTCATGTTGATTTCACAATGACAACTGGCTATTGAAAGTTATAAACTGACAGAATTAAAGGGTTATATCTAAAGTTTACAAGAGATGTGTATGGATATAAATGATAAAAAAAACAAAGTCTTGGTTGTCTAAGAAAATCATCTGATTAATCGCTTCTCCCAAGCAATCTAACTGATCACAAGGAGAAGCAACAACTCACCGGTGTCAGCTTGAGGTCTTGTAGGATGTCGTCAAAGAAGTGGAACTCGGACAGCTCCAGCTCCACCATCTCGTTCTTCAGCTCCAGCAGCCGACCCATCACCCCGTCCAGCACACACCTGACCACGCGTCTCTTCTGAGGGTGGACCACCTGGTCGTAGACGGCCTCCAGGCTGCGGAAGATCTGGAGGTACTTGACGTAGAAGGTGGCGAGGCTCTGGAAGATCTGAACGCGGTCTCTCTGCGGCCGCGGCGGGGTCGCGGGGGGCAACTCGTCCACCAGAAGATCCTCCAGCGCCCGCTGGCAGGCGGCCCACATCCTGGCATAGGAGCTAAGGCAAAGGAGGGTATATTAGATAGTATACCCTATAGTACATGAGAAGTAAAAGTAGCAATACCACAATATAAAAATACTCTGTTACAAGTAAAAGGCCTGTGTTCAAATTTGTTACTTGAGTAAAAGTAAACAAGTATTGGCATCAAAATATACGTAAAGTATCAAAAGTAAAAGTACTAAAATGTTTGAAAATAGCAGATCTACAAGCTCACAACGGGTCGCATAGCGACAGTGTGAGCTTGTAGATCGGCTATTTTCAAATAGCCTCTGTATATAATAGGGCTTAAGTGGTTAATGTATGTTTTATTATATAATAATTTATGTCTGCAAAGTAACTAGTAACTAGAGTTTTCAAATAATTGTAGTGGAGTAAAAGTATACTCCAGTAAAATAAAAATACCTCAAAATTGTATTTAGTACAACACTTGAATAAATGTACTTAGTTACTTTACACCCCTGCAATCAACTACCAGGATAGAACACTGTTTCTCAACATCAGGTTTGAGGACCACCAGTGGTACTGTAATGGACCCTTCCGGAGTCTGTAACGCAGCTCGAGTGTGCAAATGGAACCAAATTGGACCCTTGCGGGTTCCATATGTACACTCTCAGACTTAAATGAACACTGAGGATTTCACAGTGTAGATTGGGGTTCCAGTAGTTTTTAGTCTAGTTCAGTGACTCAACCGTTTTCATTTCAAGGACCCCCAGTTTGATATGCTTTAGGCCACGGACCCCTATTTTGGTTTGTTTTTTTCTGCTCTGGGACCCCAATCTACAATGTAAAACCCCTCAGTGTTAAAGGAGTAGTTCACCCAGCAGTTACAGGACCCCAATGGAAACGAGCCATAGTGATTTATTGGGTTTATCCTTTTAGCATCCTTTTGTATGGAACTGTACCTCTGTGCTTTTTTTTGCAAACTGTTAATAAAGTATCCAATCAATACATCAATCCCAAAAAAGGACTCATTTTCTATCAATTACACACCCCATGAAGCTTTGAATTCATGGAGATTATTTTGTTTTTGTCGCATTTCTAAGTCAATAATTTGATGACCGACAGACTCAACGGAGACTCTGCAAGTCTCCTACCAGAGACTCCGCCAGTCATCAAATTATTGGCTTAGGAATGCGACAAAAACTAAAAAATATCCCTGAATTCAAGGCTTCATGGGGTGTGTAATTGATAGAAAATAAGTATTTTTGGGTGAACTACTCCTTTAGTTTAACTCACAGTGTACAAAAGGGTGGCCTCCGGATCCTATGTTGTGAAACAGTGGGATAGAAAACCAGCAGACAGACAGAGACACACAGACACACACACGCACACACGGAGACCAGGTGTGGTCTAAATGTGTTAGATTTAAGATGATAGAGTGTGAAAGTGTGTGGGTGGCTTTTATGAACTCAGTCCATGTCACAACACGATACGCACAGACAGTAGATTACCAGTTATTTTACATTACACATTATGCTGTAACTATAGCAACTATAACTCTAGCTATATTACACTGTTACATTGGAATCAGAATTGGGTGGGTTCATTCATACTCTATGTCATAGAGCATGAATGTGTCATTGCAGAGTCTATGATGATGACACAAGTAAATATGACATTGAAATAAATATCTTAGAATAGAATAGAAATAGAGCAGACATACAGTATGTTTTACAGATACAAATTACATTATTTTACTGGTTTTTAATTTATTTAAATAGCCAGTCTCACTGAGATTATCAATTATCTTTCCTAAAACAGCAATGCAGTGAGTATAACAGCTGGGGAAAGAAAAAAGAAAACATGAACAAGATACCGATCTTGTTCATGTCAAAAACCTGTCAAAAACAATTTGCTTCTTGTGGCTTTCCAGACCACTTTCTGTTTTCCATAAGTTTCCAAACCTCTGTTACCAATAGTTTTAATGAAATACTTTATTTGGTAACAACTGTTTATAATTTTTTTCAGTCACTGCCAATTCCCCCTGCACACGAGGTCCTTATTGTCACTGACAACACTTCTGGGCTGTGGAAAGTGTTGCCGGAAATTGAGAAAGAAATAAGCAACCAGTTCTATGAAAACAAGGCCAAAAGAAGCTACTATTAGGCCACATGAGCACATTAAACCTATATACATCAGCTACTTGAAAATAGACGGTCTACAAGCTCACAACGTGTCGCAGCTTGTAGATCTCCTATTTTTTAAGATTTTTTTTTTAAAAGTGACCCATTTTGAATATTTTTGAAACATTTTAACAACACAAATCTGGTATGGGGGTCCCTGGCACAAGTCCGTGGACAAATTCATGTTAATTTGGGGGTCCTTGCTCGACATGAAAACGTTTGAGAACCACTGGTTTAAACGACATCAGGAAGGAAGCCCAAATAAGCAACTACACTTCAGAAACAAGCCCAAAATACCACAACCCGCAACTATACCAATATTTTACAAACGACTTCACAGACAAACAAGCCCAAAGTCGCTTATAATAAGCAGACATGGCAACACTGGCTGTGGAGGGTAGACCGTCACATGCCTGCAAGGAGTTCACCTGCAAGATTCTCCCCATCTCTACACCAGTGGTTCTAAACCTTTTCAGGCCATGAACCCCCAAAATAATCCTATTTGAACCGGGGACCCCCTCCCTGACAAGCACTTGGAATGTAGGAGTTGAGGCATTACATTTAGTTTGACTCGATTCCACAGATAAATATTGTGAAAATAGCAGATCTACAAGATTTTAGATCAGCTATTTATTATTACGATTATTTCAAACCTTTGCCTCGATTACGATTATTGAAACAAAATAAATAGTGAAAACAGCTGATCTACAAGCTCTGCTATTTTTCGGCATTTCTGTACGCCACCATTGTACAACAACAAAGTATAATACAGTGTTAAGGGGTTAATCAGGCTAATTGATTCAGTAAATTATGAAAAATCTATTAAATGTTTTTGTATTTATTCGCTGATATATAGATCATTAAAAGAAACTGCTTCTCGATTAAACAATTAACCTACATAAGCAAGATTAAGTCGGTTATTGGTTCTAAATATCGGTTTCGATATATTTTCGGTTAGTTGCCGAGCCCTACCACCTAGATGCCCATTTTTACTGAAATACTTCATACTAAACTAGTAAGGTGAAGCAGCCGTTGTAACCCTTCTGTGTGCACCTTGCACTGGTCCGTCAACAGCCTCTGGCAGGTGGTGTGTGGGTCCAAACCTTCAAACAGACTTACCGCCCTCTGACTTACACACCTGCTAAGGGCAAGGACCACCCACCATCACCTGTGTCAACATCTCTGGTTTCACCAGGTAAAGCCAGTGAGTCAACGTTTGTATGCTATCTGTTAACCTGTCTTCGATGAACTGGAAAGAAATGAATGAGGGTGACTTATCTACTTATACTTATATAGAGTAGACTTATATCTATTCTATATTGATGCTAATGAAAATAAACAGGAATAATTAAATGATTAACTGTACCCCCTTATGGATAAGGGGTACATGTATTACTATGCTTTATTACTTGTATATTTTTTCTCCCCAATTTAGTCGTTATGCCAATTCATTCTTCCACTCACATTTGTGTGTTGTCACTGCTGTTGTATCCTACTGACTCACCTGCCAGTGAGGAGCCCCCACTGGGAGGACATAGAGCCTCTGTCCTACTCCTACCGCCCAACACTCCCTACTGACAGGTGCCGCCCCGAAGCCCATATCCCCAATTTTATTTTCTTATTAACATTGAGTGCCAGGATTGCCAGAATTATTTTTTTCACAGAAAACAAAAAGTGCTTAGGAAGCGAGATACAGCCTTTTTCAGTTCTAAGTTAAACAAGGAGTGGATGGAGCTGCACATCTTCAGCTTCTATTAGCTTGGATTCGCCATCGATGATGTCACTGGTAGGCGGGTTTCTGAACTGTTTTACAGGCCTCCTCTGAGAGTCAGACGAGGTAGACAAAAATGGCAACATATTATAATGAGCATTAGTAAAGGCCAATTCTATGAAGAACTGTTGAAAACGGCTCAAGTCGTCCTTTAATGATTTAGTATCAGTCAGAAGTCACTTTACAATTACAATAAGGAAACAAACACTTCAAGTAAGATTAGCTTGTTTCTGTTTCTATCCTCTGTATATTTCCTACATTTTGATTTATCATCCCCCACAATCATCTCTCTATTTAATTTATTTGTACTTTCTCACTTCTTTCACACGTAACGCATATGCACACCTCATTATGGAAATAGGTTTGACTGTTTGACAATGACTGTATTTGAGGCTGATCCCGTACAAACATGCTTTTCAATTAACTATTTACATTGACCTCACATTTTGTTTATTGCCTACCAGGGTAACTTGTTCACGGGGGATGGGGGGGAGGGGCGGTTTGAATGGGGTGGTGGTGGGCGATAGTGGGTGGGGAAGGGGGAGGAGTAGGGAGGAGGCTGAGGGGGCAGTTTTGGCCGACGACATTTACAATCAAAAGGAGAGGAGGGAGACATGGTGTGTGGGATTTAAGCAGAAACCCAACTGGTGCCCGGCAACAAAGCCTCCGTGTCAAAGAATCCCATCGGGGGGGAGACACTCTACTGGAGCCCCAAAGAAATGCTAGGTCAACAAATCACACAGGGCTTTTTACCTGACAGGAAATGAAGAGTGAATTTGCTTTCGAACAGAACAATCTCCCTTTACTCGTGAAAATGTACTCTAACAAAGACGATCTACAGACACAGCTTTACATTTTAGAGATATTTGAACAATAAAAATTCTCTTCAAATTGGGAATGAACACATGGTCAGTCCTATGAGTAATAACATCCAGTTACACTATTGACAACTCGCGTACCTTCAATATTGACTTTTAAGTTGTCAATATGCATCCATTCATTCAAATTCATACATTCACAGATCCTGCTGACTAAGTGATTAAACGCATACCATAGTGTCCCTATTCAGGGGAATATAAGAACGGTCGGACCAATGCCTATTTGCCGACCTCGGAACAGTCGGAACTTGGTATAAAAAGCTTATGTTATTATGCATCCTCAAAATAGAGTGGCTACAAGTACAACATGACTCCAAATAATGTGAGCATACATAGCATAGGCTCAATGAACCACCTTCACTTAAGCAAATAAGCCACACAAAGTAAACAACATTCCATCTATATGAATACATATTTTCTCGGAACGCTTGGTGGCCAGAAATACCTGGTGCCCACCGTTCCGAGGTCACTGGAATTTGGCTGGGGGCTAATAGGTATTGGTGCCAACCATTCCGGTTACCATTCATAGCCGATATACAAGCTCGACGTGCCGCAATGCGTGAGCTTGTAGATAGGCTATTTTCGGCAAAGATCTGTAGTGGAGGGGGGCGCCTAGTATAGACCCCTGGGGGACTCCGGTAAACGAAGTATAGGGTTTAAATGTTAACAGTCTGAGGAATCGCTTTGTGAGAAATAAGCAGTGACTCCAGAAATAGTCACACATTCATAAACAGGGTGGGAAATTAACACGTCAACTGCCAAACGCTGGTAAACTTTTAATGTGTCCGGTAAGCCTCTCTAACTAGCCAGTCATTTTGGCAAGTAGCCAGCCATCATTCTAATGTCACATTCTTCTTAAAGAAATCCTATTAGGCTTTTAAAGTAGTGCAAATGGCTAACTTTTGGCATCCGTCAACCACTGCGGCCAGCAGACAAACGACACTGCGCTGTTAGTGTTGTTGAAATATGAGTCATCACCATTTACAATAAATGTACAACCATTTGTCCAAGTGACACTTCTGCAAAGACATTAAATATGATCACTCATTATGTTACTTTTAGAGACGTCACCTTTTTGCAACAATGCCATCAAATCAAATTCATTTATTGTACAGTACATGGTGAATGGTGATATTCTTATTTTGACATCACCAATAGGGCAGGAAACCAAATATTGTCCCCTGGCCACACCGGGTGATGAATACCAACATTTTATCAGCTACTTGTTAGAGTTGTTCCTATACCGATACTAGTATCGTAAAAGCTGCCGATACTGCCTGAAATCCTGGTATCGGTATCGGCGAGTATGCCAGTCTATGCCGATACCACATCATTTTCATTTACAGTCATATTTTGATTGCTTCAGTTGATGTTGCACGACTGTTTTACATACTCTTACTGTACTATTTACATTATAATTGTACTAACTTGTAGCTGCACATTAACAGTTATTAATGGAAATTCGTATTTATTCCTACATCAGTGGTTCTCAAACCTTTTAATTTCAAGGACCCCCATGACTCTGAATGCATACAAATGGAACCTATGGGTCCATTTGGTTCCATGTGTACACTCTCAGAGTTACAGACCTGTAAGGGTCCATTTGGACCCCCCCCCCCAAGGAACCCAGATGGTCCCTGGACCCACTTTGAGGCACTGTCCTAGATTTCTTTTTAATTAACACACTGGCATCGGATCATTATACCGGTATCGACCGATACACAAGTTATGGGTTTCGGAATCGGTATCTGGAAGGAAAAAATCGGTACATCTCTAGTTACTTGTATTATTTCCCAAGGCAAATAGAATGTATAAACTAGGACAGGACTTCAGCATGATCTGGCTACCTGTAGTTGGAGGCTTATCAATCACAGTCAGCATTTGGCTGTTACTCTATGCTGTTTATTAATACAGCGACTATTTCTGGAAAACTTTTTTCATGAAAAAGGTGTCACCTTGGCCAGCAGGTATTGTGAATCAGTTGGTCAGCTAGCCAATCAGTGCCAGCACATGCCCAACTGTCACCTTTCTCTTGTGGGGAAAACACCATGACCTGAAGTTCATAATTATGTGCATATTAAATATGTTTAGAGTGGACCCTCTTATTAACCACTTAAACCCTGTATACTTTGAGGACCGGCGTCGCCAGGAGGGTCTATACTTGGCCTCCTCCTTTTTTCCCTCCGCACCAAATCTCTTTGCCGAAAATAGCTGATCTACAAGCTCACGACACGTTGTGTTTGCGATACGTTGTGACCTTGTAGATCTGCTATTTTCACCGAATATTCACAGATTTTCGCCCAGAATTGGGACTCCTATAGGATTCATGTGGTTAACTAATTTGATGCATTTATCTAATCATGTGGTTAACTGGTCAATTAAGCTGTGAAATGTTTTCAAAGTATATATTAAGTACTGTACAGCAGTAGTTCTCAAACTTTTTCGTGCAGAGACCCCCACATTCATATATATATATATATATATATATATATATATATATATATATATATATATATATATATTTGGCCGCAGACCCCCATCTGAAAATGTTTTGTGCCAGGGACCCTCCAGAAGAGAAGATTTATGTTTAAAATTTCACATTTTTCAAACACTTTCAAGATATTTCAAAAATATATTTTTGAATAGCCAACATATACAATATGGATAAAGTGGTTAAAATGTGTTTACTAATTTAGCTGAGGTCACCCTAGTACCACCCCCACAAGGGCCCCGGGGGGTTCCCGGACCCCTCTTTGGGAACCACGCTGTACAGTATCATGTTATATTCAAATTGCGGGTATCTTATTTTATAACAAATCTGTGTTTTTCTCTTGGTGCTAAATGGCATTCAATGAGCCCAAAAGGCATTCCCCTGTCTGTTGCTATAGTAACAACAACACAGCAGCACATGTGGACACAATCTCCTCCTCTCTCTTGTTCTCTCAGTCAGTGGATTGTGGAATATTTGAGGATTAGCAGAGGATTAGACAACTATTAGGTTGTCTTGTTTGACTGTGGGCTTATATTTACCAATAAACATTAAGATGGTAAACATCAAAACCTTCCTTTGGAAAAAAAAAAGAAGAAAGTTTAATTATACCCATATTTCATCCTGAAAAGCTATACACAGATTCTGTGTGAATCTACGCAGTATTCCAAAGACAATCAACATCAGTAACAGGCTGTTACTTTAAACCACATGGTTCTCAAAGTGTGGGGTCCAGGGACCCTCAGGGTTCCTCGAGGGGATTCCAAATACACCCATACGGGTCTGTAACTCTGAGAGTTGCACAAATGGAACCAAATGGACCCTATACGGATCCATTTGGTTCCATTTATGCACCTCTCAGAGTTGGGGTCCTCCTTGGCATTTCAAAGTTTGAGAACCTCTGCCTTAAACAACAAGAGAAACACTGATAGTGACACAATTAAAAGATACTGCATACGTGCATAATACAAGCAGCAATGATTACCTGTGCGACATCTCGTCTGCAGAGAATTCCAACGGCTTACGGCTGTGTCCTCCAGACTGCAGACAGAGCAATGTTCAAGACAAGTTGTCTCCCTTGAGACAGTCGCCTAATAATACAGATGATTACTACTGTATGTAAGTGAGACAGTGTCTCACAAGACAGTGTTAACTCCGCAGCATGCTGTGATAACTAAAACGCTAAAGACCAAAACTTGCAGTAGATCGTCTTATAAATATCTCTCTGATAACACTTTTACTTAAAGCATTAAACATGGACATCGGGGGGTTTCATGCCTCTCTAGTGGCATTACAAATTAGTTATCAAATTAATTACTTCACCCATCCGAAGCTCGACAAAAAACAATCCACCCACAACAAGCTGTGTGTGTGTTTGCTTGATTGCTCTCAGTGCGCTGGAGCGTCTAGCAACCAACCGACTCAGCCCTGAAACATGACTGTCATATCATGACCGTCATGGATGAACTTCAACCTGGTGTTTGCGCTTTCTTTATTTACGGCCCGTACATCTTCATTAACGTTCATATTTCAAATATAAAGTGCTTAACTTATGGCTACGGATGTTACCATTATATACGGTGCCTCAGCATTACCCGTATATTCCGTGTTGTTTAATAAAAAGCATTTTAATCCGATCGGTGGCCATTTTCACCGTATTGGCTCCATAGACTTTCATCGGCGCGACCCCATCGGTTGGGAGGTGTATTGCACTCTGATACATTATAACTAGGAGAAAATAACCACCAATCGGATTAAAAGTATTTTCATTGACAAATACGGAATATACGGGTACTTCTGAGGAACCGAACATAATTGCAACATCCATGGCCATAGGGTAAGCACTTTATATTTGAATTCTGAACGTCTATGTAGATGTATGGGCTGTAAATGGAGAAAGTGCCAATACCAGGTTGAAGTTCATCCATGATGGTCATGACGGACCAGACCACCGCCGTGTGATCCATGGCTACAGACCAAACGCCACGCCTGCGCACTGTGCGTAATAGCCTGACAATTATACTCCGTCGTACGACGGTGTCGCAGAAAAAAAGCATAGCTAGAGTTTTAAAATAAACTCTACAAGCCCTCACAGGGTCCAGGGAGCTGCTAGTGCAGAACAGAGTGTGCAGTTCAGTTTGAAGAACTCATGAGTCGGTTATTGCCATAAATGAAATAATAAAACGCATCTAGAAACATAAATTACTGCTAGGCTATAATAATAGTTAAATATTGCATTTAATTAAATCAATTAATGAATGAATTAAAAATGTAATATCCATTCCACTGAGCAGCTATATATGCCTGGTGCTGCTGCGGATGGTGGCCCTGTACAAAAGTCCATTATGATGACTGGTGTGCCATATGATATAGCTACTTCATAGGGGTCAGCTGTGGAGAGTAAATAAGTACATTTACTCAAGTACTGTACTTAAAAGTACAATTTTGAGGTGCTTTTACTTTACTGGAGTTAGGGTATTTACTTTACGTGTACTCCACATATCTCAGAGGCAAATGTTGTATTTTTTGCTCCACAACAACGCGTCTTAGATCTGCTATTTTCAAAAGATTTTAATACATTTTAGGCTATACATAATGATACCTTATGAAATGGGACGTTATCTGCACAATGAGTACTTTTACTTTTGGTACTTTAAGTATATTTTGGTGCCAATACTTTTATACTTTTACTCAAGTCATTTAATACCAGACTTGTACTTGTAACAGAGTATGTGTACATCATGGTATTGATACTTTTACTTGAATAAAACAATTCTAGTACCTTTTCCAACACTGAAAAAGGTCCATGATGACTGCTATGCTATATATTAGCTTCATAAGGGTCAGTGGTGGAGAGTAACAAAGTATTAACTCAAGTACTGAACTTAAGTACAATTTTGAGGTGCTTTTACTTCAGTCAAGTATTTACAATGTTCTATACTTTTACTTCTACTCATCTCTTCATTACATCTCAGAGGCAAATATTGTACTTTTACTCCACTACAATTATTTGAAAACTTTGAGTTACTTTGTAGATTTTAATTATTATTAAAAAAACAAACATGAACCACTTCAGCCCTATTTAAACACTGGCTATTTGAAAATAGCAGATCTACAAGCTCACAACGCGAGCTTGTAGATCGGCTATTTTCAAAAGATTTTAATACATTTTATACATAATGATACTTTGTAAAATGAGACGTTCTGCATGATGAGTACTTTTACTTTTGGTACTTTAAGTATTATTTTGATGCCAATACTTTGAATACCAGACGTTTACTTGTAACAGAGTAATTCTACATGATGGTATTGATACTTTTACTTAAGTAAAAGCAATCTAGTATCCTGCTTTTCGCCCCACTGATAAGGGTCTATTATGATGACTGCTATGTGATCCTTCATGCTCCATGGGCGAGCTATTGTTTAATAACTGAGTGGTGAAGTGAAGCTACACACAGCCGCCTAATAATGTTCCATTGTATAAACACAAAGATTTCTAAAGGGTAATTTTATTTTATTGAGGATAGATCTTTATCATTGTGTATATAGGCTAGCCTACTTGTAAGCTGAGGCTGTCTTTGGATCCCAAATGGAGCCATTATTGAACACAGATATAATATTAAGAGAGTTTTCCATTGTCATGAAAAGAAGGTGAAAGTTTAGGTCTTATATTTCAGTAGGTCAAAGGTCACACGCACATTCCATTATTCATGTACAAAATTATTACAATTGATTCAAATGTCAAAAGCTTTGTAAATTTGATATCCCTTAATCTTAAAGTTTTCACACTGCAACTAGGTGGTCCATACATTTTGGGATCTGTAAACAAACCTAAAAACAAGTATAGGCCTATAGACCAATTATTTGTTTACCAGCATTGAGACTGGACGCACAGGTGATTGTTTCATGCAATCAATTCCCAACATATGTTTCGGGGTGCACTGGTTTCAGTACATTCAACCTCCTCTTGTGTGTTGGCTAGTGAGGTGTGTCCTAGCGAGACATGACAGAATGGGTTTCATTTGGTGCCGGCCTGCGCGCGCATACTGGTTCTTATGAGTGTGACGTCGTCTGTTAAGGGGTCTATATTATCGGGTTCTCTGGATAAAATTTCCAATACAATCGATTGAAAAACACTTACAAACTCAGTGTAGAAAGTTTGACACCTGACTGCTTGGTCTTTACCGAAAATATAGGCGTTTTCATCATGTTATAATTGTAAAACATTGCCAGGGGGAAATGAACATTGTCAAGTGTAGCCTACTGGACAGGTGTTTCATTGCAGCCTAATTACTTTTACTTAAGTAAAAAATGTGGGTCCTTTTTTCACCACTATGATTGTAGCTTTAAATTCCTCCATCCATTCTCCTCGGCAGTGTGGGCAAAAGAATGTTAAAACATCAACAGAAATCAATCACCACAGAGCAACACAGGTGTGTGCACATGCACAGTAACTAATGCCTATCTGGAAAAATATGATGAAACATTAATGGTTCTCAAAGTCGGGTCAAGGGGACCCCATGGGGCCCTTAAGGGGGTTCCAGAGGGTCCAAAGCAAAAGTGAATTAATATAGCATCAACATCACTATATTTAACCATGTTCACCCTATGCCTATTTGAAAATAGCTGCTCTATAAGCTCACAATAGTGAATAGTGTTTTGTATTTGTGATGATACTGAATGTTTGGTCCTGCTATTTTTGTTGTTGTTGTTGTTGTTTTGATGTTGATGAATTGACTACCTAGAACCCCAATGGAAACAAGACTGCAAGGACTTTTTTGGTGCTATCATTTTAGACAAAGTGTTTGACTGTACTCGTGCTGTTTTACATTTCTGCCCAATAAAATATTCAATCAATCAAACAAACAACGTGTTGCAGTGCAACACTTTCTGATCTTGTACATCTGATCTGCTATCTAAAAAAAAGAATCTTGAAAAATGTGGAATATTTCTTTAAACATTTTTACCACACACACACCCCATTAACCACTTATATAAACCCCAGGATTGGTATTGTGGGGAAAGCAACAGAAAATACACTAGTGTTGAGCCCTGAGGGACTCCGGTTACCCATAATGGGATTTAAGTGGTGATTCGGGGGTCCTTGACATGGAAAAGTTAGAGAACCACCATAATGACGCACACAGCACAGCAGACTCCTATAAGCAATAAATAACAATGGATATAATGGTCTATTTTTACATTCACACGGTTTAGTATCTCTCTCTCTCTCTCTCTCTCTCTCTCTCTCTCTCTCTCCCCCACACGCGCGTGCCCGTGGTGCAGCTGTGCACATTGACTTGTTAATGCATGTGTGAGTAGTCCTACTGTGACTGTTACCGCGTGAGAGCATATTCTATGCAGCTGTGTGTGGTGGTGTGCTGGACTTGGCCGGCGTGGTTTCGAAAGTGTGTGTGTGTGTGTGTGTGTGTGTGTGTGTGTGTGTGTGTGTGTGTGTGTGTGTGTGTGTGTGTGTGTGTGTGTGTGTGTGTGTGTGTGTGTGCGCGCGCGCGCGCGCGCGAAATCCGCGAATAATTTGATGTTGTAAAAACATAATGAGATCACATTGTGCATTGTGTGAATGTAGCCTAGATGGTTGAATGAAATATATTGAATCCCCGAAGAGCATTTTCCCAGGTCTGTTTTACACATTCAAGTATCAAATGTGTGCACATAAAGAACACTATAAGACACTGCGTTTCTCAATGTCTGGTCCGGGGACCACCAGGGGTCCAAAAGGACTTACGGGTCTATAAGTAACTGACAAGTGTACAATGAAATCAAGCCATTTTCTTATTTTTGACCTGACCCCCAATCAATTATCAGTATTAATTTAACTCATGGAATTTAACTTATGGAATATGAAGAATCAGACAGATCCATCTTGATCACATGACTATAGAGATAATGTGTACCGATTTGCGTGATGTTTACTTCGGACAAAATCTGTAGGAGTAATATCTAAAAAATTGTTTTGCAAAAATCGTCCTCCTGGTGGTGCTAGTATAATCAACCTGTTATAGTGCCACCATGGGGCTGATTTGAAACATTTCAAGTGGCATTTCTTCCTCGGCCTAGTGTGCAAAATGTCATGGAAATCGCACGGTGTGTTCATGATTTGAGGCATCTTGTTCAAAACGGAGCACTCCTGCAAACTTTGACAGCCAATGTTAGCCAATCAGAATGGAATATGAAAAATCTGAAATCTTTGTTAATGACTATAAAGTGTACCGATTTGTTTGGACAAAATCTATAGGAATTATATAAAAAATGTGTTTTGAAAAATGCTGTTTTCTGCTCTGGCATCCAGGGAGTGTGCGTGCACAGTTTCGCTGCGATCGGCCCTACGGTGCCGCAGATTAGCTGTTCACAGAGACACAGACACGGACACACTCACAGACGAACAGGGTGCAAAACATTATTCTCTGCCACGCCTTCGGCCTGGCGGAGACACTGACAACAAAACGCCTTCAGCGCACATTGCCTCTGTTCCCAAGTCAATTTTACGCACATCCATCCTTGGATCTGGACGTCAAACCCTCATTGAAACTATTGTTGGGCTGGTATTAAAGTGTCTAAAGGGGATGGAAATCAGACGTTTCACACATTCTTCACTGTCATTGTTCATAGTGAAACCGCAATGAATCACTGCTGCTCCGAGCCGCTCCGGTAGGCGTTGGTGGAAGAGTACTCACATTTTTTTTTACTTAAGTAAAAGTATTAATACCCTATTGTAGAAATAGTCTGTTATAAGTAGGTATTCAAAATCTAGCCTTCTTGAGTAAAAGTACAAAATTGGCATAGTATGCATGGCTACTTAAAGTACCAAAAGTTAAATAGGCTACTCATTATGCACTCTCATTTCACAAGTTTTCAAATGTATAAAAACACACACATATATATATATATATATATATATATATATATATATATATATATATATATATATATATATATATATATATATATATATATATATATATAGAGAGAGAGAGAGAGAGAGAGAGAGAGAGAGAGAGAGAGAGAGAGAGAGAGAGAGAGGGGTCTGAAGTGGTTTTGTAATAATAATCAAAATCTACAGTAACTTAAGTTGTCAAAGTTAAGTTTTCCCTTTGAGATGTATGGAGAAGCAAAAGTATTGCAACTTGCAAGTACTCCAGCAAAACAACAACAAAAAAATCAAAATTGTACTTAAGTACTTGAGTAAATGTACTTAGTTACTTTCCAGCACCACTGCCGGTAGGCGTTTCTCTCTCTCCTCCTCTCTGTATAACAGCAAGTGCAACGAGACATAGGAGGCAGAACCAACTGACCGAGAGTCAAGAGCTTACCTCTCTCTCTCCCTCTCTCTCCTACCTCTCTATACACCTCTCTCTCCCTCCCTCTCTCACTCACAACTTTTGGGATAGGATTTCCACGACAAGAGGACATTATAACATTAAATCCAGGGATACCTTTCAGCCGAAGCCTCGCGCACAGCGCAGGATTACGTCAAAGTCACCTTTTTTATTGCAAGTAAGTTTCTTTCTGTGCACAGGGTTGCCAGATCTGCTTATTATAATTTCCCCACAATATTTTACTTGAAAATAGCCGATCTACAAGCTCACAACGCGTCGCATCGCCACGCGTTGTGAGCTTGTAGATCTGCTATTTTCAAATAGCTGATGTATATGTTAAAGTGCTCATGTGGCCCTTCTTTTGGGCTGGTTTTCCTAGACCTGGTCGCTTGTTTTTCTCACAGAATCTGTCAACACTGTCTGTGCACCAGCATTTTCACACTATAATGCATGTAAAATCCCTGCCGTGTTAAAGCTGCGATCCGGAGCTTATTGAATTGACTACAACGTTATTTTAACCATCTAGTATTCAGTGTTGACACGAGGGGTAGAGATGTGGTGTCTCGCGCGGGAGACACGGGTTCGATTCCCGGTTAGGACCTTAAGGTTAGAGTTACAGATAGTTATAACACTATTGATGGATTTCTTTTTAGCCTGCATTGGTTATATTGGTTTTTATTCTGGTGCGACCTTAAAAAGCTGTATAGCCACTGCAAGCGAATGCAAGAGAACGCGAGTATTTGTCAACAAAATAGAGGCTTATTGCAAGTTTATTAATGGTGTATTAGCATGTTATTACTCAAACTGCAAGTTATGTGTAACACAGTGTTTAACAAACACTGGGTCGGGACCCAATGGTGTCTCGTGGACACTTTATGGGTCACGATTATTTTTTGAATTTTGTTTCTAATTATTATTTCAAAACATAAAAAAAAAACTTTTTCATGAATTAAAAACAAATTCAATGTTTTTTTTTCAAAATAATTTCATGAATAAATAAAAAACAAATCCATCATCTTATAAATTAGAAAACAAATGCTTTAGAAGTGGTGAAAATAGCCGATCTGCAAGCTCACAACGCGTTGTGAGCTTGCAGATCTGCTATTTTCACTAGTGTGTGTGTCCTGGTGTAACACGCTGAGATTGTGGTTTGCGTGTGGAGAGAGACGCACAGGAGCCCCAGCCTGTCAGCCCCTCTCATTGTAAAAGCTGTCACAGTGTGTTTCACAGTGAGCTTTATCTCCACGCTGGACATGCATTCAATGGGACTTTAGATAACACTGTATGTCTATGTGTGACTTATATACATATAGAGAGATGTGGACCTCAGATTAAACCACAAAAGAGTCTTATAGTTTGTTGCAGGGGTTGTCTTATAAATAAATAGTAGGCTATACATTAAAAGGGGGTTTTCACTTTCAAATAAAATAAACATCTTTTTTTTTTAAATAAATGTAAAATGTAATGGAAAAATCACACCCCCTGTGATTTTTTCAGAATTAGAATGTCCTTCTAATGCGTGATTTTGCCATTACTTTTTTTCATTTATTTAACATTTCTTTGTTTGTATGCTATTTGAGAAACTGTTGCAAAGAAAAGAGTTTCTAGCAGAGGTATAGGCTGACCTCTGCTGCCATTTCCTTTCACTCATTTAAAGTTGACAGTGTAATGTCTCAAGGACTCCCATAACTCTGAGAGTGTACGAAATGGAACCAAATGGACCCGTAAGGGTCCATTTGGTTCCATTCGTACACTCGCAGAATTACAGACCTGTAGGGTCTAAGGTTCCATGTTGTTCCATTCGTACACTCTTACATACATGTATAGGGTCTAAGGGTCCATTTGGTTCCATTCGTACACTCTCAGAGACAGACCTGTAGAGGCTAGGGTCCATTTAGAGCCCCCTCAATGAACCCCTAAGGGTCCCTGGACCTCACTTTGAGAACCACTGGTTTAAACTCATTAAAGAGACGAAGATTGCAGGATATATTAAAAAAACACTGACAGTGATATGAAATCACTCTAAATCAGTGTCAGCTGTGGAAAAATCCCCATCGTATTTCAAGTGTCACTGTGTCACTGTGCACACATAGGAAGAGAGAGATAGAGAAGGGGGGGGGGGGGTTATTGGCTCTCAGAAGGACAACAATGCTGCCGAGTGGTGGTAGTGAGTGATTCGAGAGTGTGAGATGAGAGAGGAGGAGAGGAGAGGAGGGGGAGGGTAGAGATGGTTGACTGGAGCCTGGGCTTAATGAATGGGTAGGAGGGGATGAGAGAGGGGGGGGCAGAGAGAAGAGAGAGAGGGGGGGGGTAGAGAGAGAGAGAGAGAGAGAGAGAGAGAGAGAGAGGGGGGGGAGCAGAGAGAGAGAGATTGGAGAAATTATAATGTGTGAACAGGAAAATGACAGGGTGTTTGACTGTATGGAGAAACAGCGAAGAGAACATATTTAATTGCTGGCATGGCAGTCAAATCCATAAGCATGTTGCTACAGTATATTTACACCTTTGCGCTTAGAAAAAGTTACACATAACAATAACAGAATAACAGTCAAAGTAACAGTAAGGGCATTCTTGGAGCCCTTTCCTTGTGTGAATTGTTGTTCAAGAACCTTGCTCGTGCAAAGCAAAGTGAAGATAAGCGGTAATTGTTAACTGTAAGGTAATAGGAGTGGTTCCGACACTTACAGAGACATCACAGTCCCCACAGTGGCCAAGGAGGTATCTCCACTATCCATCGATCAACAGCCATGTGTGTTGGCGTGTGCTCGAGGAAAACAGTGTCAAACTGCAAGTGACGTGTAACACACTTAGTGGTGGAAAAAGTACTACCTTTTTTAGTAAGTAAATGCATGGAATTTTAAATGTACTTCAGTAAAAGTACAAACATATCGTATAAAAACGTACTTAAAGTACCAAAAGTAGAAATAGCAGATCTACACGCTCACAATGCGTCGCATCGCGAGCTTGTAGATCGTCTACTTTCAAATGGTCGAAATGTATATAGGGCTGAAGTGGTTAATGTATGTTTTGTAATAAATAATAAGTAACTAGTAACTAAAGTTTTCAAATAATTATTCTGGAGTAAAAGTAGAACATTTATACTATCCATCGATCAACAGCCATGTGTGTTGGCGTGTGCTCGAGAAAGACAGTGAAAGGCACCGATTTGTACATTGATCTGGATGAGTGCAACAACAGCTACATAACTAAAACGTACACAAGCCCCTCAGTTGTGGTAACTACAACCTGCAATCTATGTGTCCGTGTTTGCTCAACAATGAAGCTTCTTCTTACACTGAGATTTATGTCTCACCTTGGGTCAAACGTCCCTATACTGCGCCCCCTCAGGGCCAAGGATCAGGTGAAAGGACCCTAAAGTAAACACAAGGTATTTACAAGAGCCCCGGGTGCTTGCGATGCACGCCGATTTATGGGAAAAGAAAGCATTTAGAATGTTAAAATCACTGATTTAGATTGATTTCTTTGCAATTGTGTGTCTTGTAAGATAAGATGAGACCTTTATTTACCATCCCGAGGGATATTGAGTCACCAGAGGCAACACAGCAGTTAAGATGCAGTTACAGGGTAAAAGTATTGTAGATACAGCAGGGTCAAGACATCTCACACACACAAAAAGAAGCACCATCGATAATGAACAAAATATGCAACTGTATACACCCTCAAAAAACTTGAGATCCTTATGTCAGATCCTTAATGTCGGTGTACAGTAGAAGACGTTCTCCCCTCCCATCTTCTCTCCTCCCCTCTCTCCTCTCCTCTCCTCTCCTCTCCTCTCCTCTCCTCTCCTCTCCTCTCCTCTCCTCTCCTCTCCTCTCCTCTCCTCTCCTCTCCTCTCCTCTCCTCTCCTCTCCTCTCCTCTCCTCTCCCCTCCCCTCCCCTCCCCTCTCCTCTATCTTATTCCTCTATCTTATTCTTCTCTCTTGTCCTGTCCTCTTTCCTCTCCTCAGTCTCCTTCGCCCTCATTCTAAACAGGAAGGTGTGTTCAGAGCTATAAAAAGGGAGAGAAAGAGAGAGAGCTCTCCCCGTTCCCTTTTGTTTGGGGATGCGTTCTCCTCCCCCTGGATTGCGGTGGTCCTGGGGATTCTTTTTGTTGTGATCTGTTGGTGATTTAGGGCTAGTTTGCTACAGCTGTCCATCTGCTCGGGTTACCCCGCGATGCTTTTAAGGCTATCTCGCTAACTTTGTTAGGAGTGCAAACATCTGGCTAATTTTAAGCGCACATAAACAGGGCGAGACCACTTCTCTTTGATACCGCAAACCCCCCCTTGCATTAAGGGACGCTTTAAAGTCTCGATTCAGGGTGTATCGATTTAACCCATTAAGACCTGATTCTACAAAATGTCTTTTTATGTTGTTATATCAGTGGTTCTCAAACTTTTTTCATATCAAGGACCCTCAAAATGTAAAATGTATTTGGCCGCAGACCCCCATCTCAAAATATTTTGTTCCAGGGACCCCCAGAAGCAAAGATTTGAGTCTAAAATGTTCCATTTAGAAATATATATATTCAACGTTTTTTCAAAAATAGCATATATACAAGCTCGGTGCCACGCTATGAGCTTGTAGATCTGCTATTTTTGAATAGCCAAAGAAATCTAAAATGACACAAATGCGTTCCCGGTCTTAATGGGTTAAAGGGCGTGTGGAGTTGGATGTACAGTTTTCTTTGCGTTTGAAGCGGCCAGGCTATATCATAAACTTGCTTATAAACGTATAAACATCATTTATAAGTGCTTCAGTTGGAGCCACTCTCTGTTTTGGCCAGAGAGTGCACACATACCACATACACAGTAAACCATTTAGTGTTCATTTAACCTCAAAGAGTATACAAATGGAGCCAATTTGTTCCATTTGTATACTCCTTCAAAGTTAAATGAACACCAAGGATTTTACTGTGTATAGTCACAGATCCAATACAGACTTCAAATCTGATTCCAGATCTGCTTTCTGCATGTCACCCCTCATTCATGTGGGACTTATACCCCCAATACAACCCTTAATGCTGAGTGCCAAACAGGGAGGCATGGGGTCCCCATTTTTATAGTCTTTGGTACGACCCGGCCAGGGAATTGAACCGCTAATCGCAGGGCCACTGAGTTTTTCCCCCCTTTTTTTCTGTATTTCCCATTATACTTTAATTACATCTTTCACACATAATGACAAGAATATAATACATTACACGACACAGCAACTTTGTTTAGTCTAAAAGGTTGAAAAGGTCACGCACTTTCACATCCACAATTTCACATCCGCATCTCAACTGAAAAAGTCATTTTCTAAAGGGTTTACTTTGGGTCTTAAGGGTGTATATGAGTGCATGTTGTGAGGTTAATGCTGTTATTTACGGAGGTGAACTGTAGAGATGTACTGAGATGACCCGTACAGGCCTGTAACTCTGAACTCTGAGAGTGTACAAATGGTGGTTCCATTTGTACAACTCGACAGGAACTCGACGGTGGAAGTGTGAGGGAGGTGTCACTGTCATGTCCCCAGTGATCTTTTATTCATATCTCCTGTCTTCAACATGGTGCAAAATTCTGAGTCTGCTGGATCATCAACTAAATTTAGAATCAAGAATCGAGAGGGGTTCATTCGTCTCCCCCTCGTATTGGTTCAAGCAGCGAAATGTTGGTGTGATATATGGTCACATGGCCAAATAGCAAGAAAATAGCAGATGTACAAGCTCGCAACACGTTGCATCATGATGTGTTGTGAGCTTGTAGATCTGCTATTTTTTGCTACTGTTGCATGAAACTGTCATACGGCGAAGTATTGTGACTAAAACTCGCCTCAACACACAAGCATTTGCGGCCTGGTTGATCTCGGCTTTGGAACGCCCTGCCTGAGGACCTAAGGCTGGCAAAGTCAGTGTCATCTTTAATTTAAATCACTGCTGAAAACAACCTCTTACAGTACATCAAGGCCTTTTCATAGCTTTCGTTACCTCTTTTATCTGCGTCTACAGAGTTTCCTTGTATACCTTTTCATGTTTTTACAGTACTCTACTGTTCTACAATTGAAACCTAAGGGTCCATTTGAATACATTTGTACACTCTCAGAGTTAAATTAACACACCGGGGATTTTACTGGACACAGTCCACTCGTCTGAGTATTGTTACTTTATTTGGACAGACAGCTTTGGAGAGACACAGGAGATAGGACTCCATCAGGATTTGATTCTATGCTGGCACATGAGTAGGCTACCTAAGTAATGTAGTGGATTACATTTAAGTATGTACTGCAGACAGACATAGAGCTCCTAACATTTCTGAGTGAGCTCACAGTCAAGTTCTTTTTATGGTGGTGACACCGGCATAATACTGACCGATCTCCAACTCAGAGAGTTTACAAATGTAACCAAATGAACCATTTGGATACATTTGTACACTCGCTGAGTTTCAAATGTTTAAATTAGCGCTGCAGATTTGAGTGTGTACAGTCGAACCTCCCATATGATTTTACTGGTGAGTGAACTAACAATAAAGTGATGCTAATTCTGGCCCTTAGACAGACTTTTCACCTCTCATAAAAGGGTGACAGCATTAGCCCCGCAACATGCACTCATACATATCCGCCCTTAAGCCCCGAATGCACAGCTGCACATGCACACACACACACGCACGCACACACACACACACACACACACACGTAAGCACGCACGCACGCGCACACGCATAGTCGCACACACACACACACACACGTCAAACCCCAATTGCACAGATGCATATGTAGAAACATACACACACACACACTCACACACAGACACAGCAGACACAGAACACACTGTTGGTGACCCGGCGGCCTTAAGGGGACGCCCCCGGTCAGTCTTGAAAACATCACAATGTCTTCGTTCTGTACACAAGGACGTGCTTGTGTGGTCCCGGCGTAACGCGCTAAGGTCACCGCGCTGCTCATAAAACGTGATGGCTACTTCAATCAGCCACCAGGCTATTATAGTGTGTGTCACAGTTAAAGTTTACGAGGGCTCTCCGCATGTGGACACTTGTATTAATGATGAGAGTATTGACTGCAGACATATATCCTAATAATTATGTCAATATGATAAGCAGTGGGGGTATGTGCAGATGTGTGGGGAAATATTCACTGTTTGTGTTTAATTAAAGCTTCAATTGGGAACGGATTTGAATGAATAACACGTTAGTTTAGCCAGTCTGTATGGTTAATACAATATAACTAGTACATGTACAGTGGTTGGAGGCTGTCTCACTACTCTTCCATTGAGATATTTAGACCCTGGTGTCGGGTAGGACACCCTACTTGTTTGACAACTTAAGTAGTATTGCCTAAAGCTCATGAGCCCAATATCACCCTCGGTCAGGGGAGGATTCCCTCTTGCACGAGTGGTAGATATATGGTCCTCCACACCCAGGTGTTACTGTTGCAATTAGCTCTCTCCGCCGGGAGAGGACATAAAACCCACGCAACTTTAACTGAGCCACTCTGGAGCTCTCATATAGTTAAATGAACACTTCAGGACTTCAGTGTATACGTTAGCTGTAAACGTAGCGAAAGTTATGTGTTTTGAAATGAAAACGTATGTGTGGACGTAGCCTTAAGCCACAGGGATAGAAGCCAGTCACAGTGTTTGGTCATCAAACAACCACTTCAGACGTGCTTCAGTTAATCGCGTTGACTACGCCAAGCGTGTTATGAACTGTACCCTGGATATATGAGTAATTTCCCGAGCTGTTCCGTCCCTCGATGGTCATATCTTTCTGCGGCTCGACTCCGGGTGACAGTTCTGAGCGGTTTCGTAATCCCTGAACAAATTAGCTTTTTCCACTTGGGTGCTGTTGTATGTGTGCCCCCCTGTCAGGAGAGGTTATATTTGCAAATGCAGATGATGATACATTTAATAAACCTAGCAATGGATCATGCCGAAATGCCTTCTTGTTTTTGAAATACAGCACGAGTCAATAGAAGTGTTTTTTGCTGTAGTGGATTAAACACAGACATCCTACACATACTGTATGTAGGATCTGTCCATTAAACTGCCAAGCATTCAATTATAACCATTAATAAAATCATAAATCTTAATTACAAGTTTGACACAACAGTGCATTAACATGGAATTGGACCATTTGCAACCATGCCGACTGGACTGGCCACGAAGTGTGTTATTATTATTATTATAATGAATCTAATAAAACAAGCTTTTCGCTTGACAGCTCGCTCAAATTAGACCCACACAGGAAGCCTGTAATAACTTAACCACAACACTGTACCAACACATAACTGGAGATAGTTTGTCCTATTATAAAAGATTAATACATCTTTATACTGGTACATTTACATTTTATTTCTTAAATGAGAGTGGGCTGTCCACCCCCATTTGTAGTTTTTCTTATTTATGTAATCATTAAAGCTGAACGGGGGGTGGGGTGGGGGGGAGATTGATTCAGGTCATATTCCTGTATGTACTGTATGCTATACTAACATTGTGCTTGTTAATAATATATTGCTATTTTATCCTTTATTTAACCAGATACATTATTTTGTGATTTACATCAAGTGAGTCCTGGCCAAGAAGGCAGTATTTCATAAAGTACCTCAGTATAGAAGACAAAAACAACGTATAACACATACCAATGGATATAACAGAACAGCAATGAAAAGAACAGACTTCAGTGGTTAATACGTTTAAGTGTATGAAGGTAATTTATATGTGGACTCTGAGCACAGTGCAGTCTAGAAACATGTACATTATGAGGTCAACACCATCATCAGGGAGGGAGGAGAGGAGGGGGAGAGAGAGACCTGGGGATTGGTTCAGTGGTGGACGGTAACAAGGTACATTTACTTGAGTACTGAACTTAAGTGCATTTTGTAAGTATCTGTGCTTTACTTGAGTAATTGTATTTTGGGATACTTATGACTTTCACTCAACTACATTCCAATGTACTTTTGACTCCACGACATTTCTACCAAGGGAAAAAAAAAGTTAATTTTGATCAAGTGTGCAACAAGAGATATCAACACAGTCCTACACAACAGATCTGAATTAACCACTTAAGTCCTATTTCAAATACTATAACTGGAAAATCTCAAAATGTCAATACAGCAATGCATTGATATTAAAAAAGAAAATATAGCCTACTTTGTAATTTGTAAAAGTGTTTTTAAGAGCATATACTTTTGAATATTTAAGTTAACTCAAGTACAAATGTGACACAGCAACTTTCACGTGTAGTCGAGTAGCATTTGACCAGGAGTATCTACACTTTTACTCAAGTTACTGGGGTACTTTGTCCACCACTGGATTTGATCCAAGACCACGTATAAATATGGGTACAGGGAGGCGGATGATGTCCACTCAGCCGTGGACTGACTGGCAGTACAAACAGCGTATTATTATCGGTTCATGTTAGCCCCGACGCGGCGCTCAAATTGGACCCATATGCGTCAAGTGTCCTGTTTTGGGGAAGGGGGAGAAGATAACTCTCTTTCTGGCAGCGCCGGCCCTAATTCTGTTCGTTATTGATGGTCTTGAGAGGAGCCCGGGGAGCCATGGGAAATGTTCTCTGTGTGATGAACAACAGAGAGAACATTCCTCGGAACAGCAGGCGGCCATACCCCTCCTGACACAGCGGCACACCATGGTAGACGTTGTTTAAAAGTGATACCCATGGGCCGGGTGTTGCCAGACAAATAAGCAACCAGGTCTACGAAAACAAGCCCAAAAGAAGCAACTATAGGCTACAGGAGCACTTAAAACCTATGTTATACGTAGGCTATTTGAAAATAGCCGACAAGCTCACAACGCGTCGCGATGCGACGCGTTGTGAGCTTATAGATCTTCTATTTTCAAAACGATCTTGAGTTAAAAAAGGGCAAAATTTGGCATATTTTTTAAACATTTTAACATCACATATCTGGTAAGGGGGTACCAGGCACAAGTTATAATTTCAGAAGGGGGGGTGTCCGTGGACAAATACACATTTGGGGGTCCTTGGCATGAAAATGTGTGAGAACATTAGGGAAGCAATAGCCCAAATAAGCAACTACACTTTAGAAACAAGCCCCAAAAAACCTGCAACCCCGCAACTACCAATATTTACAGTCAAGCAACTTCAAAGAAAAACAAGCCCAATGTCGCTTATAATAAGCAGATCTGGCAACACTGCCCATGGACCGTTCACCCAAATAACTATGGTTAGATTTGCTGGGGGGAATGTGGGGAAATCCATGCCTCTATTTTTGATATCCCCCTGTCCGGTCAATCTGGTCAATCTATCCCCAGTGGGGATATGTTTTATCTGTGCCCCTGGTCAGACTGAATACATGCATTTCCTTTTGGAAAATGCTGACTGATTGAACACTTTATTAGACAGAAATGTAAACAGGGGACTTGTTTCCATTGTGGTCCTCCTATGTATTAAATTCATCAACGTAGCATAAAGATAACACTAAAATACAATATCATCAACGAACACAAAACATGTACAAAGTACAAAACTGTAGGCGGTTAATGCAATCACCTTTCTATGGGAAAAGTGAGTTTACCTCCACTTTTGGCCTCCTGAAAGATGGATTCTCAGGCCTGTTTTGAAGGAAGCCAGTGATCCACATATCGAATAGACTTTGAGCTTGTAGATCGACTTTTTTCCGCTGTTTGTTGTACAAAGAAGTATATATAGTATAAAATGGTCATGTTTATTACCATGCGAACCTTGCAAATGATAATAATCCTTACTTAGTTCTAAAACAAGTCTGGGTTCTTGTTTTTTGTATAAATGAAATGGAAGAGATTTGTTTTGTAGTTTCCCTTTGTTTGTTGGTTTCGGTTTGGTGGTTGTCTACTGCGTTTCTACTTTTAGAAGTCATCGTCATTAGAGTCATAGTGAATCATCGTGTCAGACTAAATGTGAACGGTATAAATGTAGTCACGTTATAGGATCAAAGGAATGTAGTCTTGACATTATGGTCTGACCCCTGCACTCTTCACTAGCAGTTTGCTTGTAATGTTGATCTAGACATCGATGCTTCTTCTGTGGTTTGAAGCGTGTAAGTTATACCTCATTGTATGACCATGCAAGATGTTTTCGCTCGCATGAGAGTGATTTACAGCTAGCGACGTGACCGTACGAGAAAGAATGAATTAGGCGTTACTAAAGCCACTTAAGTCCCTCTATAAGAACAGCTAAATATCAAGAAAATGAAATGTAATAATGAATGAAGCGATGGCTCACGGACGACCTGTGGTCACCTCAAATAAACAATGGATGTTTAACAGCCAAAGCCCTCTGATATTTCAATAAACAATAACCAAGATGTTTTTGTTTTTTAAATGACCGCAGAGGGTCTGGAGATGCGTGTAGAGGTCATGACCCTTGAAGCCACATGTGTCCTGCTATGTGAATGTGAATCCCCCAGAACCCCCTGCTCTACACCCCCCCCCCCCCACACACACACACACACAGTCCACAATTTCCTTCTAATCTGTCACAACGAAAGTGCATTGTCTGAGTGAAAAGAACCCCCCGTGGCGTTTTTAAATAAACAACCGTTGTTTTACAGAGAATGCTTTCATTATGGAAAGAAAATAACGAGTTCCTGTTTTCTTTTCACGAACGAAACACTAACCTTTGTTTCCTCTTTTCCTTTTTTCGCAGACCGAAAGCCGCCCCCCCTTTGAATTCGACCTTTGACCCCCACACCAACCAACCATGCCCGCGGAGTCCGCCATGAGCCTCAACGTCAACGACCTGACGGAGCTGATGGAGATGTGGGAGGAGCTCAACTTCACCGCCGGCGACCACCTGGACGGCAGCGGCAACTTCTCGCACCACGTGGAGACGTACATGTGTCCGGCGGGCTTCAGCCACGGCGCCTTCCTCTACACGCTCTCCCTCCTCTACGTGTTCATCTTCCTGGTGGGCCTCGCCGCCAACGCCCTGGTGGTCTGGGTCAACCTGCGGCGCTCCGGGTCTCGGAGCCGCGGCGGCGCCGGCGGCCACGAGACCCACCTCTACATCCTCAACCTGGCCGTGGCCGACCTGTGCGTGGTCGGCACGCTGCCCGTCTGGGTGAGCTCGCTGCTGCAGAAGGGCCACTGGCCGTTCGGCGAGCTCGTCTGCAAGCTCACCCACCTGGTGTTCAGCGTCAACCTGTTCGGCAGCATCTTCTTCCTCACGTGCATGAGCGTGGACCGCTACCTGTCGGTGGCGCACTTCGGCGACGCCGGCGCCAGCAACGGCAGCCGCCGGAGGAAGGTGGTCCGCCGGGTCGTCTGCGTGGCGGTGTGGCTGCTGGCGCTCGCCGCCTCGCTGCCCGACACGTACTTCCTGAAGGTGTGTGTAGTGTACAGACGATTGTTTTTGGATATTGTGCTGTTTAGACCAAGGGCACTCAAAATGCACTTAGTTATACTTACTGTATGTTAACTTTATGAACTTAAATACAAATACATTGGACATAAACAAAGAAAAATGTTAATGATAGTCATTAAGCTTCTAATATAGACTGAAGTCATTAAAGCGGGTCATGTTTGCATGTTTAGAATTGTAACAGCTGAAATCAATAATATATCAGTAATCCGATATTAACCTGGGGGCCGCATTAAGTGAAGGTTGATAGGTTCTTGGTTGACCTATGATCCTAGTTCACTATTGCTATGCATTTGATGTTTTACCTCGTGTTTTTTTCTTGCTCTGGATTAAGAGTGTCCGCTAAACGCCTAAATTGTACATTTCAGGCGGTCAAGTCCTACCACTCCGAGAGCACGCTCTGCCGGCCCGTCTACCCCTCCGACAGCCCCCGGGAGTGGATGGTGGGCGTCCAGATGAGCTTCATGATCCTGGGCTTCGCCATCCCCTTCCCCGTCATCGCCGTGTTCTACCTCCTCCTGGCAGGCGCCATCTCGTCGTCGGGCTCCGGCGGCGGGAGCGACCAGGAGCGCCGCCTCAGCCGCAAGATCATCCTCATCTACATCGTGGTGTTCCTGGTGTGCTGGCTGCCGTACCACGGCGTCCTCCTGGTGGACACGCTGTCGCTGCTCGGCGTGCTGCCGTTCAACTGCGGGCTGGAGAACTTCCTGTACGTGGCGCTGCACCTCACGCAGTGCTTCTCGCTGCTGCACTGCTGCATCAACCCCGTCATCTACAACTTCGTCAACCGGAACTACCGCTACGACCTCATGAAGGCCTTCATCTTCAAGTACTCCACCAAGACGGGCCTGGCGAAGCTCATCGACGCCGGCTCGCACGCCTCCGAGACGGAGTACTCCGCCGTGGAGAGCAACGTCCCGGTGTGAAAAAGGGGCGGGAGAGGGAGGAGGAGAAAAAAACAAGTTTGGACTATAACTTCTTCAGACACTCTTAACCAAAGCTTTCCTGGGCTGGGACTGTAACCATGTGCCCGATGTGTTAGAAATAGACGGGACAAAGTCATAAAAGGCACTGTGTGAAATCGTGACCAAATGTATAAGCCTACAGTATAAGCTGTAATTTACTGTACCGCGGAGAACAACGTTTTCACTCCTCCCCGAGTAGAAATATGGATTGGACCTTGGGGACTGAGGGGGGAGGGGGGAGGGGGGGCGGTGTTAAGAAAGCACTTCAACTGAACTGGAGACATGGAGTCACCCAAACAGACGGGCACTGTGACACTGTAAACACAAACGCTGACACATTCACACACCCGAACGCAAATACACACACGGATATGCGTACACAAACATTATTGTTATTCACGAAAGCACATAAACGCTCCGCACGCACACACATACTTGCACGCACACTTATGCACGCATATACTGTACATATACACAAACAGCCTCTCTCTCACTCTCTTTCTGTCTCTCCCCTGCACACACAGCTGCAATCGTTACACTCGCGAGCAATGCAGAGCCCAGGGGGTCTTCGACAGGGGGTCCGGGACCACGAGGGGTCCTCAGAGTCAAATCTTTGTGTGATAGGATATTTCTTTTACATTAACCACTTGAACCCTAGCATCCTTTTTTGAGGAGAACTTCAGCCAAAGATAGCAGATCTACAAGCTCACAGCGCTGCGAGGCGTTGTGAGCTTGTAGATCGGCTATTTTCGGCAAAGAGGTTTGGCGTGGAGGGAAAAAAGAGCAGACCAAGGACAGAGTGAAAGGTCAAGTTTACTAAGTATTGACGGTTTAAGTGGTTAAATGTCTGAAAATGAACATGAATTCAACACACACACTGATGATAGTGCTGTCAAACTTAGTCTATGAAGCTATCTATGAAAAAGTTGAATCTGCATTGCAACACAATTTTACTTTTATATAATGTAGTGGGTGGGGGGTCCCTGGTTCATCCGTCTCTCAGCTAAGGGGTTCCTTGGCCTGAAAAACCACCCCTGGCATAGCCCCCAGCAATTCACACTAATACACATTCACACAAAAGGACCCCCCCCCCCCCCCCCCCCCATGCCCTGCAGGTTAGTTAAGAGCCTCAACCCTAGCCTGTGTTTATCTGACAGTTCTGGGAGCAGTCAGTCAGTCATCGAGGCTCCACTGCACTCCACACTTATTCCTACCGAGAGACTGCCATTTAACCTCCATCCATGTACACAGCTGCAGGTGAAAAAAACCCTCTCTGTCAAACCACAAGATCCAGACCGAGATTGTGCGCCAAACCCGCAGGCATATTACTATACGACTCAGAAGTCAGGAGGAAGACAAATATATTGCGTAATTTATGTGTCTGTGGGGCTCGGGGTAACTTTGGCTGAACCACCGTTAGCAGGCGAGTGAGGAATGTCATGCATTTTGGGATCCAGGGGGAAGAGGAGAGATAGTGATCAAACACTTTGAAGGGCTCGTGTAGCAGTTTCTTGGAAGAGGCGAGAACACGTGTAGCTCGGTTGATATCTGCTACTTAATATACTCACCACCCATTTGACATGTCCCTGATCCTGGCAATTAAATTGGATATTCTTCAGGTCACGGAGCCTGTTGAATGTTATTCAACTATTTTGGTTAAGTGGTACTGGCCAGCACAAGAGTTTTGGCAAATTTCTGAATGCAATGGGTCTACCAGCAGCTTTGTTATTATCATTCTTTTGCCAACAGTAAACAGCATACCAAAATCATCTTGCCAGAACTGTGATTGCTTTCTACACAGCAGTATCGTCACAGTCTCTATACAGACAAACAGGAAGATGCATGCCAGGGTTGATGGGGTTCAGGTGAAGCCTGTTTCCCCCATAAAGCCACTTCTTGTCCTTGTCGCTCCTCACTTATCAGCCACCACCTTGCATTTCTTAAAGATGCAATCCGTAAGTTTCATGTCTCACCCAGGATCTGAACCGCAAATTCCACACTTCTACCGTTCTTTCAAGACGGAATGCTCACTTAGCCAGGGGGAGACGTAGCTTCAGGCAGGGCTACTTGCCATGAGACAGTATCCCCACCTGACACCAGGGTGTAAATTTCTCAATGGAAGCGTAGGGAGACCACCTCCAAACAATGCACATGCTTGTAATACTCTACCATACAGATTGAGTTAACCCATTCAATCCGGGAACACATCTCTGTCATTTTAGATTTCTTTGGCTATTAAAAAAATAGCAGATATACAAGCTCATAGCGCGGCACTCGGTGCTGGGCTATGAGCTTGTACATCTGCTATTTAAAAAAAAAAAAATCAACATTTGTGAAAATATTTGATTATATATATAGTTTTAAAGGGAATTACATTTTTGACTCAAATCTTTGCTTCTGGGGTTCCCTATTACAAAATATTTTGAGATAGGGGTCCGTGACATGAAAAAAAAAATACACAGATTCTTTCCTGGTCTAAATGGGTTAATAACCTTTAATCCATTAAAATAAGTTCCGGATTGCAGTTTTTAAAACCCGAGATTGTTATTCAATTGTGTGCAAGACTTTCAGCAGGCTGTGACACGACTACACTGTAGTGTGAAATCCAGAGTTTTTAGATAACTGCGTGTGCAAATGGAACCAAATGGACCCATGGGTCCATTTGGTTCTATTTGTACACTCACAGAGTATGTCCCTGTGTAATGCTTTTGTAAATAGGTTGAAGGAGTATATTTTGTGCCTTCAAAATGTCTTTAAAATAGTATATTCTGTGAATATGTTTATATCAGTATTTACATGCAAGTGCTGTGATATTTGAAGTTTGATGTGGCATGTGATGTATTGATGGTATTGATTGATTGTATTGTGTTTTTATACAGATTTTGCATTGATGAAGGCTTTTTTTTATTTTCATGTACATAGTTTTTTTTATATAATCTTCTGATCAGGTCATCAAATTGTTTCCTGTATCTTTTCTTTGCATTTATCTACAGACTTACGTGCGTAAGTGTTCAGCTGTGCAAAGTTCTGACTTATTGTATTATAATTCATGCTCCCATGCGTAAAAAATAAATATGCCTAAAAAACTGCATTTTGTTTCTATGCCTCTTCAATCGGTGTGCCCTTTGAGTATCTACCGGCAACCTTGCCAACATTGGAACAGGTGGCATAAGTGTGAAAGAGAGTTTTTTTCTTTTAAAAGTTAATATTTAAAAAAGGTTTAGCCAGTCAAATTAAGTCCTCACATCTATATACAAAGTACATCCTGCACATAATTCTACATTCATTCAAACTCCTAACTCTGACTGGGGAGGGAGTCTGGGAGATAGGTGGGCTATTGCTAATGATCATTACATCCTGATAAGAAAAACAATATTTCTACAGAAGAAGAAAAATACTTAAAGGGTAGGGTAAGTGATTTACTTTGGTTAAAATAAGTGTTAAATAGCTCTATATTCTGATAGTACTCATTGCTATATAGTGTCTGTTCAGTAAAAGGAGTCTCCCATGTCTCTCCAGCTCTTTATTACACAGAAAATGCATTTTTAGTGCTCTCTCCTGATTGGCTTAAATGTTGTCAACTACCAGAAAATGGACTATATTCTGTTTACTAAAGAGCTGGAGCTGTGCCCGAACAAACACTCTGTAGCAATGATTACTATCAGAATATGGTACTTCAACCTTTTAAACAAAAAAATCAAAAATACCTAAAAATATCACTTACCCTACCTTTAATGTTGATATGGCACACTGACTATCAAGAAATAGCACTTCATGTCAATAAGGTTCCCGACCCCTGCTCTAGAGGAAAGGCCATAGGGTCACCAAAACCAGTAGGGTTTTGGTGTATGTATGAGATATCTTGAGTTCAAATTTGACATGTTGAGAGAGAAAAGGCCATGGGGGTCAACAAAATCAGTAGGGTTCATCTTAGCTGAGCACATTGAGGCAAACCGCAATCTACCCAATAGATTTTGAGATATCTTGGGGTGCCTGTAGCTGAATGGCGAGAGAGAGGCTGTCTGGTAATCGGAAGGTCACAGGTTCGCCCCCCCCCCCCGGTTCACCCGGTCTATGTGTCCCTGACAAGAAAGTTAACCCATAACAGCCGAGAGCATCTGCTGGGTGAATGCAGAAAAGTAATTTCACACTTGGGATGATGCCGCACTCCTTTTTTTCCTTTTCTGCAAAAGTGACAATTTTGTCCTGATGGTAGCACTAGAAAAAAGGCCATAGGCTCACCAAAATCACTAGGGGTCATCCTCTGGGGAACATGAAGCCGCACGGTTGGACGGATAGGCCGACCAACACTAGCATCATCAGAGCCCCGCTGCTAACGGGGCTGATCCGTGTTTCAAAATAATGTAGACCACAAACATGTTTAATGCAATTCATTACGAATGGTTTCTTATTCATCACTTCGCTAATCCAACCCTCCAAAAAAATCTCCATGAATTCAAGGCTTCATGGGGTGTGTAATTGATAGAAAATGAAGTGAACTACTCCTTTAAGCCATATATGTCTATGACAAACAGCGAAAATAGTAGATTTATTTGCTATTTAGATATTTTTTGACAACTGTTTCGCCTATAATGACAATATAGAGACGGCAAGTTTAAAGTGGTTTGAACTACCATTCGTCACTCTTACATTCCACGGTGGTAAATAAACCTTTGCTCCATTACCCTTCTCAAGCTGCAACCATCTATCTCCTATATTTCCATCCCACACTGTCGTTTCTCAATAAACACATCTGAGGAAACTCAAACCAGTGAATCACTGCTGTCAGCACGGGCCACATGTGTTGGTGCAACTGTGTGTACGTACTTGCTACTGTCAGAAAATGTCAGCTTTACTCCAGTATGAAAATAAGAGTAAACAGCCAGTTATTTAACCACTTAAGCCCTGTTTTACACCAGTTGTCCTGTTGTGTATAGAGTAGACTATGTTGTCCGATGGTGTGGCACAGCGAAAATAACAGATCTACAAGCGCACTGCGATGGAACACGTTGTGAGCTTGTAGATCTGCCATTTTCACTATTTTAATGTTTGTTTTAAGTGGACGTTTAAAAAAAAGAAAAATCAAATTTAAAACGTTCTTCTTTTGTTATGTTTTGATGTTTTGGGATGGCAGGTTGACCGTGCATGGTTAAAAGAAAACACGATGCTGACAGACACATTATGTGCAAGCATGCCCCGTGTGTGTGTGTGTGTGTGTGTGTGTGTGTGTGTGTGTGTGTGTGTGTGTGTGTGTGTGTGTGTGTGTGTGTGTGCGTGTGTGTGCGTGCGTGTGCGTGTGCGTGTGCGTGTGTGTGTCTGCGCTTGCGTGCAGAACAGTGTGACCATGACGAACAATTACGTCTTGTCAGAAGAACAACATGTGTTGAAGAACAGCCTGCTGTCTGTCTGTCTGTCTGTGAGTGCAGCCAAATCAGGACAGGGGCCACAGATAATCACTACCAACTGCCAGTGGTGGAAAAAGTACTATTTTAAAAGTATCGGCATTAAAATACACTTAAAAGTACCAAAAGTAAAAGTACTCATTGTGCAGAATGTCCCATTTCACAAGTTCCAAATGTATACTTTTTTTTTTGAAAATAGCAGATCTACAAGCTCACAATGAGTCGCATCGCGACGCATGTGAGCTTGTAGATCTGCTATTTTCAAGTGGCGGAAATATAGTTAAAGGGCAAGACCACTTTGGTAGAGGTTTGGGTTGTGTAGTTACCTTGCCATGATGTAACTCCAAAGGTGGGCAAGAAATCAAAAATAATTGCTCCATTGATTAGAAATTGATAATTCAAAATATGCTCCTCATTGACTTACATTGTACGGTAAAACAGCTCTCAAAGTCACTCTTTTAGCACAAAAACGAACGCAAACAAAGTTGATTCAGACAATATAGAACATCACCAAACCCAGTACTGTTTTTTTTTAAATAAAAATGTCAACTTCCTGTTGATTTTGCCATTTTAATAAGTAGAAAACCCGGACTGGATCCGCGGATCCGGATCCAGATCTTCAAATAGTAAAATCAACAGGAAGTTGACATTTTTATTTAAAAAAAAAAACAGTACTGGGTTTGGTGATGCTCTATATTGTCTGAATCAACTTTGTTTGGGTTCATTAACATGCTAAAAGAGTGACTTTGAGAGCTGTTTTACCGTACAATGTAAGTCAATGAGGCGCATATTTTGAGTTGTCAATTTCTAATCAATGGAGCAATTGTTTTTGATTTCTTGTCAACCTTGGGAGTTACATCATGGCAAGGTAACTACACAACCCAAACCTCTACCAAAGTGGTCTTACCCTTTAAGGCTGAAGTAGTTATTGTGTTTTGTAAAAATAATCAAAATCTACAAAGTAACTAGTAAGTAAAGTTTTCATATAATTTTAGTGGAGTAAAAGTACATTATCCTCTGAGATATAGTGGGGTGGTAAAGTAAAAGTATTGAAAATTGTAAAGACTGAAGTAAAGACTACCTCTGTACTTGAGTACATGTACTATAGTTACTTTACACCATTGCGAACTGCGTGGCAGGCAGCAGCAGGCCGTGGCCTCCCGTCTGCTGCCTGTGGAGATGAAGAGACGGCCCAGGTGCGCGCGGAGCCAGCTCCATGTGTCAAATGACAGACCTCTGAACCTTCACCGCTGCCTCTTCGACGCCACACAGGCTGAGCACAAATTACACGGCGGCACTCGACCCCTGCCTGGCTGCCTGGGAGACCCCTGCCTGGCTGCCTCGGCGGTAGATTAGGAACAGAGAGAGAGGGGAGCATGGAGTCGCAGAGAGTTGAACTCAAGAGAGAAACTATAGGTTGCTGCCTGGCTGGCTCCAGTGGGTGGAACGTAACTTAAGTATGATGACCTCAAAGTACTGTGTTTAAAGGGTTAGTTCAGATTTTTTGAGTATTTTCTGTAGGAAATACTTACCATTAATGTAGTGGTTGCAAAGGTATTAATTGATTGCCCGAGTCCCGTGGTCAGAGTTATGGTCCGTTTCTGATAAATATGAATGTAGTTCCGGTAGATTAGTAGATTTGGTGGGGGCCGCTTATTAAAAATAAATACATTTAAAAAACTAGCGTCATTTGTATTGTTGACCTATTTCTACCATATAGAGCAGGTTTCGTTCAATTTCGACCCCTCTGTCACATGGTACTATTTTTTGTGTCATATATTTTGTCATATAGGCTGCCGCGGCGCAGTGATTCTGGACACAAACATTAGTACCATGTGACAGAGGGGTCGAAATTGAACGAAACCTGCTCTATATGGTAGAAATGGGTCAACAATACAAATGACGTTAGTTTTTTTAATTTATTTATTTTTAATGAGCGGCCCCCACCAAATCTACTAATCTACCGGAACTACTTCATATTTATCAGAAACGGACCATAACTCTGACCACGGGACTCGGGCAATCAATTAATGCCTTTGCAACCACTATATTAATGGTAAGTATTTCCTACAGAAAATACTCAAAAAATCTGAACTAACCCTTTAAGTAAAATTTTGAGGTACTTTACTTGAGTATTTCCATTTTGTTGAATCCTTATTCTTTTACTCCACCGCAATTATCTGACAGCTTTAGATTAATACACAGCATTATCTGATATAAATATTATTATTATTTTTATTATTAGTTAACTCTCTCACTGCCAAGAACGACAAAAACGACTTATGACGACTTTTTTGAGAAAAAAAGAAGAAGAAGAAAAAGAACGTGGGGGGAAAACGTTCAGAACCCAAGATATCGTGATCCGAAGATTTGCTGCTCCATTCACTTCTTGGTTAACTTATTACTTAAAAAGGCTGTATCTCGGCTCCTGTGTACTTTTTTTTACTATGTATGTTTTACCTGCTACAGCATGAAGTGATGACAGTAATGCATTACTAATTACAAACAACCCAATAATATGGATGTGCAATGGGCCATTTTGCATAATGTGTACTTTAACCAAAATATTGTACTTTTACATAAGTAAAACTTTGAATGCAGGAATTTGAACAGTATTTCTACAGTGTGTTCTTTTAGGTCAAAATGGGAGTGGGCTACTTCTTCCACTAGTAACATACATGCCAGCTCTCAACTTGACGGTAGTATAGGAACAGAAAGGTGAGCTTGGTGTCGCAGAGAGTTGAAATCAGAGAAATCAGTGCGTTGTTTTCATTCCGACTGTGCTCATGCATGCTGTTATTGCTGAACGCGAACCTGAGTCATTAGACTGGAACCCGGCAGCAGGCCATGAGGGCGCACACAACATCCCTTCTCCGTAAACGTATTAAACGTGAGGGTGCTTTTGGAGTTAGTCATTCACAGGACATCCACGACGCATGCATGCCATCTTAACCCTTGAAGACCTGAGGCGATTCTTTAAAATGTTTCTATTTCCTAACAGTTTTTTTCAAGATTTTTCAAAAATAGCAGATCTACAAGCTCATAGCGCGGCACTCGGTGCCGCGCTATGAGCTTGTATATCTGCTATTTTTGAATAGCCAAAGAAATCTTAAGTGACACAGATACGTTCCAGGTCTAAATGGGTTAAATTACTTATAACTCTGCATGCGGTTAAGCAAGCAAATATGAGAGGAAACAAACAAAGTCATTCATGTGGCTAAAAGCAAAGACATGTTCTTTCTCAGCAAAAGAGACAGTCCAGATTATTATTATTCTTTATACACTTTCATGACATAACCATGCGCACATACAAATTTGAATCTCTACATTTGAAAGAGCTTTGCGGGTATCTCTTTGCTGGATGCAGGCCCTGGTTTAGATAAGATACTGTAAGCATATACGGTGCAAAAAAAATAAGCAGATTTCTTTTTTTAACTTTCAGTTTTTATTTGAGTTGTAAATTAGGACGTGTTCTGGCTCTCCTTACCGGGTCAAATAAGGTTTCACCTTTCACGTGCCTTACATTTAATAAAGCGCAAAATCATGAGTTTCAAGTTACGCCCAATAGTACATAACATGTATCAACTGAAACGGTCCATGTTTTAGTTTTATGTACTGTTGCAAGTGTACTACCATGTGTTTAACATAAACAAAAATATCCCCGGTGCTCTACCCAACATTTAGGGGAGTTGGACCGCGTCCAGAGACCCAGAGAAGAAGCTTCATCGCCGGGGGAAGAGAGTAGAATTCCACCTGTCCTGTTCAGACTTGTCTTCACCCCCAGGGTTTAGAGCTGCAGTGTAGAGCGCACACTAAAAATCCTCTGTGTTAATTTAACTCAAGAGGACCTTACGGGTCTGTTTGGTTACATTTGCACACTCTCTGAGTTATATGAGCACAAACTATTTTACTGTGTGGAGGTGATGTCGATCTAGGCCAGTTGAGGCAACGCAGAATGGAATGGCTGTTCTGTGAACACATAGCGACGGTGCTGACATCATCCTTACGATTTGTGATATTCACTGATGAAAAAAGTACTCAAATGTTTTACTTAAAAGTAAAAGCATCCATACTGAAACACTGTTAAGTAAAAGTCCGGTAATCAAAATTAACCGAGTAAGGGCGCGGTCACACCGAAGTCTAATTCTACCAATGAGGGTGGATTCTGCCAATGCTTTTCAATGGGAATGGAGGGAAATCCGCGAATGGCAACAAACTGCTCCGTTCCCAGTGAAAAGCATTAGCAGAATCCGCCCTCATAGGTAAAATTGTGACTGCACCCTAAAAGTACAAAAAGTATTGGCATCAAAATATGCTTAAAGTACCAAAAGTACTCATTAGGGTACGGTCACACCAAACTTTAATTCTGCTTATGCGGGTGGATTCCGCCAATGCTTTTTAATGGGAACGGAGCGTTTTTTTTTTTGCAGAAATCTAAACGAATGGCAACAAACCGCTAGCCTGGTAAACCCTCCCTCCGGAAATCTCATTTCCATTTGATTTCAGGAGTGAGTCTGGCCTGATCGCCCATTCTGCAATATTGGCTGTGGGCTGGAGTTGGGTGGGAGTAATACCGTTGACTGACAACCCCTTCAGCCAATGATCGTTGTTCCCCTCCAGCCAATCAGCAGACCTCCAGACTAATGTGACGCAACGGGACTTTTGAGACGGCCATGCCCAAAATAGGTTGCCTTATTCGGATACATGCGTGGCAGTGCCCGCCCCTCCCGGTTCTCTAAATTTTTATTTTTAAATAGGCTCTGTCATGATTAATTGACCACATATATGAAGTTAAACAACTAAATTCTATCCAAACGATATCTTAAAAGTAAATTCCGTGCCTCAAAAAATAAGTTTGAGAGCGTTTTAAAACCGAAAGTAAAAAGTGTAACTGGCCACAGAAACAATGGCGGATCGTTCCATTTTTGTCGGCTGCACTCGGTCCCATTCGGGCTCACTCGTACTCGCCACCTGATTGGCCAACTGTCGCTGTCAATCACAGAACGATGAGCGACGACGCTGATAGGCTCGGTTAGTTGGTAATTCCACTAGAAACCCCCACAATGTGCAATCAGGCCAGACTCACTCCTGGAATCAAATGGAAATGAGATTTCCGGAGGGAGGGTTTACCAGGCTAACAAACCGCTACGTTCCCATTGAAAAGCATCGGCAAAATCCGCCGCATAGGCAGAATCAAAGTTCGGTGTGACTGTACCCTTATGCAGAAAGTCATAATGTGTAAAATGTATGAAAAAATCTCTTGAAAATAGGGCTGAAGTGGTTATGTGTGTTTTGTAATAGTAATCAAAATCTACAAAGTAACTAAAGTTATCAAATAACTGTAGCGGAGTGAAAAGTACAACATTTGTCTCTGAGTTGCAGTGCAGTAGAAGAAAATAGAATAGTAGTATAGAATAATAGTATAGCAAATTCTAAATACTTCAGTAAAGTAAAAGTACCTTATTTTTTTTTTTACTTAAGTACAGTACTTGAGTAAATGTACTTAATTGCTTTCGACCACTGGCGATATATTTGAGGTCTGTCACGGTATGTGTGATGGAGGTGCTTTTTGAACTGCAGGGTGTTATTTGGCCCTACGCTGAATCTTTACAAACCTGTATTTAAAAATGTTCTTGCTTCAACACGTCTGAATTTATCTACAAACATCAACAGATCGACTAGACGGTGTGCTTTTCATCTGCCTAATATTATTTTATTTTTTTACACAGAGCTATTTGTATTCCGATGTATGTTTCCATGTAAAATACTAGCCGTTTTTCAGTTGAGATTTAATCTAAAGCGAGTAAGCGACTCTTGAGTTGCAGTGTTTTGTACATTAAGAGGACATACATATGTACAACAGTGGTTCTCAACCTTTTCAGGCCGTGACCCCCCCAAAATAATCATATTTGAACTGGGTACCCCCCAAAACAATCATATTTGAACTAGGGACCCCCGCACCCTGATAAGCACTTGGAATTGAGTTGAGGCATTACATTTAGTTTGACTCGGTTCCACAGATAAATATTGTGAAAATAGCAGATCTACAAGCTCACAAATTATTTGACAATTTGGCCAATGTTTGACCAGTTTTTATAGTATAGTGCGTTGATTACTTTTGATGCTTTAATGGTCTTTTTTCTTCTTCTTTTTTTTTTAGGTATTAAAGTATTAAAAGTCCTTCAATTGTCACTTCACTGTCCCCCCAAAAAAAAAAAATGTGTAGAGAGACTGGGGACCCCCCTGGGGGTCCCGACCAACAGGTTGAGAACCACTGATGTACATCAATATGTAAAGATGTAAATGACTTGGCCTCACCTGTACTTCTTCAACCCAGGTTGGGTCGTTTGAACATTTCCTCTGGCATCATCTGAATACTCCATTTATCCGGATCAACAAAAGAGACCTTGTCTGCTCAGCCAAACTCCACATGACACTTTTCTATGCCAGTCACAGACCTGATTGACACAAGAAAGCGGTAATTAGAGCATCGCCTTATCTAAAGTAGGCACAGACGATCCTAATCCACCGTTGTGGTACCCGACCCAGTGCAATCTAAATGGTCATGTATGACTCATATACATCCCCCGTGTGTGTGTGTGTGTGTGTGTGTGTGTGTGTGTGTGTGTGTGTGTGTGTGTGTGTGTGTGTGTGTGTGTGTGTGTGTGTGTGTGTGTGTGTGTGTGTGTGTGTGTGTGTGTGTGTGTGTGTGTGCGTGCGTGCGTGCATGTGTGTGTGTGTATCTCAGAAGATAGAGCAGAGATTAGAGATTCGATATCCTTTAAGGCACCGTTTCCCAAACAGTGGGTCGGGACAAATTTGTGGGTCGCGGACTGATTTTTGTGGGTCGCGAGTAACTCCCCCCCCCCCCCCCCCCCCGGTTTCTTTTTTAAATTATCATCATTAAGATTTTCAAATTTACAATTGTATAGATTTACAATTGAATAAACTAAAAGAAAGAGAGCTGAGAGGGAGACACAGACTAGAGGAGGATAGTCTCTTATGTGGGATTCAAACAGGCCAGCTCTGGAAGCAAGTTTCTTAACCAGTTCAAGAGGCATGTTCACAATTATGATCATCATTGCTCACACCCAAGAAAGAGAGGCAGGGTGGACGGATAAACGATACAGCAAGTATTTCACATCAAAACTATAAGTTGATCATTCATATACAGGCTGATCGCAGTGAAAATCCCATCGCGTTACGAAAACAAATTGCATCACTTTATCTCTACGTAATATTCGTGTACTCATGGCACAAACAACAGTCCGAAAACATATCATTTTGGGGGGATTCATCACACACAAAAAGACGCCCCCCAAGAGTGTAATGACCATGCAAGATGTTTCCATTACGGTGCACCATATGACGTGGTATGCATGTACCATGGTGACCCTGGCCTGTAGTCAGTGTAGCGTGCTTCTTGTCTACATAGCCAGGCCACAAAGTTTGTTCATTTCTCTCTGCAGTGCGCCCTTTGCCAAAGGCGTTCCACATTCCTAAGAAGTTCTGTGGCCGAGGACACAGCAGGGATGTGCAGACAAGAAGGTTGAAGTCTGCATGAAAGCCAGTGGGACCTCAGAGAGGTCAGGTCAATCTGGTAATAGCACTTCAAAACATATCAATTAAGACTTGAAAGACTACTAGGTATTTTTTAAATAGTCACAGTTCTAATTGATACAAAATGACATAGGGTATAAATAGACTTAGAGAATATTTTGCCAATAATTGAAAGCGCTTTATTGGTGCCAATCCCAAGCCACACTGATGTGGGATTCTATTAGATATCCATGCATGGCCACCCTGAGACTGGGAGGTCGGGGTTCGATCCCCGGCCGGGGTCGTACCAAAGACTCTGAGTTATGGGACCCAGTGCCTTCCTGCATGGCACTCAGCATCAAGGGTTGGATTGGGGGTAAGTCCCTACGACATACTAGAGTCATGTCCAGGGGATGTACTTGTAATGCACATCAAACTGTCTCACGCTAAGGAAACCTGCCCTATGGGCCTCTCAGCAATGCTTACTTACCGTATCTCCCACGCATTTGAATGCCTCACACAGTAATACTTGGAAATTAGATGGGAGTAGCTCGTAATCCAGTGTTTGGAACCGATCCCAGTTCAGTCCAATCTAACGGACACCAAGAGCTGGAACGGTAGCTTGGCGAATCCTGACCCTTCTCTCAGCTCCCAGTCTCACATCATATCAAAAAGTGTGAAAGGTTGTAGAGTTGTTGCCAAATACAATTATGACTAATGGCTCCCCAGACCCAACCACAGCAAATATCAGTTTGAATTCCCTAAAGCTGCAATCATCATACATTATATTCTGACAGAGAGGTAATTGACACTGTAACACGCAAGATCCGAACCCGGGTCTCCTGCATGGGAGAGCTATTGGGTAGTAGAGAGACCAACTCTTATATTGGCAGACAGACAGATTGGTTGAAATAACTGTTTATTCACTAAAATAAGTCCCGGATTGTAGTTGTAATAGCTTTGTCAGCCTGGGTCCTGGCTGACAGAAAGATCAAGGTGATTATAGAGCAGTGGTTCTCAACCTGTGGGTCGGGACCCCCAGGGGGGTCCCCACATGATTTGGGGGGGTTGTTCCCAGATGACAATGAAGTTACAATTCAAGGACTTCAAGACCTTTTTAATACCCCCCCCCCAAAAAAAAAAGTCCATTACTGCATCAAAAGTAATCAACAAACTATACTATAAATTAATAATGGTGAAACATTGGCCAAATAATATAAGAAAGAGGCAAAAAAAATAAAAAATAGCCGATCTACAAGCCCACAGCGCTTTGCGCTTGTACTGTAGATCTGCTATTTTTATATTTATCTGTGGAACCGAGTCAAACTAAATGTAATGCCTCAACTCCTACAATTGTCAGGGTGGGGGGGTCGCCAGTTAAAATATGATTATTTTGGGGGGGGGGTCACGGCCTGAAAAGGTTGAGAAACACTGTTATAGAGCATAATGTCTTCTAAATTGCAAAGGAAAGGGCCGTAATCTGATTTGTTTTTTACCAAACCCACTTCAACCTACACTGTCTGCCACAGACTGGGCAGCCTCTGCCTTCCTGTCCCGCTCATGCTCACGTCAATGAGGGGTTTCAGAAGCCAGTGCGAAGGGGTCTGATTGAGTGCACGGATGGCATCCTGTCACTGTGTGGAGGGGTGTGAGTGCATGGCGTCCTGTCCCGTGTGTTGAGCGTCCTGTGAAAGGAGGGGATCGTGGGAGCGGTGTGCCACTGAATGCCAAAGGCCTTCAGTGCAGGCAGAGGCAGCTCTACAGAACAAACAGCCTTTCACTGCATCCTCATTCCATCTGGGCTGTGTGTGTGTGTGTGTGTGTGTGTGTGTGTGTGTGTGTGTGTGTGTGTGTGTGTGTGTGTGTGTGTGTGTGTGTGTGTGTGTGTGTGTGTGTGTGTGTGTGTGTGTGTGTGTGTGTGTGTGTGTGGAGACAGAGAGAGAGGGAGAAACAGAGAGAGAGGTGTGCACGCACATGCATGCACCGACCACATGCACCCTAAACAGATCAGCGATCTACTAGTGTTTTGATGATTTTGTGTGTGTGTCTGCACCCTACTGTCTGTGAACAATATAGGACAGAGCGTGTTGGTTTGTTCCCAGATGTGTGTGTGTATGTGTGTGTGTGTGTGTGTGTGTGTGTGTGTGTGTGTGTGTGTGTGTGTGTGTGTGTGTGTGTGTGTGTGTGTGTGTGTGCAAGTGTGTATAAAGCATTATACACATTTGCTCATAAGGTACCCATAATTAACGCTTTATTTATGATTACTTAATACATTAATTAAGTGTTAATTAAGCATTAATTAAGTATTAATTAACCATTAATCAAGCATTCATTCCTTGTAATTCATCGTTCAGTAATTATTAGTTAAGCAAAGTTACTTAATACATGAATTACAAGGAATTCATGATGAACTCATGATGAAATAATGCTGAATTAATGCTTGATTAACACTTAATTAACACTTAAATAATGTATTAAGTAATTATAAATTAAGCGTTAATTACGGGTACCTTATGAGCAAGTCGAGTGGAAACCTCCTATATCCAAAACAGTTACAAAAATAGCAAAAGTAGCAGATCTACAAGCCCGAAACGCGGCACTTCCCGCTGCGTTTTGAGCTTGTGGATTTGCTACTTTTGTGTGACGCTGTAGCATGATCAAGTAGGGCGTTAATTTACGAAAAAAAACAATAAGTTAAAATATGGAGATAAGAGGTTTCTGCCCGACAGCAAACAAATACATAAAAGTGTCTGATTTATGGTGTTTTTATGTACCATACTGATGGAGGGTGTGAGCAGAACAGTCAGTATTAAGTGCATGAGATTTGTTTCGGTCATTCACTGTCCGACACATCCGTGGTTATATACACTGGACAGATTCCAAAACGTTGAAATGTACACCATGTGTTCCAATTTATAAAAGCACTCGTTCGTATGTTTGATCTGAGGCCTGCTGATTGTTTAGCCCGCTAAGACCGGGAAAACATCTGTGTCATTTTAGATTTTAGCAACATACGTTTTTCTGAAAACTCTAGGATTTAGAACAGTGAATCTCAAATAATAGCAGATATGCAAGCTCACAGCGCGTCACTTCGTGCCGCGCTGCAAGCTTGTATATCTGATATTTATTTATTTTTGAAATCTTGAAAGTGTTTGATATTTTTTGTCTTCTGGGGGTCCTTGGCACAAACATTTTCAGATGGGAGGGGGTGCTTGGCATGAAAAAGTTAGAGAACGACTGATTTAGAAGGCATTTCGTAGAATCGGCCTCAGGGTCTTAATGGGTTAGACTATAAGCAGTGCAGACTCCCATGACATCGACCGAACGGTACGTGAGTTTTAGCTGATTAGCCGTGGTTTGTAAACTCCTCACTGCTTCTCATTACACCATATCAAAGCCTGCGGAGCAGGGTGTGACCCTCATCAGGGTGAATCTGCGCAGTGTAACGACTGACAGGAACCTCGCTGTCCCAGTACAACCAACGGAAAAAAAGATGCTTAATGGAGCACACAGTCTGTTTAGCAGCTGTAAGGGGCTTCAGTTACCTGAGGAGTCAGCTGGCCTATTGCAGCAGATATTCAAGGGCATGCTGTTGTTCACTGACTGGATAGCCTGTCAACCACGTACTGCACTTGCCCCCCCTCTGCCCTTGGATTCCGGAAAAGTCCACCTGACACAAAATCGTACTTTATCGTATCTTCAGTTACTTTATTCTATTAAAGGCATTTTACGGACAGAACTAAAGAAAACAAAACAAAAAACAGTTTACAATCTCCTTAATGAGCTCATTACCACTATTATGAAAAGTCCAAATATGATGCAAAGCTGATATTTTCAGTGGTGCGTTCTAGGTTTTTTATGAGGGCATACGATAATCATTCCCTGCGTGTGGTCGTAGTTACGCTCGCGAGTGGTCAATGGATGAAATGGTTAGTAGAGGGCTACGCTTTAAAAAAATAAATGCACGTCACATTATGTATATAGCGTAACACGGTAGAACACACCACTGGATATTTTCCTGTTGATGAACAGCGGAGACTCACTTGAGTCTCTTACTGAGCAGCCACCCGGTCATTGAATTATTGGCTCAGGAATGCAACAAAAACAAAACATCGTCATGAATTCAAGGCTTCATGGGGTGTGTAATTGATAGAAAATAACGTTTTTTTGAGTGAACTACTCCTTTAAGTTTGGTTTCACCAGCAGTCTCCAGGCCGAAATGATTGTTTATTTACACTGATACATGGATCACGATGATCAGGATACAAACAGTCATGTGAACCGTTTATGTTGTTGTATATGGCTGTAACTGAGAGCATTCATGTCAATGTAAACACACTACAAAGTGGAGCAAAGGGGACCTTGAGGCCAAGCACATCTCAGTTGACACTGAGATGTCAACCCAAGTCTGTAGCAGGCAAAACAGAGACATCCAGGTGTGACCGCAGTGGTTCCCAAACTTTTTTTTTCTTGGATCCCCCCTTCTGACATCTGACAAAGGGTGTTCACTCTCCATTCCAACATCTCACCACTCCGACTAGTGGCTTCCGCGTGCGGTTAGGGTTAGGGTTAGGTATAGGGTTCGTCAACGTCGGAAAGGCGACATGTCGGAAAGGAGAAATGCACCCCTGACAAAGACCCTCCCAAATGTGCGCACACACACACACACACACACACACACACACACACACACACACACACACACACACACACACACACACACACACACACACACACACACACACACACACACACACACACACACACACACACACACACACACACATACGCACAGTCGTGAGCTTGTAGTTTGGCTATTTTCAGATAAAGACATTTAGTGTAGACTGAGCAGGAAGGGGTCTATCGTATAAGGCCTCCAGTTAAATAAGTATATCGTCGCTGTCGAGCATAATCCTCTTATCTCCATATATTCGAAAATGTCCCACTTTGAATACTGGGCTCTGATTGGTCAGCCACAACTCTGGGATGAGCGAAATGTAATGACAGACCAATCTGCCCAGGGCCATTTTTTTTTTGTTGCTGTGGCAGATTCGTCTGAACATACAGGCAGACAGTGAATGAAAGCGATTTTGTGCAATATTCTACTTCCAAACAACAACCCGCGCCGTGATCTTTGCCCCCCCCCCCCCCCAGGGCGAACCGGGCCCCAGCTTGGGAAACACATACATGTACAGGCTAACGCAAGAAGAATACCCCCCAAAAACACCATCAAAAGGAAAAGTTTAACAAAACAACCCCCTACACCACATTTACTATGCAAAATACAAACATAACACAATGTTTTGACCCAAGTTTGGTCTTCGACGGGATTATTTCCACTCAGTTTGCAGGAAACTAAGGTAAAAAAACAAAAAAAACAAGAGAAACAGAATGATGGGAAACTTGGATAAGATGCCTTTTTTATGCTTATTTTCATACAGTTGTCGCTTTGATTAGGGAACGTTACCCACGAGAATGTTTGCAGGCTGCTTGTCTGGAGAGAATTTGTCTTGGCAGATGGAGAGATGACGCCAAACCTATCTCTCTAACACAGACATCTCTCCCTTCTCCCCCTGACACGGCAACGGCAATGGACGAGCGGAAAAAGATGCATCTTGGGATTGTTTTCACACGGCTGACATCTTAATTTGGGTATGCATAGTAGCGTTTTGCAGGCAGTTCATCTGGAGCGGTTGAGTCTCGCTTGGCGGCGGGTGAATCGAGGCCAGACCCGCCTCTGTGACAATAATTGTTGTTGAGACGGACGAAAAGCAAAATAAATTGTTCTCCCCAACTTTGCGGCTACACTGAGACGTAACCTTTGGTACAATAACAACCAACTGCTACGCTGATTGATGTCCGAAGTACAAACGGAATGCTGCAAAGCCCCTTAAGCACTGATCTTAGGGCATCAATTGGAAGAAAAAAAAAATCTGCTTCCTAAAAATCTTCCCAGGCTCTTAATGAGCCCCCATCGGAGCACAACGCAGTGGTCAAAATTAGTTTTGAGTAAAACCCACAGTGTAGAGTTGTCACGGTGACTAATTGTGACTTCCTGCTGTGTTTATAGAGTCCAGAGACCAATAAGATAATTTCCTGTATGTCCTGTATTACTTGTAATAATAACTCATTGCATTTCTTGCCAATGTCTGGGTAAAGACCTTTGTTTTGTCTGGTGGGCATTTTCCACTATTATTGAAAGGATTGTCTTTAGAGTCAATATTATGAGAAGATTTGATCCGCAATGTCCTGTATATCCAAGCTGGATCAGAGATAAACGCCTCTAGTTTGAGGCCAGCAATGTTAATGTTTATTGGCAGTGCAAGTGCCGATAAACCCACAGCAAATGTGTCAATAGACACACAACAAAGGGAAACTTTATACATTTTAACCTAATTCCCATTGTTACGATCATTGTACGGGAAACGGCGACGTGACACATACAGATGATGCAAAATAACGCAATGCCTGGTGACGCAAAACAAGTGGTTTGACGTCACAGGCATACACTACAGCAGTAGTTCCCACACTTAATAGCTCGAGACCCAAAAATTTGATGTCTCTCCGAGACCCAAACTAGTGCTCACAACGCATTGCGACATGTTGTGAGCTTGTAGATCTGCTATTTTCACAAGGCTACTCCTTAAAGGTTTCTTTTTTTCTCATAATATGAAGTTGTTTAGATTTTTTTTTTAAATTCTTGTTACCTCTGAAAAGCTTTGATTTTCCTTTTGTATTAATCGTTTGAAATGAAAGGGTTGGCCTAATGCGGTATAACCCACCACAAGAACACAGGTTTTGTAAGATATAGAGTTCTACTTTGGTTCACAGGATATTGAACATCACCATGGTACATCTGCAAGAATGTATGACAACAAAGTTCCGTTTAAGCCATTTATCTTCCGTTGCACACATGAGCGTTTGATACTTTGGGCAAGGAGGTCACGGTTATGTTTGTTTTTTTACTATGAAAGGCAGAAACCCATAAGTATTACACAATTCAACAACACATTAACAATTAGGACAATGATGATTAGCACTCTAAAGGAGGAATGGCCTACCACTAAATACACTAGACTAGAGTACTAACCACCAAACAAACATTGCATATTCTTAAATGACTGCATTTTCTTAATTACTACAATGTACATTATGCGCACTATGCATTACACACAATCCTCTCTATAGGTTTTCAAGGCAAACGGGTGAACTGCAGCATTAATTACATTTATCACAACCCAATCAAATGCAACATAAGAATCCTGAATTGTGAACAGGGTTGGACTTGGACAAAAAATCGGCCCTAACATTTTGGCCCAGACCGGCGCACCACAACCAGTGCGGTGAGCGAGCAGATACTACAATGTACTTGTGCACTGCGCATTACACACAATCCTCTCTATAGGTTTTAAAGGCAAACATCACAACCCAATAAAACGCAACATAAGAATCATGAATTGTGAACTGAACTCACTTCAATGACGCATAACCAAGGCCTGCTGACACTACAGGATTTACGCTCTCAGGTGGAGTTGTTGCTGCTGCTGCCAAATAAAACCTGAGGTAGCAGGCACTCAGGCAGTATATATAGCAGGCAGGCCACTAATGAGGAGTGAGTGAGGACAGGTGTGTTTAGGGAGTTTCCAAAACACAAGTTTCCTAGGGCATGGTGGGCATCGCTATCTGTCGATTTGATCAGGTATCAGGGATCAAATCGACAGGAAGTGATGCCCACCATGCCCTAGGAAACTTGTGGATACAGGTTGCATTTTATTTCAGCACATTATTACCGGTCTCTAGTGTCCTATACTACATGGCTCACCAAAGAAAGGGGATTATGAGTTACGTAATATTCATTTGCTGGTTAGATATGGCTGAACAAAGTTGCATGCATGTTAGTGAAATGTTGCTGACACAACCACATCAGGAATGCCACATCCACAAGGACGGTTTAGAAACTTTAGACTCGCAATAACACTACAATGTAGGAAACTCTGCACTGATGGGATATTTCATTAGCAGCTGGATGGATTTCAGAGGAAACACTGCAAAGTTGGTTATAAAGAGAAAACCTTAATTTAACCCATTTAGACCTGAGGCAGATTCTAAAAACGCCTTCTAAAGCCTACCTAAGTTTTCTGAAAACGTGGTTATATATCACCTCTGTCGGGTGGAAACCTCTTGTGTCTTATGTCCAAAACTGTGACTTTTCACGATTCAAATTAAAAAATAGCAAAAGTAGCAGATCTACAAGCTCGAAACGCGTAGCTTTGCGCCCGCGTTTTGAACTTCTGCTACTTTTGATGCTTTTGTGTGACGCTGTAGTATGATCTTTAGCTTTAATTTACGAAAAACACAAAAGGTTTAAATATGAAAACGATAAACAACGTATAGATGTAATAGGTCTAAATGGGCTAATGAACTGTCAAGTACCAAGACTACACAGTATAATCCTGAATATGAACTCAAATGGATAAATTGACACTGTGTAAACTCTATGGGGGCGTAATGCTTGAAAGGTGTTTGAAAGTGTGAAGAATTCCCCTGAATCCAGCATGAGGCCCCATGAAGCCGGGCACTGAGGCAAAAGTTAACCCCGATGATGTGTGTCTGTGTGTGTCGTGGGGGCCTGCAGAGGGTCTCCTCTCTGTAGCGGGAGGCCCAGAGGAGGCGCAGAGCCACGGGGTGAGAAACGGGGTTGCTGAGGGTCTCCTCTCTGTAGCGGGAGGCCCAGAGCCACGGGGTGAGAGACAGGGGGCATCATGTCCCCCCCTCATGAAAAGACACCAAGAGTGCAAAAAGGAAGGACTGTCATACTGGAACTGTGGTGGCATTGACTGAGGGGTCTCTCTTTGTTTCACACACGCACATGCACACACGCACACACGCACGCACGCACACGTTTGTACTGTACATTTTAACCCTAATGCCTGAGTTATGCGTAGTTGTGCACCGTGTGTCGCACACCGAGAATAGCAAATCTACAAGCTCAGCTCTGCTGTATTTTCGCTGCATGACACCACAAAGTGTTAAACAGGCATAACTCCCACACTAACAACCTCTAAATGCGTAACGCAAGCACGCACACGCACGCGCACACACACACATACGCGCGCGCACGCACTCAGACGCGCAGACGTTAGCGAACGGGGCCTATATTGGGACCACAAGTGGGGGGGGGGGATTCTCCGGACGGTATGAAAAGATGCAGGTCTCTCTCATTCACATTCAAATGATCTAATAACGTACGGTACAATGGCACAGTAAATCCCCCCATGTCTCATAATAGACATGGGGGAAATCCACAGCTTTCTGGGCCACAGAATAGAGAAACGTGACAAAGAATGGAACATAGAACGGCCTCCGCGCTGTTCAACATGGACAACTAATTGCGCTGAGATGGACTATTTCTGGGACTCGCTCAACGTTTTACAACGAATGCATTGCCTCGTTAAGCCCTCTTGAACTCGCCCTATATGCATGGCTCTTGTGTGGTGGTGGGTTTGCGAGGTATTTGCTTTGCTCTCATCTGAATAGTAATGTGATGTGGAACCTCATGGCCCCATAGAAATACAACGGTATAGAATGCTGACGTTTCCGTTCTATATAGTTTACACCAGTGGTTCTCAAAGTCCTCAATGTCGGGGGGACCCCCAGGGATCTTTGAGGGGGTCCACAGTAAAATGAGCAACATTGTAATTGCATTTTTATTTTTACCAGGCTAAACGTTAACCCAATGAGAGTGTATAAGAATGACTAATCAGATACTGTAAAATTTCACTACAGTATGGACAATTCTAGTTCCTGTGTCTAGGTACAGTAAGACATGACCTTTGACCCGATCGACCTGTTTCTGGTTTGACACACATTTTGACCTGAAGGTGATTCAATGTATCCCCTGAGCAAGCAGGCAGGCTCTATTAGCTCAATGGTAACGTTTTAAGCACAACAACAAACTCATTGTATGATGAATAGCAAAAATAAGCTCACAACATTTTGCATAGCAATGTTATTTTCCACTAGATATGATCGGATTAATAAAGTTGTTTCAATTTAATAGACCAATGGAATAGAATTTATTACTATATCAGTCAAATGTAAACAGCACAGAGGTACGGTAAGCCATTTAGGCTGAAAGGATAACACAACAAAGTCCTGGGGACTTTGTTGTTCCATCGTGATTAGAATGGACTTCATATAATGTTTGTTCAGCACAAACCCATTCTGTACACCAAGGGTTCGCAAACTTTTCGGGTCGTGACCCCCCAAAATAATCATATTTGAACTGGGGACCCCCCATCTTGACAAGCACTTGGAATTGTAGGAGATGAGAGGCATTACATTTTGTTTGACTCGGTTCCACAGATAAATGTTGTGAAAATAGCCTCGCACTACGAGGCATTGTGAGCTTGTATTTCTGCTATTTCTATGTTTGCCTCTTTCTTACGTAATATACCAATTTGATAGTAATAAAAGGTCTTAAAAGTCCTTAAATTGTCACTTGACAAATGTGCAGATACCCTGTATACACTTACACTGAAAGACTGTATGTTGTTTTGTTTACTGTTGAGTGAGAAAACAATGTTGCACATTAAGCTAATCAACCACAGGTTGAGAACCACTGCTGTACACCATGCAGGTCTTTGTATTGATAATTCTCACGTCTCCCGGCAAAGTAGGTGACTATGAACATGGAAGTAGGGCACTGAAGACCATTCTATAAGAGACAGTGTATATCTACTCGTGGGCCCCTCTTCCCTCTCTCACTTTCCTCTTGTGCTGTTGTATGTGGGGTCCAGAAATTCCTCTATAATTACTGAATGCGGTTGAATTAATTGATTCTGATTGCCACTGTATGAGAGGTCCTCTTATACTTGCAACACACCTTGTGCACTATTAACATACAGTATCTACCACAGATTGGTTAAAATTATGTTTAATTCTTTTTTCAACCCATTAACCTGGGACGCATCTGTGTCATTTTTTGATTTGAGCTAAAAAGCATTATTTTACACTTTAGCTATTCAAAAATAGCAAATCTTTGAATATATATATACTTTTCAAGGAACAATTTTATCTCAAATCTTTTCTTCTGGGGGTCCCTGGAACAACATATTTTGAGATGGGGGTCCGCGGCCAAATACATATCATGTTGGGGTCCTTGACATGAAGCACCTCTGATATAGAAACATACGTTTTTCAGAAAACTGTTGGGATTTAGAAGACATAAACAGAATCGGCTTCAGGTCTTATTGGGTTAAATATAGTGTTCAAGCGTGCAAGTGAACTGATTCAAAACTTCCCTTCAGCAACTAAACACACAGCTGTGTCAGCCCGTTTTTCTTTTCCCCTCCCTAGACCTTTATTTATGCAATCAACCCCTTCAATGACAGGAAACCTCTTAGTAAAATGTAAATAAGTAACTTGAATCAACACTCTCCAGGTCCAGGCTGTGGGCAATGGGGCATTCAACTGTCCTTCATGCATTTAGTAGCAGTAACAGATGCCAGAGGAGAGCGGTCAGCCTGACAGACAAGCCCCCCTCTGTATTTACTGAAGGAGCCATTGAGTGGGTCCAGCAGCAGATTAACCATTGGAAGAAGTGTTTCTACAGTGACACCGAGGGTCAGGGTCAGACAGCTGAAAAGAGAGCAGAGTGCAAAGTCATGCAAATGCCTAGTTTACATTAATTTCTGTATCTCCTCTCCTCTCTTTTCAATCTTCTGTTTGCCCTTTTTCAGGGGGGGTGGGGGTTGGTTTCCTTAACCAAGCCCTATGTCGTTGCTGTCGGACAGAAACCTCCTTTCTCCGTATTCTAACATTTTGTGTTTTTTGGTAAATTCACGCCCTAAAAGCATCAAAAGTAGCCGATCGACAAGCTCGAAACGCGGCACGAAGCGACGCGTTTTGAGTTTGTCGATTGAATTTGAGCTTGTCGATTGAATTTGAGCTTGTCGATTGAATTTGAGTTTGTCGATTGAATTTGAGCTTGTCGATTGAATTTGAGTTTGTCGATTGAATTTGAGTTTGTCGATTGAATTTGAGTTTGTCGATTGAATTTGAGCTTGTCGATTGAATTTGAGCTTGTCGATTGAATTTGAATCCTGAAAAGTAGCAAGTATCTACAAGCTCACATTGCATCACTTCACTATTTTCTAAACGAAACAAAACATTTTGAAAAATCGGGCCGCCAGTGTTCATGTTGTTAACATAATTGTTTTGTTAAATTATCAATTATCAAACCTCAGAAAAGTCTACATTTCAGCAAAGAGATTTGGTGTATAGGGGGGGAAAAAAGGTATCTAGACCCCTGGGGGAATTGATTGATTGATTGATTGAATACTTAATTAACAGTTTGAAAAAAGTACAGTGGTACAGTTATACAATAATGCAGGAATAAAACATATCCCTACTGGCCATAAAAGTAAATGACCAGAGGGAGTGGATATCAAAAGCAGAAGCATGGATTCCACCACAATCCCTCCCTGCATGAGTGCATATTGACCTCTCCAAACAAGAGTGTTTCTGATTGCGCTTCAGATCCGGTGTGGTGGTGGTGGTGTGGAGATTCAGAAAAAAAGGGCTTATCACTGTTTGTCCAAACAGTGGTTGGAGAGGCTGGGCTTTACAGCCCGGCAGCCTATTGTTGTCTATTGTTCAGCAGCCAGCGGTTTGCTAATCCCCCCCCCCCCCCCCCCCCCCCCCACGGCAGAGGGGATTGTATTCACTCACTGTCATTAGGGCAGTGTTTCCCAAAGCGATGGGTCGGGGACCTCATTCTGGGTCGCGGACCCATTTTTTATCGGTCGCGAGTAACTTTATTTTTTTCTCTCCAATGTTTCCTAAAAAATGAGAGCTTATTGTGGATCGGCAAGTTTGGAAAAAAGGTAATGCTTTGTCTAAAAGGTCTGTCCAAAAAAGTCCTTGCGGTCTTAGCAGCAACCAAACCGTTCAAAATCAACACAATAGGTTTAGGGTTCTTAAAAGTCTTTCACTTCACTGTCATCTGGGTCCCCCCCCAAAAATCATGTGGGGGCCCCCCTGGGGTCGACCCACAGGTTGAGAACCACTGCTCTAGCCAGCGGTTAGCTAATCCCCCCCGCGCTCAGGGGATTGTATTCAGTGTCATTAGGGAACGATGCATCACTAATGTGCTGCTGACACCTCAGGACAAGGAGCTGTCAGATAAGAATGCAGCGGGAGAAATAGATAAAAAGAGATAAAAGAGTCTGCATGTCTTTGCATTTGAAATAGACGAGTGTAATCAGATGTTTTATTGCGTAATCTCTAACCACTGACACCCTATAGACTTTGTCTTAGATGTGATCTTTTTTCTGCTGTTTTTGAACATTTTTAGAAGAATAAAAACTGAAATGTTTGGAAATTATTTTTGATTTCTTTTGTCCACCTTTGTTGTTACATCATGGCAAGGTAACTACACAACCCAAATCTCTGCCAAAGTGGTCTTGCCCTTTAAGAATACGCTTGAACGCCACAAGAAGGTCAAGAGTCACAGCCGTGGTGTTGCGTCATCCTCTTCCGGCAACATATAAAACAGCGGTGGGCAACTTTGATGATGGAGAGGGCCACTATATTTCCACACCACTATATGCCACATTGCATAATACTGTCTCTCCGTATTTTAACTTCTTTCGTCATTTTATGTCACACATAAGTAGCAAAAATAGACAATCTACAAGCTCAAAACGCTTGTAGATCTGCTATTTTTGCTATTTATTTTTTATTTTTGATATTTTCGAATTGGAATCCTGAAAAGTAACATTTTTATTTAATGCATTTAGTTCTCCTTATGTTAACTTCATGAACTTAAATACAAATACATTGGACATAAAAAAGACAATAGAATTTTAATACTAGTCATTAAGCTACTATTACAGACTGAAGTAATTAAAGCAGGTCATGTTTGCATGTTTGGAATTGTAACTGCTGAAATCAATAATATATCAGTATTCCGATATTAACCTGTGGGCCGCATTAAAGGAGGAGTTCACCCAAAAAATGGCTTATTTTCTATCAATTACACACCCCATGAAGCCTTGATTTCATGGATTTATTTTTGTTTTTGTGGCATTCCTAAGACAATAATTTGATGACTGTGTGTATTTCCGGTAGGAGACACAAATAATCTACTTTGTGTCTCCTACCGGATACATTAGCCGGTAGGAGACGGGAATCAAATTATTATCTTAGGAATGCGACAAAAACAAAAAAATAATCCATGGATTCAAGGCTTCATAGGGTGTGCAATTGATGGAAAATAAGTAATTTTTTGGGTGAACTCCTCCTTTAAGTGAAGGTGGGGGCCGCATGTGGTCCATGTATGATAAATAAGATCCTTAGGGTTGAATAGGTCTCATCTAACATCATCCATTGTTGAAAAGGCTCTGGTTCCCACAGCATTGTGGGGATTATTTCAATTTAGGGGCGAGTTTACACTATGGGTGCAGCATATACATCAGGCTTAAACAATGAGGAAGATCGCATAGGAGTAATATTTTCTAACGTTATTTTAAAGTCAAAATGAACTTCATTAATGTATTTTTCATATGGATTATTCCCATGCAAGGAATCTATGGAGAATATGGTATATATCTCAAAATGATGTGTGTCTCTCCTTACACAGTAATCCTTTCCATTTTTATAATGACATATATGCGTGACTGGGCAGCAGATTGCAAGGAAACCTCACCAGCTCAACTATTCAATAATAATTATGGTAAAGCAGCATAACCTAAGTATGGAACTCCCTGTGTAGGACAGCCCGAGCAGGCGAAACGGCCTCAAAGGATGACAGCATTCAGACAAGAGCTTCCTTGCCAAATAATTGTCTCTACCGCAAAGACCCTCCCCAGTCAGTCGCTGCCAGATTGCTGTCCATAACCCCCCCCCCCCCCCAAATAGAGACCCCAATTTCATCCACTTTCTCCCTCTCCCAAACCTCAAATCGCCGTTATCAGATGAAAACCTGCATATCTGCTAGAAAAAGTGCGTTATGAAGCACGTTAAGAATGCCTGTTTTCTCAATTGATAGGCCAGGTATTTTACAAAACGACACCACGGGGATTTGCACGCTGTAGTTTCATGGAGTCAGGGGGGGATCGCGAAACTCACTCAACACATTAATGACCTGCAAAGTCGATTTCCAATTCAAGTGCGGAAAGGGAAAGGCTCTTAAATTGTCACGGAGTAAAAAACCCGACAGCAGAATGTTAACCTCAGCAGATTGCTGTTGGCAGGGGAAGCGACCGGTTTGCGGCCTTGAGGTGAGTTTGATTGACTGAGAATTTGAGAAAAAAAGAAATGTCAGGCCTTACTCTTCCTCGAACCCTCGCCACCATATAGAACCTCGCCACAGGCGTCTGCGATCTCAGTGGATGGAGTGCTGATAGAGACATGGAGTCGATCCCAGACTATCATCCCCACATTCCTGTCTTGTCACTGGAAGAAACGCAGTGAAATCGTTCATTGTTCATTTAACCCATTAAGAACCGGGAACGCACCTGTGTCATTTTTAGATTTCTTTGGGCTACATTCAAAAATAGCAGATCTACAAGCTCATAGCGCGGCACTCGGTGCCGCGCTATGAGCTTGTAGATCTGCTATTTTTGCTATTTGCTATTTTTGAATATTATTTTTGAGTGGTGCCAACCACTCCTACATTTGACTGTGTGTGTGTCTGTCCATCCGTATGTTTGAGCACGGCCTCAACAGCTGCAGCTGATTGCAACACAAGGATGCAACCAGTTACATTAATTCACTCATTAAAGCCACCACTCTCTTCACACTGGGTGTGATTTTTTTTTTAAAGGGAACATTTTTAACTCAAATCTTTGCTTCTGGGGGGTCCCTGGAACAAACTATTTTGAGATGGGGGTCCGCGGCCAAATACATATCATTTTGGGGGCCCTTGACATGAAAATGTTTGAGAACCACTGGTATAGAAACAAATGTTTTTTTTAAAAACTGCTAGGATTTAGAAGACAATTGTAGAATCCCCTGAAGCAAGATTTTAGTTAAAAAATGTCGCTTTAAAAAAAAAAACGTTCACGATAAAAAAAAAGCTGATCTACAAGCTCATGACGCGGCACTCGGTGCCACGCTATGAGCTTGTAGATCTAGATTTTTTTATAGCCCAAAGAAATCTTAAAATTACACAGATGTGTTCCTGGTTTTAACGAGTTAACTCGGAGAGTGGACAAACGGAGCGAGTTGGGTTCCAGTTGTACACCCCATCACAGAGGAGTTTTACTGTGTACAGGCCCTGCAAAAACGTTTGAGTGAAGACAGAAATATTGACGAAGAATTACGATTTTTAAGGGATTTAGGCCTATGATTTATAGTACAGTGGAAATATTGTAGACATGATATGTGAAATTGTGCATGATGTGGAATGCAACACTGCCTGGCTCACAGGGGTGGATAGTATGACTTATTATAAGCAGTGGTGGAAAGTAACTAAGTACATTTACTCAAGTGCTGTACTTTTTTTTGGTAATTTTTAGTAGTTTTACTTTACTGGAGTATTTCAAATTTTCAATACTTTTACGTCTACTCCACTACATCTCAGAGACAAATGTTGTACTTTTTACTGCAATCATTGATAACTTTGGTTAGATTTGTAGATTTGGATTATTATTACAAAACACACATTAACCACTTCAGCCCTATTTAAACTTTGGCTGTTTGAAAATAGCAGATCTACAAGCTCACAACACGTGGCATCGCGACGTGTTGTGAGCTTGTAGATCTCCCCACCGTGGTGACTGATTATAAGTAAGCTGCTCTCATTATTATAACTGAGTAGCTTTTTTCCTGTACTTTGAGTAGCCTACATTCTACGCTAATCATTCTATTTTCATTTAAAGTCGGTTTTGGATCGAGTATCGCACTCGACTACTTTTGGGAAAGGTGATAATTACAGGCTAGCCTGCAGTTCTGCTGCTATGTCACAATCAGGAAGACATTCTGTTTAAGATTCTTTTGAACCTCTTTTTTCTCTCATAAGCCAATCTTTGAGAAAAAATTCTCATAAAGAAAACATGTCACCACTTTGTAGAACATCAGTGAACTGAAGAGGCCACTGGTTTGTTTCATATTGAAATGATTACAGTCAGCATGTGTAGCATGTATGTAACTGATACTCGGTCTTCAAAAAGAGCTAACTTTGTACTTTTACTTGCATAGTTTCAACACTAGCGCAGTTACTTTCACTTGAGTAATATTTCAGTAAAGTAACAATACTTTTACTCAAGTAATATTTCAGTCAAGTAACAGTACTCTTACTTGATTAATATCGGCGGGGACCGGGGCTATCTGTGCTCTGCGGTCATTATTACGTTCTAAGCCGTGGGGCTTGATGCAGTGGATGCGTAGAAAGCCCAGACAGCCGGGCCCACACCGTCCTTCTCCCCCGCTGAACCTTGTTGGAGCTTACTTGAGTAATGCTTCAGTCAAGTAACAGTTGAGTAATATTTCAGTGAAGTAGCAGTGCTTGTACTTGAGTAATATGATCAGTTAAGTAACAGTATTTCTTCTTAAAAAAGTAGTTCACCCAAGATAGATTAGAGATTCACAAAAGATTACTTATTTTCTGTCAATTACACACTCAAAATCACTGCATACGGATGGAGCCAGAGTGTGTGACACTTTTCTCCACTCTTTAAGAGATGTCTACAATAACGTGGTCATAATTTAGATGTTTTCAACATACGGCTTCAGTTACCTATACTGCTTCTCCTTTGATATGCTTTAATTTTGTGTTATTAATCATTTTGAGTCATGCATAGGTGTCACCTGTATTGCTGTGATGGCGGTTATTGTCCCTTTGTAGAGAGATTTATCTCCTTTCGGGGTGAGATTCTTTTCAGCTATATTAAGGTGACTCATGTTTTGATGGATGACAAATACATTAAATTATCAAGAAAGTATTTGATTGTGACAGATTTTGGTTTCAAACCATCTCTTAAAGACATTCCACAGTAAACCGCAAGTTTAATTATGCTACATGTCCCATCTCAGATGAAAAAAACAACAACAAACTAAAAAACTATTAGAAAAAAAAACTATAGAAAATGTTAAACATTTTAAATCATAGCGAGAATAACGAAACTACAAGTTCACAAGACGTTCCATCGCGATAAATTGTGAGCTTGTAAAAGTGCCAATGTTCGCTGCGTGACACCACTGTGTATCAAAATATCATCAGATAACCGGGGTTACGAACCTTAGGGCTTATTCCCCCCGCCCCCACCGTTTTTTTTGTTTTACCTGGGCCCTACGCAGGGTGGATGTAAAACAATATTGGAATTGGTCCATTCGGTCTGTTTTGCACCAGGAGGGGCAAGCCTGTAACTTGTTTTAACCCCTGCAGACCACTGGAGCAGTGGTGTAAAGTCACTAAGTACATTTACTCAAGTACTGTACTTAAGTACAATCTTTAGGTATTTTTACATTTTCAGCGCTTTTACTTCTACTCCACTACATCTCAGAGGTAAATGTTGTACTTTTCAGTCCACTACAATTATTTGAACACTTAACTAGGAACTAGAGTTACTAGTTACTTTGTAGATTTTGATTATTATTACAAAACATACATTAACCACTTCAGCTTCACCTATATATATTTCGGCCATTTGAAAATAGACGATCTACAAGCTCACAATGCGGCAAGATGCGACGCGTTGTGAGCTTGTAGATCTGCTATTTTCACATTTTATACATTTGAAAAGTTGTGAAATGGGACATTCTGTGTAATGAGTACTTTCTACTTCTGGTATTTAAGAACGTTTTGATTGGTGGGGTTTGCATGTTCTCCCCGTGTCTCCTCGGGTAGTTAATACCCTCACAAAAACATGTAGTAATCCTGGTCACTATACTGCCTCCCCCTGGTCAGCCGGGGCGCCTGATGGAGGGGAAGGGAACTGGTTGGAATAACGTGTTCCTTCCACGCGCTATGTCCAACCAGGGAAACTCTCCCCTGTCAGGTGACAAGAAGGTCAGTTGGCTCTCATGCATTGAAGGAGGCATGAGCTCGGCCCTGGCCTCCCTAGGCTGGTGGGGGGGGTGTAGTGCCCAGGATCACTTAGCAAATTGGCACCGGGTGTAAAAAAAGGGTTACAAAATCGTGGGATAAAAATTATAAGTAAAAAAAAAAAAAAAAAAAAAGAACGTTTTGATACCCATACTTTTGTCCTTTTACTCAAGTACATTTTGAATTCCAGACTTTCACTTGTAACAGAGTATTTCTACTACATTTCAGTATTGATACTTTTACTTAAGTAAAACAACGTACAGTAGTACTTTTTCCGCCACTGCTTTCTGGAAGCAAAATGTCCGGAGGCGAACAGATGGACCAATTCCAAAACTTTTTACACCCACCCTTCGTTTGTGGTCCACATGATCTAAAAATAGGGGCCCAGGTGTTAACAAAAAAACAAAAAAATAACACACACACACAACATTCCCCTTTAAGTGTTTAAGCAATCTTTGCTACCGGGTCCGTTGTGTAATTTGTGCTTCAGGCAATGAAATGTTACCATGATGAGGCTACTCGCCAAACGCCTGACATAAAATATCTTCCAAAAACAAACCTGTGTCTACCCCTGACATATGAGCCTGACTCAATAGATAAGCTGTATCAGCAATGAAACTGTAATCATGCCTGCAGGATTGATTTGTTGTTGTGTCATCCGAATCCTGATAATTAGCTATAATTGTCCCAGCAATTTAAAGTGGATCCATGCCCAGTCGCAATCTTTCTTTAATTTATAGCTCATTGGGAAGCCTTCCCGTCCAAAGCATACCATTAGCCTACTCAGTGGTGGAAAAAGTACTCAAATTCTTTACTTAAGTAAAAGTACTAATACTGCAATATAAAAATACTCTGTTACAATTAAGTCCAGAATAAAAAAAATACTTGAGTAAAAGTACAAAAGTATTGGCATCAAAATGTACTTAAAGTACCAAAAGTAAAAGTACCAAATATTTGAAAATAGCAGATCTACAACACAACGTGTCGCGATGCGACGCGTTGTGAGCTTGTAGATCAGCTATTTTCAAATAGCCTAGGTATAAAATAGGGCTAAAGTGGTTAATGTATGTTTCATTATTTCATAGTTTATATCTGAAAAGTAACTAAAGTTTTCAAGTAAATGTAGTGGAGTAAAAGTTGTATGCAGTGTATATTTTAGTAAAGCCCAAATAAGGAACTACACTTTAGAAACTACACTTTTGGAACTCACTCCCAGCTCACATCACCCTTGCCCTGTTCAAAACTTCCCTCAAAACCCTTCTCTTCAGACTCGCATTCCCCACCTACGTAATTCTAATCCCCCTTTTGCCTTTTCATTTGAATGTTTTTGTTTGCTTAGTTTTTAGCTTTTTAACTAGTTCCCCTAATAAAATTGTTTTTATTTGTTCTGTTTTTGTAAAGCGACTTTGAGTAAGCGCTATATAAATTGGATGTATTATTATTATCATCATTATAGAAACAAGCCCCCCCAAAAAACGCAACCACCAATATTTACAAGCGACTTAGTAAAGTCAGTAAAAACAAGCCCAAAGTCGCTTATAATGAGGAGACTTGGCAACACTGATCTGGTGCCTTCTAGTGTTTGGGCTGTATTATCGACAACAAACTGACTGAAAAAAAAATTGCATTATAAAAGTGATCAAAAAAGTCAATAAAAGGACAATCATTTTGAGAAAATTCTGCCAATTTCCTCTTTTGTCAACAAAAGTGCTCTCAAGCCCTCATTCAATGCCACTTTGACTGCTTGGCACTTGCACCTTTTGGTTCTCCAACATCTCAATAAAAACTAAGCTTCAGATAGCAGATATACAAGCTCATAGCAATGGACTTTTTTTGTGTTATCCTTTTAGCCTAAATGTCTGACTGCACCTCGTGCCGTTTTCATTTCTGTCGAATAAAGTATTCTTTTTTTTTTTTAATAATTTGTATCCCACGATTTTGTAACCCATATTTTTTCACCCATTGGCAATTGACTATGTAACACTGGGCGCTACGCGGCCTCCTGAAGTCCACGATCAGTTCTTTGGTCTTGTCGACGTTAAGAGCGAGATTGTTCTCCCGGCACCAGAGTGCCAGTGAGTTGATCTCCTCTCTGTAGTCAGACTCGTCGTTGTTGACGATTCGGCCTATCACTGTCGTGTCGTCCGCGTACTTTATGATGGTGTTGGAGACATGTGTGGCTATGCAATCATACGTGTACAGGGAGTAGAGGAGAGGGCTCAGCACGCATCCCTGGGGTGCTCCGGTGTTGAGGGTCAGGGGGTCAGATGTGATGCTGCCCATTCTCACCACCTGATGTCGGTTGGACAAGAAGTCCTGTATCCAGTCGCACATGCTTGGGTGTAGCCCTAGGTCTCTGAGCTTTTTGTCAAGTATTGCTGGGACAATGGTGTTGAATGCTGAGCTGTAGTCCACGAACAGCATACGTACATATTTGTCCTTCAGCAGCTTGTTGTCCATGTGCGAGAGGACGGTGTGGAGAGCCATGGCAATAGCGTCGTCGGTGGATCTGTTTTTGCGGTATGCATACTGCCACGGGTCCAGTGAGGCAGGTAGCGTGGAGCTGATGTATTCCCTCACCAGTTTCTCGAAGCACTTGCTGACGATCGGGGTGAGAGCAACAGGTCTCCAGTCATTCAGGCATGTCACTCTGGCCTTTTTGGGAATGGGCACAATGGTTGACATTTTGAACCCTGCAGAGACCACAGCCTGGGAGAGGGAGAGGTTAAAGATGTCAGCGAAGACACCCGCCAGCTGGTCTGCACATGCCTTAAGGACCCGGCCTGGAATCCCATCAGGTCCGGCTGCCTTGTGGATGTTGACCCGTGTGAAAGCTGTACGCACTTCTCTCTCCGAGATGGTTAGAGGGTTCTCCTCTGCTGGTGCTGCTGATGGCCCCGCTTGGCTGCCGCGGTTGGAGCTGATCTCGAACCGGCCTGCATGAGAAGCAAGCAGGCCGTTTCTTATCACCCGACAGGGGGGAGGTTCCCTGGTTAGACGTAGCGCGTGGAAGGAACACGTTATTCCAACCAGTTCCTTTTCCTTCCATCAGGCGCCCTGGCTGACCAGGGGGAGGCAGTATAGTGACCAGGATTACTGCATGTTTTTGTGAGGGTACCTGCCCTAGGAGACACGGGGAGATCGAATAAAGTATTCAATAAATCAATCCAAAGTGTGACTCAAGGTCGGGACGTTGTAAAATGACGCCATTTTTACATTCCATTGCAGAGGGTGACGATTCTTCAAATAAAACAGTTGAAACGACGGAGGCACACTGTCTGAAGTGGAATTGAGCCTCGAGACGCCCCCAGCGAACAGATTGGGGCATGGGGGGGGGGGGGGTGTACCGCTACTCCAGTGACAGTGCAGATACTAGTGCTGTTGCTGCTCTTACCACCATTATTATTGTAATCATCATTGGTTGTGGTACTCATAATTTAGCCCTGGGATTTTTTGGTTTTCTGACCTGAGTTACACCCAAAAAAAAAAACGTTCAGTGGATTTTCTGTGGTTTGGGGTTTCCGGAATACTTAGCCTCAGAAAAATACTGTGATTGGCCCATGGGCGATGATTGACAGGCAAAATCCCTCAACAGCGACAACCGCAGGCAAATAGGTTTTCTTTTCATTGCACCTGAAAAGGCTTCAGAACACTGAGAAAAAAACCTGCCATGGCTCACTGGAGGGGATTTTTCAGTTAAAACCTTTTAATACACGTTTGAAGGACCATGATAAAGACTTAATGTTTCGCAAAACCAGCATGTCATGAAACCTTTAAAACCTGTGTTGAGGGTCACACAAGGAAATAATGCACTCTTGAAAGTTGAGAACCAACCATTTATTTGGTTGTTACAGACTGTATAATTTTCAAGCACACTGTAACGTACAGTGTGCTTGAAAAGTATGCATCTTCAGCAGCTAGTGATGGCCAACCGTTAACCGGTAATCGTTAAGAAATTGGTAACCGGTTAATACTAACGGTTAATGGTTAACCGTAAAAAGGATGGAGCAATGATGCACTTCCAACACCCAAGACCACTGTGTGGACACACTTGTGTATTTTCAGAACATCTAACCGACTGAAACTCTTGTTACACCGTTTACAGTAGAAAGGTTTTTCTCCAGTGTGAATACGCTGGTGTATCCGTAGGCTACCTGACTCACTGAAACTCTTGTCACACTGTTTACAATAGAAAGGCTTTTCCCCAGTGTGGACACGCTGGTGTCTCTTCAGGTTACATAACTGACCAAAACTCTTGTCACACCTTTTACAATAGAAAGGCTTTTCTCCAGTGTGAATACGCTGGTGTACACGTAGGCTACCTAACTCACTGAAACTCTTGTCACACTGTTTACAATAGAAAGGGTTTTCTCCAGTGTGAATACGCTGGTGTCTCTGTAGACTAACTAATTGACTGAAACTCTTGTCACACTGTTTACAATGGAAAGGTTTTTCTCCAGTGTGGACACGCTGGTGTATCCGTAGGCCACCTAACTGACTGAAACTCTTGTCACACTGTTTACAATAGAGGGGTTTTTCTCCAGTGTGGACACGCTGGTGTGTATTCAGGTGACCTAATTGACTGAAACTCTTGTCACACAGTTTACAGTGGAAAGGCTTTTCTCCAGTATGGATACGCCTGTGTGTCTTCAGGTCCCATAAGCGACTGAAACTCTTGTCACACTGTTTACAGATGTGAGTTTTCTTTCCTGTGTCAGTCAGATGACGTCTCTTTACTTCCGATTGCGTTGAAGTCTTGGTAAACTGTTGACTACTGCAAGGTCTTTCTTCTGCGTTTCCCTGCTGCTGGCTCGTTGTCGGGAACAGTGGGTTCATCGTCAAAGCTGCTGCTATGCATGGGCTGTAATGGTCCAAGAATGCAATTAATGATCTGTGACCTTACAATCCAGGATTGATTACAGGGCAATTACCAGCTGAATGTCAAGTGTATGGATCTCTGCTAATAGTTCCTCTGGTTGGTGCTGAAGTCCTCCTCGATGTCTCTCTCCATGTGCGTCCTTCACACTGTGCAGTCTGGTTTTAAGCTGAGCTGATTCAAAACTCATGTTGTCACTATGATGTCAGCCATAACCAAATATGGAGTTCCATGTCATTTACTGAGATAAAGTTTTAGCTCAGTCAAACCTCAATTGTCTTCCAGTATCATCAGCTGGACACACGCACGCACGCACGCACGCACGCACGCACGCACGCACGCACGCACGCACGCACGCACGCACGCACGCACGCACGCACACACACACACACACACACACACACACACACACACACACACACACACACACACACACACACACACACACACACACACACACACACACACACACCTCTGCAGTGCTCTAAAAGCCCTCTCCAAAAGCCCTTGAATATGATGGAATATGATTAAAGGGATTGTAGGCAACATTAAGCCTAAATTTCAAAAATATTTATATATATATATTTTGCTATATAATGATGCTGGGGTGTTTTCCTGCATTGAAACACAGTCCTCTTTCTGATATCCGTATTTTCCCTACTATTTATGTTTTGACATCCGGGTATCCGGGACGTAAATGAAACGCACGCATGTGCGCGTCCGTGCGCGTCCGTGTGAACTGTTCGGGTGAAACCGAATGGGGACGAGTGCAGCCGACAAAAATGGAACGAGCCGCCATTGTTTTCTGTATAGGCAGTTTATACTTCTTACTTTCGGTTTTAAAACGCTCTCAAACTTCTTTTTTGAGGCACGGAATTTACTTTTAAGATATCGTTTGGATAGAATTTAGTTGTTTAACTTCATATATGTGGATAATTTATCATGAAAGAGCCTATTTAAAAGTACAAATTCAGAGAACCGACAGGGGCGGGCAGTGACACGCATTGTATCCGAATAAAGCAACCTATTTTCGGCATGGCCCGTTTTGAAGTCCCCCCTGCGTCACCCCCTGGTGGTCGGGGAAACGAACTGCTGATGAGGGGGGTGGGGGTGGAGGTGCGGTGTTTGACAACAGTTTTTTCTTCTTTTTATTTATCTCTGAACTTGCCTACAATCCCTTTAAGGATGACTGTGATTATGGTAAGCTCACATATCATATCACACACACCATGCCTGCAACTAGCCAAGTGACAGGGGTTGGTGCGGGCCGGATACAGTTGCCCCTTGCGGGCCGCAAATGGCTCGCGGGCCGCCTATTGGGGAACCCTGCCCTACGTCCTCCCGGTGGCGGCTCCTCACTGGCAGGTGAGTCAGTAGGATACAACAGCAGTGACAACACTCAAATGTGCGTGGGGAGGAACAAATTGGCATAATGACTAAATTGGGGACACAAAGGGGGAACAACATTATTGACTACTCTAAAAACATAAACAGTTGGTTGATTCAATGATTAGATATTTCATATTTATTTGATCCGACACGCCCCACCCCCCTCCTACATAAGCCCATTCAACTTCAAACTCTATTTTAACCATGTCAGACTCATTGAAAACACATGTCCCTGGCTCTGGTGACTGATATTGTCCTTCTAATGTGTGAGGCGACTATAACTTTTTTCTTTTCCTCTTTTACATTTTCAAAGAAAAAATAAATATGATGCAAATAAATGTTGAATCAAGCAACTATAAACTTACTGGGGAACACATAAAAGTAAATTATGACTTTAAGTGCTTAAAGGGATAGTTCATCCAATTGTTTTTCTTTTTTTTCTATCGATTAGTCACCCCATGGAGACTTGAATTCTTGGATATTTTTTTGTTTTGTCACATTCCTAAGCCAAGCCAAGACCAGTGGACCGGTAGGCAGTGGTTCTGGTAGGAGACACAAAGGAGACTCTTTGTGTCTCCTGCCGGAACCACTGCCGGTCATCAAGTTATTGGCTTAGGAATGAGACAAAAACTAAAAAAATATCCATGAATTCAAGTCTCCATGGTGTGACTAATCGATAATTTGGGGGGTGAACTATCCCTTTAACCTACAAGTATTATATACACACATCTTACAACCTAATCAGCCTTTGTAACATTCCATTATCACCTGCTATCAACCCACTGTGTTATCAAGTCCATTGCTGTTCATTGCACTCGTGAATTCCCCTATTTCAGTGGTTTTATTTCAAAGTGGGGTCCAGCGACCCTCAGAGTTCCTTGAGGGGTTCTAAATGGACCCTTACAGCTCTGTAACTCTGAGAGTGAAACAATGGAACCAAATGGACCCTTACATCTCTGTAACTCTGAGAGTGAAAAAATTGACCCAAATGGACCCTTACAGCTCGGTCACTCTGAGAGTGTACAAATGGAACCAAATGGACCCTTACGGGTCCATTTGGTTCCATTTGTACACTCTCAGAGATATGGGGGTCCTTGAAATGAGTCAAAGAGGTCCTTTTGCACACCTACTTCAAGGGACAGGTGCGTAGGAGCAGGCAGTCAATGCATGACACAGGAAAAAATGGGAATCGAAAAGTCTGAGAACCTTTTTCTCTAACATGACTGTGATTTTCCCAGCCGGCTCCCCGTCGACTCGGAGCGCCCGTTCTCTCTGAAAATCACCCAAACAATCAACACAAGGGCCCCGTGTTTGACCTTTGGCCCCGGGGGTCATGTTTGCTGACAGCAGGTGTGAAAGGGAGAAGGAGGCACCGGCTCGGCACATTCCAGAGCACCTTGACTGGCGCCGGGGTCGACCTATAGACACGCTCTGCTGCCTGCTTGGCCCCGCCCCCCACCCAGGGGCCTGGAAGCCCCCCCCCAGACTAAACGTCGCCACGGTTACCTGGGCTTTAAGAGCGCTCTCGATGGCAGAAGCCAGATGTCGGCTCTGCGAGCGTTTTATCTTCTCTAACTATGTGTTCTCTATGGCACTTTAGGACCATCTGACTAAGCACGTCCTTTTACCCCCAACGCTTGTAAACCGTCTATTGTGGGCCCTGGAAGATTAAGACTAATGGAAACGTCATTTTCTTGCCTCTTTTAACGGTGCTTTTTAAAGGCTTGTGTTTTTAGCATGATGGATGGGTCCCGCAGTGGATGACAGTAACTAAGGACTAGTATTCAAAACCAAAACAAAAAAATGACTTTCACTCCACATTTCAAAGACAGATATTGTACTTTTGACTCCATTGAATCGTAATTTTCATGATGCAATGTGTTGTGAGCTTGTAGTTAAGCTTTTTTCTTCTTTCTTTTTTCTAAAACTTTTGTACTTTTAAAAAAAGTTCTAAATTGTTTTTTGAAAATCTGTACATTTACATTAATACAGCAATGCATTGATATTAATGATAAAATATATTTTGTAATATGTACTTTTGCATAGGCTACTAGTCCAGTGCTTTAACTCAATTACAAATTTGACTGAGCAACCTTCACTTGTAATTGAGTAATATTTGACTAGGAGTATGTATACGTTGACTCAAGTACAATGTCCACCACTGTTGGAAACTTAAAGACTAATGGAAACGTCCTTTTCTCCCTCTTTATCCGTGCGTTTTTTAAAGGCTTGTGTTGTGTATTAGGCATGATGGATGTCTGGCTATACAGGTCCCGCAGTGTTAGCAAGCAGAACACGTGCGCGCCAACATGCCTCGTCTGTGCGAACACGCCTCGACCCGGCTAAACATGCCTGGCGCACAAAAGCGGGGCCCGTGATTGGGGAGGACACGCCTCGCTGCACGCTTTTGTTGTTGATCATTATAAATGGCGGTGGTGCGATCACGCAAAGGGCGCCGCCTTATCCGTCAACGCACAAAACACGCGTGCCATTCCTCACAGCTGGAAAAGCATGATAAGAAAATAACACAAAGACGCTCCCGTTGAGAGGCTGTTGTGCGCAACTGAGGAACCTGAGGATATTAAATAATAAGAGGTAGATACACTATGTTCCTCAGTGGCCGCCATTGAGGATAAGTGGGCTTCTTTTTAGCCCGGACACTTTTCGGGAAAATTGCTTGACATTAATACCACTGTGGACACAATACAGCTTACTTCCCTTTGAATATTTCCATGCTTTATACTTCTACTCCAATATGTCTTAGACTGGCAAATATTGTAATTTTTACTCCACTACAGCTTAAGTTAGTCACAGCACTTTGCAGATTTAGATTATTAATACAAAACATCCGTTAACTGTTTAATGATTATATATTATCTAACTATATAAATGGCGAGCAACTTCCGTGCCCTCGGTGGTGACACCCCACAGCTCTGTTATCGACTAAACACAACACCGTCAGACCACATGTCGCCAACACTCTCGCCACGGCGGCCGGCCTGAATTTACGTTTCGCGTAGGGCACCTGGCATGCCTCACTACACCGTTCCCACCTCGCAACATAATTACTTCTACTCACCAAATGTCGGACAAAACGGAAGGGGAGGCAGCTTCGTACCGTTTACCGTGCGCACGACCTCATCACCACAACAGCAGGCAGCCGCTGCGGGTTTTTTTTCCTTTTTTTCCAAACTTTTTTTTTGGTCACCATTTTCTCCAGGCACCATTTCTGGTGTAACGTCGGGTGTTTCTTTTCACCAGCCAATCACCTTTCACGTTGCCACGTCCGTTGCCACGTCGCGCTGACGTACGCTAAACAAGCGCTGCCGTGCGCACAATGCAAACGAGCCCAAAGGCGCGCAAAAATAAGCCGACCATTGCTTAGACACAAAGTCAGACCTGGCAACGCAGCCTACGCCAATCATGTGTGAGAGATCTACAAGCTATGGGACAGAGACGCCACCGTATCTTAGCAACAACTACAGCGCTCACTCTCATTGGTCGTGTCACGCTAACAGCAGTCTCCAGACAATGGCATCGCAGACAGCTTGCTGTTACTGCTGTAGCCATCACAGGCAGTTGCAGCACGACGGACAGGGCGCTGTGATAGCTGCCATGTCGCTAACGCTAACCTGGTTGTCATGCCTGCAGCGGCTGTGCACTCACTTTGTCAACAATGCACGTTCGTGTGGTGAATGTCTATATTGCTGCTCAGTTCGTCCATTGTACATGGTGTATGTTTGTGTGTGTCTTCTGGAGAACTATGTAGCTCCACAGCAACTACAGTAACTAACGTAATGGCAGGACCGCCCCGTGCAACGCATGTTACGCTGCATTATGGTCATGTAGTAATTTCACATAATTTCGCTCCGATTACAGCAGTGTTCATCAACCCTTTCACGCCCCCCCCCCCCCCCCCCCCCAAATACACGTACTTGATCTGGGACCCCCCCATTCTGTTTGACTCCGTTCCACAAGTACATATTGTGAAAATAGGCGATCTACAAGCTCGACACGCCTCACGTTGACAGGCTTTGTAAGCTTGGAGATCGGCTATTTTCTACATGATTGCCTCTTTCTTACATTCTTTGCCAATGTGGCCCATGTTTTCATAGCATAGTTTATTGACTACTTCTGTTGCAGAAATGGCCATTTCCTTTACTTTCGGTTTTTAATTGTCTCCGCCAGGCCGAAAGGCATGGCGCAAGACTATGTTTCACCCCCTGTCCGTCCGTCTGTGATAGCTAATCTCTCACATCGTTGACTTGATCGCAGCAAAATAACAGCCCGATGTGGAGAGTCAGTGAGAGCTGGATAAACGACGTAAAATGTGTCCAAAGGAGTCTGTACGGCTGTCGATAAATGAACACATGACGTCGGTGGGAGAGGACATATTGTGTCTATTGGACAAACAGCAGCGTGGTGCTGATGTTTGTTGTGTGAAGCAGCTTAATGTCAGAGTGTTTGTGCTGGAGCGCCTCAGTGCGGCTGCAGAGTTCATGTGCAACCTCTTCCAGAGAGACACAGACACACTAGAAACTCTGCTGGGGAAAAAAAACACTGCTGGCCATTGACTTTCCTATGGACATTGATCTACACACTGCAGGTATATCTGCTACACACACAACATCAAACTACACACTGCAGGTATGATGCAGCGTTTGCATTACAGCCAGCATGCCAGCATAGTTCCCATATGGTTTCAAGGTGGGCTAAACCATATGGACCCCATGTCAGCAATGTCAGCGGCATCCACTTCAGTCCCAACTGCGCTGCCCATGCAGGCTATAAGTAGCTTCTACCTGGCCCTTAGGTGGGCCCCAACTCGCCATGTTTATGTGGGACCAAGGCGGGTCCTAACTGGGTTTGCCCATGCAGGCTTTAACTGGGTTCTACCTGGGCCCTAGGTGTACCCTAACCAACCACAGTGCAGTGCCCATCGCTCCAATTGTTGTGACGTCAGGGCTCTCAATACTGCACATTGGTGGAGGAGGAGGGGCCGCAGGGCGACCGCACACATCGCTGAACCAATGGTAGCCCACGGATGTTTCCTCTGTGGATTTACAATCTGCCCCTCTATGCCACATATCATCCGCACTACAGGGTCTTCACTGACCGAGCCACGGCCCCACTGACCCTCATGACGCTACGCCACTTAAACGTGCGGCAGCATGCGCTGGGTTGCCAGGTTTGCACAGCCTGCGCCAGAAACAAGCAACCACCTTCATGAAAAAAAAAAAAACACCGAAATGGTCCGCAATGTTCCAGGGGTGTCCCCGCGCGTCCCAACACTCCACAGGGGGTCAGTGGACCATCAGGGGGTCCGCGGACCCCCTGTGGACCCCCTGAAACATAACAAATATTATTTCTTCAAATTTTTTCCTTTCTCAAAAAAACTTTTCCACAGTTTCACTCCGGCGATTTGGGTCCCCCAATATACACACGGCCACGCTGGGCCCCGTGCGCGGCTGGGGTTGAGGGGGGCGTAGCCCCCCGAAACTCTAGTTATACATAAGTTAATATACCCAGTATCACGTAAAGTCATTTAAATCAGCACCAACTTCACCAGCTGCAATATTAAAGTGATGAATACATGACTGCATTATCAATTGCTATGTAATAATATGATTGTTGAAATGAACAATCATAGTACCAAAGTACTGCATAATGAGTACTTTGGTATTATGAGTATACTTTGATACACATACTTTACCAACTTTAACTAAAAAGTTTGAATAGAGGACTTTTACTTGTGACAGAAGATTTCTGCATTGTGGTGTTGCTAATTTTAAATTAAAGCCGGGAAAGCATCATTTTTGATTTTAGCTATACGTATATAGCAAGATAGGTTTGTCAGAATACTCTTTAGAACAGTGGTTCTCAAAAATAGCATATCTACAAGCTCACAGCACGTCACTTTGTGCCACGGGCTTGTACATCTGCTATTTTTGAACATTTTGGAAACATCTTATACAGTAAGTGTTCGAAAAATCGTGAATCATTTTGATTTTCTTTTTTTTTAACACAAATCTTCTCTTTAGGAGGTCCTTGGCACGAAAAAGTTCAAGAACTACCGATTTAGAAGGCATTTGTAGTATCGGTCTCAGGTCTTAATGGGTTTAACCAAAAACATCAGATCAGTATCTTCCACCACTGCAAATCTGCAGAACTCAATTGAACAACAAGCATAAAAGACGTTCCGTCATGCAGGAGGTGATCTTTGACTACATTTTTCTGTCATTCTTACCTTTTTTTCTCCCCCCTTTCTCTCGTCTGTTTGAGTTTGCTAGATCCCCGTGAAAGCTTTCATGGCCCGTTACCAAGAAATAATATGTTGTTTCTTCAACGTGATTCCACACACCTGCCAGAGAGATTCACAGAACCACACCGTAAGACGGGCGTTTTGACCCCGTCTATCAGAGGAAATGATGATGAATAATCCACATGTCACGGGGAAATGTATCATAAATATGAACGCTGTCCCTTTTCTTTCTTTCACACATAAAACAAGATATAAAATAAGCAATTATGCGGATGGTAAATAAAACATTAAAAAGGGAAACCAAACACTCACTCCTCTAAGCACTCAAGAATGTGTTCATGTGCATGCATTCACACACAAACACAGGTACAAAGCCCGTGCACACAAGCACGCACAGTCGCACACACGTGCACGCAGCCTCAACACATTCTTTCCTAATCTGACAAAGGTGAAGCAGACAATGGTTCACATGTGAGGACGGAGTTAAAGCTTAAAGGTTAAATGACATTAAGTTAAATGTTAAATTTGTAAATAATGTAAATTACTGTTGTCCAAATTACATTTGTCTCTATCGCAGTGGTTTCCCAACCTTTTCTGGATCAAGACCCACTTGAAAATCATGGATGTCAGATGGGGGTCAACCCATCTCACCGCTTAACACGGCAGCCGTATGTTAAGTGGTCAGATGGGTGGCCCCTGCCCACGAGTTGGGAATCACTGCTCCACCATCATGTCTCAAAGTGGTACAGTGATCCAATAGGTTAACCAACCTGGCATCCACATGTTGCTATTTTATTTATTTTTTTAAGTTTTAAGAAGAGCTTGATTGGTTATATTCGACCAGGGGCGCCGGTAAAATTGCAAATCATTAAGTCACTTTGTTGAGGTTAAAAGACCCAAAACTAAGCTACTATTGTCTGCAAAGATAAAAACTCTCTCTCCCTCTCCCTCTCTCTCTCTCTCTCACACACTACGTGCTTGCAATGCCATAATGTTACGTTTCCACAGGACACAATATACCATGCTGCTTCATTTGGACTTAATTTGTGCCTTGCCTTCATTGGAGCCCAAGTTGTGGCTACTCAAAGTGTGTGTCATATATATGACATCAAAAATCTGAATCATAACTACAGGATAGAACAAACAAATGACTCAAAGTCATACATTCAGCCGGACATGACATGGTTGACCTCAGCCTATTTGATAAACGTATTGATTGAACACAGACTCCCGATCGCTTTGTGCGCTGCAAGCGTCCACGTTTGTTACCGTAATGAAGCGCGGGTGTAATAATAATTCAAATGACCGTAATCGTTGAACAAGTGGGAGGACCAAATGTCCCCTCCCCCCTTTCTATTCCACTATGGCGCCACTATGGCGTATGCAACCGCATACAGCTACAGTAAGTATAAAATAGGACAAGAAAGCTGAGTTGATGTCAGCACAAGCTTCCTGTCTGGGTCATTGGTTAAGTTCATTACCTCTGAGCTGCGCAGTTTATTTATCAAAAGATATAAATAAATACGGTCAATCTTGGCCCTCCATCTACTCTTTGTCAGTCAGACGACTAAAAACAATTGAGTTTAAGTCGTCCCTGTTTGTGGAGACGTTCAGACGTCCAGATGCAATTATCCCAATTATGAAGAGAAGTTTGTTTATCAAGTAGATCAAACAGAACTTGGGCCAGTTGTCCTCATTTCTCCTAAACTTCGATTCATGCTTTGTCTTGAGACGGTGTGTCGCGCCGAGATTAGGTGAGGTACATTGACCTACGTTTGTAGGTCTGCTATTCTCGTCCATACTTGGTGCGTCACTGGGGCATAAATTAGGCCTAACAGTTTCTCAAGTAGCAGTAGCTAGTGTATACCAACAGAGTTCTGTAGTACACACACACACACACACACACACACACACACACACACACACACACACACACACACACACACACACACACACACACACACACACACACACACACACACACACACACACACACACACACACACACACAGTAAATATATATGTCAACAGGGTCCAACTATCCATGATATCAAGCTGTTCTGGAGATGAGGAATTCATATAGCTTCCATATTTATCTGCTTCAGCCTCCATTTAACTCTGTGTCTCTCTGTGTAAATTTGGCCCCTTGAGATGGCTGTTTTTTCTTTACGTGTGTGTGTGTGTGTGTGTGTGTGTGTGTGTGTGTGTGTGTGTGTGTGTGTGTGTGTGTGTGTGTGCGCGTGCGTTTGTGTTTATGTATGTGAGAACGTATGTGGCAATGTGTGCTTGTGTGTGACTGTGCTTTTGTGTGTGAAAATGTGAGTCTATAAGCAAACGCATGTGTGTGCTTGTTATGTGTTTGGTGTGTGCCGTCGGCGTAGTATATGCCCGCGTGCACGTGTGTGTGTGTGTTGTGTGTGTTGTGTGTTTTCCATTCTAAGACCCCGCTGAACCCTGTCACTCAAAGGGTCAGCGTCAGACCCCAAGCGAGAGCCGTCATGACATGGAACTGACCCGGGGGCCTCGCGCCATTGTCACGTTCTGTCAAACTTAGACAAATGTGCAAACATGATATCTTTTTCTTTTTTGCAACACTATTACACAGATTGACAAATGACTCCATGACACCCATGCTTGTTGAATAGCTGGGTCACTGAAAGCCAGAGAGAGACCCCCCCCCCCCCCCCCCCCCGCCCCAAACCCCCACCCCGAGGATAACCAACTTTCCATACAACGAAGGAAAATGGCCGTTGGGATGTATGGCATTCCTTAGCCTGTCTGTTAGATTTCACAAACAAACAGTGGCATGGCTTTAATAGAGTATAAGGCCCCAGCGGCATGGCTTTCATCCCCATCTCTTCTCCACTCCGCTGTGTTCTCAGGATTACAAACGCTGTCCTCTGTCACTCTGTCACTTTCTACTTCTTCTAGTTGTATGTGATAAACCTGAGAGCTGTTGAGTTTTAGCTGATAACTTGAAGTTAGATCAAAACATATTGTAGATACATACTGTAGATAGACATGGTCCTCTAGCATGCTATATGAAGACGCTGCTAACTATTATTTCAAATGTATTCTCTCATACTCTTTGCACTATCGTGTCATATTTTGTGCATTATAATATTAGATAGAATAGAATAGTCCCCACTCCTTGGGGTCTTTTTTTGTCACTGTATATGTATATATGCACATGCGTGAAATTTGTCGTCTGCATTTACCAATCCTATAGGAACTAGGAACAGTGAGCAGCCATTCTATGGCGCTCAGGGAACAATTAGGGGTTAAGAGTCTTGCTCAGGGACATACATCGACACATTGCTGGCCTGGGCTCGGCTCCCCAGGCGGGCTCACTAACCACTCAGCTATGGCTATGGCTAATATTGTTATATATAGAAACAGTAATTTAACTTAATTAACCACACTTATTCACTGAATAAGGCGATCGCCGATTGCAAACTGGAAATAATTCAACACTATACGGGTACCTGCATTGAGGCACTTTCCTGCACTCTATTTTGCTCTGAGGTATTATGTTTTCAAACTGTGCTCTTGTAAAATGTACAATATACAAAACAAAACAACAGTAGTTGCTAACTTTTGTCAAGGTAAATATGTACTGTAGGAATTCATACACAGTAAAATCCTGTAAAAAATGACCCAGATGGACCCCATTTGTCAGTCTCACATTACCAGTAGTGGAAATTAGCACTGAAACTGTTTTTTTTTAAATAAAGACCAGAGTTGATTTGGCTTGACGTGCCAATGCAGCTGCACTCACAACCTTAAACCTGTCTGGCCTCATGTAGATGAGTCTGTAATATTACATGGAAGACACAAGGTTAGGGGAGAGTACTAACGAATCATGTTGCGACCACCCGGAAACTATCTGCAGATGGCTGAGAGAGAGATGAAGCAGGGACCCCCCATTACATATTGTATAAAATTGGATGCAAAAAATGTCATAGATTTCTTAGACAGCTTCATAGACTTTGACAGCACTATCATCTGTGTATGTTGGATTAATGTGTATTTTCAGACATTTAACCTCCCCCTACACCAAACCTCTTTGCCAAAAATAGCCGAGCTACAAGCTCACAAGCTTGTAGATCTGCTATTTTTGGTGAATGTTCCACTCAGAATAGGGATGCTAGGGTTCAAGTGGTTAATGTAAAAAACATGATCCTATGACACAAAGATTTGGCGGATCCCCTGTAGTAGCTCTGAGGACCCCATAGGGGTCCCGGAGCCCCTGTTGAAGACCCCTGCACTAAGGTCCCACGCCTCAAGCGTACATCACCATCCTTTGCAGGTGACATAGAACTAACTGGTCTCAGATATGGTAGAGCTAGCCAGCCCCCTGTTCTAATGTCATTGGCAGATGAGTGTCTGACGATAGGACTCCCATCTCAACACAGGGAAACCCAAGGTGCTGGCATAGAACACCACTGATGCTACCATCCACACAGGAAGACAGCACGCTGTTCAGAACCGTGTACACAGCATGAAGAGACTGTGGGCGTCGGCCCTTAGCACAAGACTCTAAAGGTCACCGTTCCTCTCAATGATGGAGTCACTCCTACTCTACGGCTTGGAGACGTGGACCCTCATAGCCAAGACTGAGAAGTCACTGGATGGTTGCTATGCCATGGCCCTTAACCTTAATGTGTCATTGCAGCGCCATGTGCGGAACATCATCGACCTCTATGACAGCACGCCTGTCAGAGAATCATGTTTCTATATCAGTGGTGCTCAAACTTTTTCATGTCAAGGACCCCCAAAATGATATGTATTTGGCCGCGGACCCCCATCAAAATATTTTGTTCCAGGGACCCCCCAGAAACAAAGATTTGAGTTAAAAATGTTCGCTTTAAAAATATATATATTTTAAGATTTGCACACATTTTCACGATTTTTCAAAAATAGCAGATCTACAAGCTCATAGCGCGGCACTCGCTTAACCCCCTTAACTCTGAGAGTGTACAAATGGAACCAAATGGACCCTTACACCCTGACTCTGTTTGACCAGAATGGAACAGAGCCTTCATTAGTATCATTGGTAACACCTGTGAACGTCGTCATAATATGGCTGCTGTGAATAGAGCCTATTGGCCTGTGTTCGGGGGGAGGGAAGCCGGGCGGGGAGGGCTGCGGCGGCACCTGTCAGCGGGGAGTTTTGGCCAGCCGCAGGATTTAATAAATAAATAAAAATGAAAACGAGGGACACACTGGCCTCACAACCGCAGAGGAGCTTCTGCACTCCTGCAATGGTAGACAACAACAACAACAGTTGGAGGAAGAGGACTTTATATTCTGGCTTGTGGTGTCGCCACTACCCAGGCAGCCCCCCCCACATGAATGAACGGACTACATATTTACACTTTAGACACTCTCTCATCAGAGTTACACACATTGTATTTTGTTCATATTGCTCTCATGCTGCAGCTTTGAGGCCGAAAGCTCTCTGAGAGCTTAACCCATTAAGGGCGGGAGCGCATCCGTGTCATTTGAAGATTTCTTTGGGCAATTCAAAAATAGCAGATCTACAAGCTCATGAGCTTGTAAGCTTGTAAATTTTTTGGAAAAGAATCGTGAAAATGTGTGCAAATCTTTGAATCTACATAGCCTAATCGACATTTTTAACTCAAATCTTTGCTTCACAGGGTCCCTGGAACAACATATTTTCAGATGGGGGTCCGCGGCCAAATGCATATCATTTTGGGGGTCCTTGACATGAAAAAGTTTAAGAAACACTGTTACATATATATTATATTATTTATTTTTTTAAACTGTTAGGATTTAGAAGACATTTGAAGAATCCTCAGAAGCAATAAGATTTGAGTTACAAATGTTCATAGATTTGCACACATTTTCACGATTTTTCAAAAATAGCAGATCTACAAGCTCATAGCGCGGCACTCGGTGCCGCGCTATGAGCTTGCAGATCTGCTATTTTTGAATTGCCCAAGGAATCTAAAAATGACACACAGATGCGCTACCGGTCTTAACGGTTTAAACTGTAGTGAAGTATTATGGTTTATGGTCTGCAAACGGAACGAGAGATGAGAGCTGATGACAACGTTTTGTTTATACTGCTGGAGAACTACCGGACGCGCAGGCTTTTAGCGCATTCTTTTATCTTCTTTTGTTTTACAATTGTATTGTATATATCTAATGTCTGTTGAAGTATGATGCTTTCTCGGTCAGTGTACGGTACACAGTCACATCGTATGAGTTATTCAACTCCAAAGAGTGTATAAATGGAACCAAATCGACCCTATGGGTCCATTTGGTTTCATAATACACTCTTTGGAGTTGAGAGGATATTGAAAATCAAGACCTTTTGTTTTAGTTAGTGGTGTAAAGTAATTAAGTACATTTACTCAAGTACTGCACTTAAATGCAGTTTTGAGTATTTCCAATTTTCAATACTTTTACTTCTACTCCACTCTCGGAGACAAATATTGTACGTTTAGTCCACCACAATTATTTGAAAACTTTAGTTACTAGTTACTTTGTAGATTTGGATTATTATTACAAAACATACATTAACCACTTCAGCCCTATCTAAACTTTGGCTATTTGAAAATAGCCGATCGACAAGCTCACAACGCATTGTGAGCTTGCAGATCTGCTATTTTCATTCTGCACAATGAGTACTTTTACTTTTGATGACGATACTTTTGTACTTTTACTCTCGAATACGGAACTTCCACTTGTAGAGTATTTCTGCATTGATACTTTTACTTAAGTAAAAACATTTGAGTACTTTTTTCCACCACTGAATACAACTAAGAACAATGAAACGTAACACATGTTCGCTCTCGTAGGTCTCTCCGGTTACACACATGGGGATACCAGCGGCGTGCAACACGTCAAACTGACATGTTACAGTTCTCCAGACGAAAAACCACATTATAACAAAATAGCGTTCACTCAAATCAAATCAACGTCCCCTCCATTCCCGTACCGCTGAAACGGATGAATCGGCGAAGAGTTCAACAGGCGGAAACCAGTTTTCCAAACACGCAAAATCAATAAAGACCATAAAAGTTAAACAATTATACAAAACCACTTTCCAGTTTTGGACACGGAAATAGGCTTTATAGCATTACTCCAAGTCAAATCATTTTTATTCTTTACGCCTCATTACAAATAGGACAATCATAGACGAATCAGCGAGTGGTCCAATATGGAATAAGATCATGGTCCAAAACAAACACAACTAATGAAAGAAAGTAAATTAACCCATTAAGACTTGAGGCCTACAAATGCCTTCTAAACCTGTAGTTCTCAAGCGTTTTCGTGCCGCTGAACCCCTAATGATACTGTATGTATTTGACCGCGGACCCGCATCTGAAAATGTTTTGTGCCAGGGACCCCCAGAAGAGAATATTGGTGTTAAAAAATGCTAAATTATTCAACACTTTCAATATTTTTTTCAGAAACGTTAAAACATAGCAGATGTACAAGCTTGCAGCGTGGCACAAAGTGACATGCTGTGAGCTTGTATATCTGCTATTTTTTAAAACCACCTTCTTTTCTGAAAAACTTATGCTGCTATAGCTAAAATCTAAAATGAGACAGATGTTTTCTCAGTTGTAATGGGTTAAAGGAGTAATTCACCCAAAACAGTACTTATTTTCTATCAATTAGACACCCCATGAAGCCTTGAATTCATGGAGATGTTTTTGTAATTGATTGAAAATAAGCAATTATTATTATTATTAATTGATTGAAAATAAGCAATTTTTGGGGGTGAACTACTCCTTTAAGGATGAAGCAGTGCTGGTCTGAGGTCAGATTCAGAGGCAGTGGGATTATCAGGTTTGTCCACCACACGCTGTCCTGGGGTCAGATCAGCACTGACGTGACATCGGAGAGGCAGACCACCAACACACACACATTCAGGGATACAGCCGTTTGCCTGTGACTGCTGCACACATTCATACATACATCCCCTGACACACACACACAAACACACACACACACACACACACACACACACACACACACACACACACACACACACACACACACACACACACACACACACACACACACACACACACACACACACACACACACACAGAGTGTGGGTTTGTAGATCATTATCAGTGGCTTGACTCCCGTGACGTCTCCGCGGTATTACATTGTGTAGATAAAAGGATCAAATGGTATATTTTTTCACAGAATCCCTGGCATTTGTTCTAAACCCATATTTATCCAAGAACAGTTTACGAAGCGCTTTCCCACAATGGCCTGATTCACATTCACAAAGTTCCCACACCTAGGGGCTACATTCCCAGCACAGAAACCAGTATGGATGCTGTATTCCCAGTATAGAAACCAGTGTGGGAGCTAGATTCCCATCACAGACACAGTCTGGGAGTGGCATTCCCAGTTAAAACATACATTCTCTTCCACAGTAAAATATTGGGTGATAAAGATGTACTGTAACTTTCCTCTTCAACCACGGATTTGAACTCGGTTTCCAGTGCAAGTTCTGACATTGAGCTATAAGCCTGCCTGCTTGTTCAGGGGATAAATTGAATCTTGACCTTCAGGTCAAAATTCGTGTCAGATCCGGTGTCTAGGTGAGATGTGACCTTTGACACGATCTAAAATGTCTCAATAGAAGAGCAGGGTGACAAAATACATCCGCTCCAATTGTATTATATTATAAGTTATAAGTAATATTGTATTATTACGCGGCTTGGTTGAATGCTTGATTCTGATTGGTCAATCACTGAATTCAGAGGTTTGTTATTTCTGTATACTGCTTGATTTTGTGACGTATCAAAACATGACAGCCAATGTATTGATTAATTTATTAAGTAGGCGTGTAATAAGCGGGATAATTGACGGCCAGCCGGTCATTGTTGAGAAATAAAACCCTTCAGGGTGATTATGGCACCTTTTATTCCTCAACAATGACCGGCTGGCCGTCAATTATCCCTTGCTTAACATACTATACATACAGATTGGACAAAATGAAATTTTATTCATTACGAAAAAGTTACATATAGTGCTGCTTTAATTTAACTCAGAGTATACAAATAAAACCAAATGGACCCATTCGGGATGAATGAACACTCTGGGTTTTCGTGTGCCCTGTAACTGCTGTTGCTGACCATGGTTCCACTTCACTGGATAAACTGCCGTGTATAAATTGAGTGCAAAACGTGAACGAACGTACCATAGCACAGAGACAACGAGTTGGCACCGAGGAGCCATACTGCTCATGTTACAGACTATGCAGTTGAGTTCTGCTGTACTGTTCCAGAGGTTTATCTCATTGTGGTTCATGTAGCCGTCTTAAACGGTTTTACCCATTATGATAATTACGCTAAAACAGAGATTCTGCTGCCAACGTAAAGTTATGAAGATCTGTTACACATTGAATATTGTCCTTTCACATTGCTCTCACTATACCTTCTTTTGATTTACAATTGTATCAGATATTGTTCATGTACGTTGAAGTATGATGTTATACATTATTCTGGCCCGATTCTTCCAGAGGTTTCCCCGTCTATAAAATCTTTCGTTGTGGTTTATAAAGCCATAACGGAAATCTCCTCTGTGTTTAGCCATTATGATAATGATGTTAAAACAGACATTTTGTTGCCAACACAAAGTTTACAAGAAAGGGAAAATAATAGGGAGCTTTAGCCATGAGGTCAGCGCACATAAATATTATCTGTGCGGTGTAACAGCATGACAACGGGATGGGTTTCACGAGTACATGCTGACACATGCTGGACAATATGATCTCAACGTGCAAAGGGACAGTGCGAGGCATTCAAAGAACATATGATACGCTCGTGATTCAATGTCATTATGCTGTTTAAACCACTGGTTCACAAAGAGGGGTTCGGGGACCCCAGGGGTCCTTGGTAGGGTTCCAAGGGGTCCGCAATAAAATGAGGAACGGTTTTCTATAATGACATGACTGTTCACTAACGACAAATCACATTGTGGCAAAAAAGGATCAAACAGACAGGGTACCCTAATAACACAAACCCAACTTCCACAACATCAACACTTTTTGTATAACTGTAAAGGATCCAATATAGTTTATTTAGTATATTATTCAGGTATTTCTACCTGAATATATCGGCCTAGTGTACATGTTGTATGTATTAGACCGACAAGGAACGATGCCTGTTAACAATACCTGGTGGGAACGCATGCCACTTCAGTTATGCCACACACATTGCAGTACCCATTATCATACTTGGATGCCAGTCTATACTATGGCTACCATATTATATGCTGATATCAGGAATCTCCACATATGGGCACAAAAGGGACACAGACAGACAGATACACACTACGCTGCCCACCCTCGGGTCCTTGACTCCTTGGCAATACACACAGCAATGTTGAAGTTGGTCAGACAGTCCTTGAGTTATGCACGAGACAGGCAGACTGACACACACACACACACACACACACACATGGCAGTCCATCGATGTCAACAAAGGCGTTGCTCCAAATCGAATTTATGAGTTGATTATTGCGATGTCTTTCACATGTGCATGCACAGCAAGGTGGCTGCTCAGACGTCAGACCGAATGCGTGATCTGCAGACTTTGTCACAGGAGGGGCAGGGGAAGGCAGCCAGTGGTGTGCTTGTGGCACCACTGACGATGGTGAGGTTCCTGTTCTGGAAAAAACCTGGACCTGAGCCTTTCAAAGGCAGCAGAGGCCAGGCCAATGCGAGCTTGGATGTCATCGTCTATATGGTGCAGGATGGTGACAGAGTGCTATACCAAGGTAGGTGAAGTGAGAGACGGTGGCTAATGGATGCCCGTCAAGGGTGAAGATACTGTTGGCATGTTTGGCTGGAGAGTAAACTCCTGCACAAGTATTTGCGTTGTTTTTTATGTTGATCTGGAGGCCAATGGCACTGTATATGGAGGCGACCACATTTAGTGCTTACTGAAGGGATTCTGGTTAGTTATGCACGAGACAGGCAGACTGACGCACGCGCACGCACACACACACACACACACACACACACACACACACACACACACACACACACACACACACACACACACACACACACACACACACACACACACACACACACACACACACACACACACAGATTCCGTGCATTTAAAGATATGCATGTATAGTATGCTATGCACACAACTCGAATACCCCAAATCCACCACTGTTACCACAGGATATAACATTTCTCCCGGCGACGACAACCGATCAGGTTGCAGCGGGAGAGCTCGGGCCGCCATGTGGTTTCGGTAAACTGCACAGAACAACATGACATAGATGCAGCTGACAAGAGTGTATGTTACTGTATATCTGAACGGTGCTATCTGCTCTGCCGCCATTAGCCACGGTTCACGGAGGGAGCACTTGAACCGGCGAACGGATGAGCTGCTGTGCGTAATTGGTCCCATACTGGTCTGAGACATTATGTTATAGTTTCGAGAAAGAACCGCTTTGTGTTGTAGTGTAGAGATGCTTTCATTACACTGTGAAATGTTGGATAGCATGGTGAAACTACATTGGCTGATATTTCCAAAAAGCAGTGGTGTAAAGTAACTAAGTATATTTGCTCAAGTACTGTACTTAAGTACAATGTTGAGGTATTTGTACTTTACTTGAGTATTTCCAATTTCCAATACTACTCCACTACGTCTCAGAGGCAAATATTGTGCTTTTACTCCACTACAATTATTTGAAAGCTTTAGTTACTCGTTACTTTGTTTATTTTGAAGAAGAAATGAAGTTCTATCAACCTGATAGTCACATGAAAAACAGAAAAAGTACAAAACCATGGCACCACCTCTTTAAGTACATTTTTATACCAATACTTTTGTGCTTTTACTTTGAATATTTTTTACTTTTAATTGTAAGGGCGCAGTTCCAACAAAACATGGTTGGCCGCTGTTAAACGCAGGTTGTGCGAGGCGGCCGAGGCCACAGTTTTTTGCAGCCAGCGCATTCTAAATATACGGAGTGACCCAACTGTCACTAACTTTCAGGACCCTCCCATGCAACAGCTACAACCAGTTGCTCTATCGCAAGCACCACGTCGCTTCCCGAGTCTTGGGACGGTCCGCCTTCGTCTCATCCGATTGGACAGAGGAGGAAAAGCAGCATAAAGCGCATAAACGCAAGATGTGCGCGACAAGCGGAAAAATACGCTCTTGTGTGAATCCACACATTGACATTAACAAAGCATTGGCAGATTCCGCCCCAGAGGTAAAATAAAAGTGCGGTGGGACCGCGCCCTAACAGAGTATTTCTACATTGCCGTATTAATACTTTTACTTAAGTAAAATAAGTGAGTACTTTTTCCACCACTGGCAAAAGAAAAAGAAAAAAAGAAATGCAGATGATCTGGTCTTCATAATTATTTCTTTACTTCAATAATGTGTTCTTCACGTAAATGGAACATTTTTACTTTGTCATTTGCTCCTCCCCCCCACCCCCCTACACCAAATCTCTTCACTAAAAATAGCCGATCTACAAGCTCACAACGTGATGCGTTGTAAGCTTGTAGATCGGCTGTTTTCAATGAGGCCTTAATAGGAATGCTATAGGTTTCATGCGGTTAAATTGGTCATTTTAAAGATCTGCCTCCTTTCAATAAAGTCACCAGCGTGTCCATGCTAAATGCATAGTCAAATGTCTCATATCTCATTTATGTTCTAAGACATTTTTATGTGAAGCAACGCAACGGGCTGTATACCACTGTGCCCAAGACAAATGTCCCTTCGGGGATCATAAAGTTTCACCCTCAACCTTAATCTTACTTACGCTTCAAGTACATTCTTCAACTACAGCTCTACAATTCTTCAACTAGCGAGAAACCGTAGGTCTACTTGTTATCCCAACACAATAGCACATTGTCTCATGCTGTGCAATAACCCCCAAAACATCATACAAAAAATATGACTTGTTAAGGTGAATATTGTCTGCAGTGAAGCACAGGGATCTCGGTCTAAGCAGATCAGCTTACAGGTATGTCGTGAGAGAATGCCAGAACCATAATGCAGTAAAATGTTGTTTATTGTACCGGATGAACACAGGCACAGAACTCTTGGATGGATTAGCTATAATCGCCTCTTGATGGCTTTGTTTCACAATGGTTCTTGACAACAGGACCTGATTCATTTTTTGTATTTATTTTTAAACCATAATTTAATCATGGGCTGACTTGATTCCAACAGTGTGTGTGTGTGCCGCCTTGTGTCCTGCTTCCAATAACATCTCAGACTTTCAGTTGATGGTAAATGGTAAATGCAATTAAGTACGGCACTTTTTCCAGCCTTTCCGACCACTCAAAATGCACTTTACAACGTGCCGTACTTCACATTCACTCATTCGCGCACATTGCAACGGCACAACACAGTAAATTCAATCAATTCAAATCAATTCAATTTGATTATAAAGCGAAATCACAACACTTATAGAGCAGAGACCCGATGTTGCCCCCCTACACACACCCCGAGCAAGGTACACATTTCATGCTACAATGCGGTAGCCTACACATTCACACACAGAGGAAACAAAACTTGCTCATTGGGAGCATTTAGCGGTTCAGCGTCTTGCTCAAGGACATAACACTCCGACATGCAGCCAAGATGAGCCGGCAAGCTCTACCTCCTATAAGATGTAATTTACTTGAACATAATCTGTCAAAACGCCATCACACCAAAAAGCTTAGGTAACTTATTTCCGACAATGGTCCTTTGCCATGTGTTTCTCTCTCTCTCTCTTTGTCTCTCTCTCCGTCTATCTGTCTCTCTCTCTCTCTGTCTGTGGTTAAGGTAGATGGCCACCCACACAGAGCCTGGTTCTGCTCGGGGCTTCTTCCTGTTTAAAGGGGGTTTTTCTCCCTTGCCACCACTGCCAAGCGCTTGCTCATGGGGTAATGTTCCGTCTCTGTAGTGTAGAGCATGGTCTTCGAAAAGGCTTAAGTGGTTAACCTGCTCTACGCGTAAAGTGTCTCGAGACAGCTTGGGATTTGGCCCGACGATTGGAAAGGGATTGATCTAGCAGCCAGGTACAGCACTGGGGTTTCAGTGTTAAGTGTAGGATTAGGAACAACGTTCGTCTGTTCATTCGACATTTTCTTCCCTTAAAAAAAAAAAATCTACCATTCAGGAAAGAAATCCTTCATTTGAGTTGATGTTGATGTATGAACAGTCTTGGATGTGTTTCTTTTCCAATGACGGTTTCCTCTCATGTGGGATTTTTTTTTCCAAACGTCTCCTAGGGGTTTATGGAAGGGTGGGGACACAGTCGAGGGAGTACACCCCCGCTCAGACCAGAAGCATCCATCTTCCCCTGTCGTTCGCCGCAGCATTCCCGCTCCGTCCCGACATGAATTCATCAAACCGTTTCAGCACTTTTTGACGCAAACAGACTTTTTTTCCCCACTTTGCAAGAGGGTGTTTGAGCCAAACAGTAAATCGTTGGCATTAACAGAAGCATCCATCACGGGCTGGCGCGTTTCGGCAGTGTCGAATCAAGGCAAGGTGATCATGATCAGTGGTGGAGAGTAACAACGTACCATTCACTTGAGTACAGTACTTAATGTAAAAAATAATAAAAATGTTATCCGTATTTTGTGGGTACTTTCATTCCACTACATTTCAAAGACAAATATTGTATTTTTGACTCCACTACATTTCTAGGAAGGGCAAAAAAAAAGTACATTATGAATTAACCACTTAAAGGGGAATTTTCTAATTTTCAACATTGAACTCCCCCTCAGCCAAAATTACACCTTGCGTATGTCACTGATCACATGAATGTCACTGATCACATGACCTCAATCAATTATCCAGTTCCAGGCAACATAGAAGGGGGGGGGGACTTTTTTATTATTTCCACACAACAGCTCTAAGGTGTATTAAAGATGTTGAAAATGAGTGGTAATGGTATTCCCCTTTAAGCACTATTTCAAATATAGTGAAAATGGGAGATCTACAAGCTCACAACGTGTCACGATGTGTTGTTATTGTTACAAAACATACATTAAGCACATTAACCCCATTTTATATGCAAAAATATGCAAAAAAAGAAATTGTGCCAAATTTTGGAAAATGTTAATACTTCTACTTTGGTAATGTAAGTATATTTTGATGCTAATACTTTAGTATTTTCACTCAAGTAAAATTTTGAACACAGGCCTTTTACTTGCGACGGGGGTATTTTTTGTATTGCGGTAGCGCTACTTTTACTTGAGTAAAAACTACTTCTTCCATCACTGACATCCATCACAGGGGGCTGACGCGCTTCAGCCGCGTCGAGTCAAGGCAAGGTGATTATGATTGAGCGAGGCTCTTGTTCGCTGGCAGGGTGGTAAATGGCTTCCCCTCACTCATCTGTTATCTTAGCCCGTAATTAATAACATCTAGCTAATGGGCTCTCCAAAGACCCTCATCTATAAATGTCTCCGGAGCGGAGCCGCCCTCGCCGCACAACTCTATATGTATAGGAAGAAGGAGTGTTCAGGATAGAAATATGCAAAGACCTCGGGATATATATATATGGGCTAATTTATCAACACAACTTGGTTCGCACGTACATCCTGTACCCATGCTATATAGGCCTGCGTGCTGTCATGTCTGGGAGGGCAGAGAGAGGTGTGTGTGTGTGTGTGTGTGTGTGTGTGTGTGTGTGTGTGTGTGTGTGTGTGTGTGTGTGTGTGTGTGTGTGTGTGTGTGTGTGTGTGTGTGTGTGTGTGTGTGTGTGTGTGTGTGCATGTTTATGTATGTGGAATACGCACGTGTGAATGTAATGTGCAATTATTTTCCTGTGTGTGTGCACATGTTTATATGTGTGAAATAAGAGAGTGTGAATGTAGCTATGTGCAATTGTGCGTGTGTGTGCGTGTGTGTGTGTGTGTGTGTGTGTGTGCGTGCGTGTGCGTGTGTGTGTTTTGTGTGTGTGCGTGTGTGTGTGTGTGTGTGTGTGTGTGTGTGTGTGTGTGTGTGTGTGTGTGTGTGTGTGTGTGTGAGAAAGAGAGAGAGGTCACCTGAGTTTGCTTACATATGCAAATGTTTCCATGTACCTTCACTGCAAGCCTCAGTGTGTACGTGTTAGTTTCCGTGTACAGTATATGGATGTCTGCAATACACACATTTACATATCGTTGCTGTCGGGCAGAAACGTCTTATCTCCATATTTTTTTGTTTTTCCGTAAATTAACACCCTACTTGATCATACACTACAGTGTCACACAAAAGCATCAAAAGTAGCAGATCTACAAGCTTGAAACGCGGCGCGAAGCGACGCGTTTGAATTTGAATCCTGAAAAGTAACAGTTTTGGAGGTTTCCACCCGACAAGAGACATGTAACTCATAGCTGCAGTGCGACAGTAGAATATGTTTAAATTCATACATGGCCATGCAGCATTACCAGCAAGTTCATGTGTGAACATATAATGTGTGTGCTCGTGAGCGTGCACGCACACTCTTATGAATGCACGTGTGTGTGTGTGTGTGTGTGTGTGTGTGTGTGTGTGTGTGTGTGTGTGTGTGTGTGTGTGCGCGCATGCGCGTGCGTGTGCGTGTGCGTGTGCCCCTCGACCACTGGGAAACCCGATACGGTCCTTGATTTAGTAGAATAACAGCTAAGTGCACGTGCACTTAGCCGTTACGCGACCCACCCAGCGCGGACACCCGACCTGACACCTCTGGTCACATGCACGCCACCGCCTCATGCGCGCCACGGGGCAACTAACGCTCACATGACACTTATTACCCAGGTCACATGTGTCAGAGGCTGAAAGAGTGTCGAGCACTAGGGGGTTGTATGAGCGCATACTGTATACGCACGCACGCACGCACGCACACACACACACACACACACACACACACACACACACACACACACACACACACACACACACACACACACACACACACACACACACACACACACACACACACACACACACACACACACACACACACAGCCATTTGATTTCCAATGTACTGGGACTAATCTACACTGTGAAATCCTTAGTGTCAGAAATGGAACCAAATGGACCATCACAGGGGTCCATTTGGTCACATTCGTACACTCTCAGAGTTACAGACCTATAAGGGTCCATTTGGACCCCCTTCTGGTCCCCAGACCCGATTTACAAGCTCACAAGCTATTTCATTTATGAAATTCTTTTGAAAAAGGGTTAATTTGTTATTAATTTACAGTATGAAGAAAATATTTTGCATTCTTGAATATCTTTTGAAATAATGATAATGAAAAAACAAATGTAGGAAACCAAAAATGAAGGGATGTTTACTCGCGACCCATCAAAGTGGGTCCGCGACCCAAGAATAGGTCCCGACCCAGTGTTTGGGAAACAGTAGTCTATGACTAGAGTGGGGGGTTGACAGTGACAGGGAGGGACCACTATAAAGTGGGGCTATTAACCACTTAAGCCTATATACTTTGTCGTACGACCACAGCTATTGAGAAAGTTACGACACTCCCATAAACTTCCATTGTAAATGAAGAATATTCAAAATTCTATAATTTATTGCCAAAACCAACTTAGTTGTTTTGGAACAAGAACGAGACTAATGGGGAATTAAGGCTGTCAATGCAAGACAGAATATCCAAATAGTGAAAATAGCTGATCTACAAGTTCACAGCGCGTCACACTATTTTCGCTCTTTTTGAAGATCCATGCCCAAAATAGGGATGCTAGTTTGAAAGTCTTATATTTGTTCTATTTTCGAAGTTTCTTATTCCGTTTTGAGTTTTATGTATTCTATTCTGTCATATATCATCACTTTAATAAAACCTTTTGCTATCTTACTTCCTGTGCACTTTGGTTGATGGATAATTAACTTATACAGTATAAAGTATGCTCCATTATTTTTGTATTCAAGGCCAATAAAAAAACCTTTGATAAAATAAAAGACACAAATTAATTGGGGAGAGAATGGTAGAAAATGCAATAACATTAATCATATTGAGTGCTATGAACTTTCAAATGGCAGCAGGCCAGTAGAACAGCAGGGGGTCAAATCTAAATACTGCACATGCCGGTTAAACAAATCGTAAGTCTGTCTCTTGATGCTCCATAAACACGCAAGTATACGTGGAGGGAATGTGATTAATGCTCTACTGCTGTCAGATAAGAACCATAACAGATCGATGAATCACACAGAGTGTTATCAGACAATATGTTAAAAACACGGGCCGTCATATAGGGTTGTGTATAATTTATACAGAATCCCATTACTTCTGTGAAGTGGATTCAAAGTGCTCATAATCGTCACTGTCGGAAAGAAAACTTGTAACTCCACATTTCAACTTTTCATGTTCTTTTTTTTATGGGGCCAGGCTTCCAGCATGGACCCATATTGTTATTCGCATTATTCCATTTCTTCTTCTTCTTCTTCTTCTTCTGCCACTTTTGGCAGTTCTGGCTGAACCGTGCAGTCGCTTTTTATGAAACTCGGCCATATGGTAGATGGTCATGAAAAACGATCAAAAAATAATTCTCACAATCTTTCGTCCAAAGGTGGCGCTATAGCACTCAATTGAAAATGCCAACTTTGAACAGGTACAACTCATGCCCTGTTTGACCTACAGCCATGAAACTTGGATACACATATGCGTCTCCTCATGCTGAACAACTTTCACCCTCTGACTTTTGACCTCTGACCTTTAGATCTCCCACCATTTGGAATTATATGAAAAACAGTTAAAACCTATCTCCTCCTGGGATTTTTGAGTAATCTGCACGAAACTTTTTACACATGAACTTTGGACCTATACCAAAAAACGTTTGCAAAATATCTTCCATAAGTGAAAAAATGAAGCTTTAATGAGCCAATGAATATTGCAGTTTTATGACAATTATTCATCTGCCCCTAACACATACATGCAGACTTACCATTCTTTGAAACTTTGCAGAAATGTAAAGGGCCATTCCAAATATCACTGAAACCAATCTTACTCCAATTGGTCAAACGGGGGCGCTATAGCAATTTTTTGAAAATTGAAACTTTAAACAGGCAAAAGTCATGCCTCGTTTGTCCGACAGCCATTAGACCTGCTTACACATGTGCCTTGACTAATGAGGAACACATCTATCACGTTGACCAGTAAGCACCGCCCTTAGATTGTCCGCAATCTTGAGCAGTTTGAAAAACACTTAAACCCAGGATTTTTCAGCTATTTGCGTGAAACTGTATGATCTCTGTGATCTCCTTTTTCACAGGTTCTTGTCTGTTGGTGGCTTCTCGCTTAAATGTGTGCCCCACAACCTGAAGGTCACCAGTTCAAGCCTCACTTGGTGCAGACTTCATCCAAGTTGCATTTCACACAACATGACTATCAATGAATACATCTGCAATTGTTAAAGATAACATGAAATACTTAATTGAGTGTTTTTTACATACAGCTGATCTACAATCTCACAACTTTTCAGATAGCAATGAGAGTATGTTTTTTCAATGTATAACATACTTCATTGTGAAAATAGCCAATGTACAATCTGACAACTTTGAATGGTTTGTGAGCTTGTAGATCGGCTACTTTCACTAATTTTGGTTCTGAGGAGATGTACAATTTCTTCATTGGTAAATGGTTTGTGAACGAGTGATCTTAGTGTTAGTGAAACAGGGGCTTGGAAGGCAAGAGTTTGTGATCCTCCACAGACAATATCAGCCTGGACAAAGATATAGCACTATAGGTAGTGTTGCAGCTACCTAAGAGTGCTTCATGACCGTAAGGTTGCCGGTTCAAGCCTCACTTGATGCAGACTCATTTAAGTTGAAATGCAAAAAACATGACTCAATCTATTCCGTTTCCATGGCGCTCTCTCTCTCTCTTCAATCTATTCCATTTCCATGTCTTTCTCTTCAATCTATTCCGTTTCCATGTCTCTCTCTCTGTCTCTTCAATCTATTCCATTTGTCTCTCTCTCTGTCTCTTCAATCTATTCCATTTGTCTCTCTCTCTGTCTCTTCAATCTATTCCATTTGTCTCTCTCTCTGTCTCTTCAATCTATTCCGTATCTCTCTCTCTCTGTCTCTTCAATCTATTCCGTATCTCTCTCTCTCTGTCTCTTCAATCTATTCCGTATCTCTCTCTCTCTTCAATCTATTCCGTATCTCTCTCTCTCTCTCTCTCTCTCTCAGGGGTGGCCATAGCTGAGTGGTTAGTGAGCCCGCCTAGGGAGCCAGAGACTCTGGTTGCCCCAGGTACGATTCCAGGCCAGGTCAGCAAATGTATCGATGAAATGAAATTTGTCCCTGAGCAAGACTCTTAACCCCTAATTGCTCACAGGCACTCATTGGAAACAAGACCGCAAGGACTTTCATGAACTGACCTGTTAAAGGAATTATCATTTCTCTTTCTCTCTCCTGGCCCCATATTATCGCTGCTTGCAGCTATATTTGTTGTTGTTTTTTGGGGCTTTTTATGCCTTTATTATGGATAGGACAGTAGGCTGACAGGAAATGGGGAGTGACACGCAGCCGTCGGGATAGGGACTCGAACCCGCAACACACTATCAGGCTACATCGTAGCCTAGTAGCAGTCCGGGCCAAAATCACATTGTTTTTGTTTGTAAATTAATGCCCTACGTACAAGAGTGTTGTACAAAAGTAACGAAAATAGTCAATCTACAAGCTCAAGCTGTGAGCTTGTAAATTGCCTATTTTTGTGGTTAAGTGTGTTAAGTCTTTTTTTTTGGGCCTTTCTGCCTTTATTTGGATAGCACCTCGCTGTCCAAATGACAGGAGAGTGACAGGAAACAGGGAGAGAGAGATGGGGGTGACACGCAGCAATGGCCGTCGGGCTCGGGAGTCAGCCCCGCGACTCGTTTTCAGGCTGCATTAGAGGCAATAGTAGTACGCGCCTTAAAGGAGTAGTTCACCCCAAAAATGTCTTGTTTTCTATCAATTACACACCCCATGAAACCTTGAATTCATGGAGATTCTTTTGTTTTTGTCGCATTCCTAAGCCAATAATTTGAAGTTCATCAAACTATTGGCTAAGGAATGCAACAAAATCAAAAAAACATTTCCATGAATTCAAGGCTTGATGGGGTGTGTAATTGATAGAAAAGAAGTATGTTTTTGGGTGAACTACTCCTTTAGCCACTCGGCAATCTGCGCGCTGAGTACTAACAAGAGCTTGAGAGACTACGTAAATAACTACATTGGATCCATTGGAAAACAGTTTTGGACATGCGAGGATTCCATCCCGTCGGCGACGGACGATATACAGTGCATGAGCTCATGCAGGCACTTTCCTCCTGGCTGTCTGGAGGCTGACGGATGAGACAAACGTCACCGTTTGCTACGAGGGCAACGCTTCACTTTCTCATTAGACCTGACGGATTCTCTCCTCACCTTCTGACGTTTCGGAGCCTTATCTCAAAGCCCTGCAGGGCCCTATACACTCTGGACGCGTCTACTGCTGCTGCTGAGAGCCATTAAGCACTCTCTCTCTCTCTCTCTCTCTCTCGCTTTATGGCCTGCTATATTACACAAACACAGTAAACTAAAACCTTAGGAAAAGAAAACGTCCTCAGGCAGGGCTTGGGAGTGTGGAGTCTTCCTGACTGCAGCAGCGTTAAGTGAAGGATACGGTGGTGTTTGGTGTTAGAAGGATGAAATACGGCGCCATTAAGGTGACTTTACATAAGAAGTAGTGGGATCAAAACATTTCAAAAACATTTAAAAGTGGAATCCGGGACTTGTTTCTAAGGATAAAACATGTCAACCAATGTATGTTAGAGTATGTTAATACAATGTAACTAGTACAGTGCATCTGTCAGAGGTGGTCTCCCTACTCTTCCATTGAGACATTATAGACCCCGGTATCGGGTAGGGCACCTACTAGTTGACACGTAGCACTGTCTGAAGCTCATACATCCAATGTCTCCCCTGAACAAGCGAGGATTCCCTCTCCCCCAGCCTGAACTGTTAATAAGTTTGTATACTCACATACTGGGCAGCTGAGATTATTCCTTTTAAATTAATACATGAGTCATGTTGTCCCTCTTCTGTGTGTGATACTATAATACGGTATTATACTTCATTTTCCATGTGTCTTAATAAAAGCAACTGGATGTTGTTAACCTGTGGTTTTATGGTGACATATCGGTCCAGTGCACTACGATCATTTTCAGCTGGAGCCACGGTACACCGAACGTCAATTTGCATCTCATTGTATGATTCTTTATCGTGTATGATTGTTTATCGTGTATGATTGTTTATCGTACAGACTTAACTCATTCAGTGCCCGGCTTATTTATGGCAGTTTGGCTATGAGTGCCACAGCCACAGTGTTTCATTGGACGTCTTAGACGTCCAGTGGCACCCAGGGCTTATATTAGCGGACGTCTTAGACGTCCAGTGGCACTGAATGAGTTAATAAGCCAGTCTGTAAAAGCTTCGCACGACTAGAGGATGGTGATAATCTCGCAGCCTTCTCTGGTAAAAACTGGGTGGAAACGATCAAATCAAAGTCTTTTGGGGCGGTCCTTCCTTTTGGGACAGTGATACGATTGGTTCTTAAAAGCAGTGGGCGAAGGTTCGTTAGCGGCCGTTCTCGCCACTGTTCTCGCAAAACAACCTTGTATTGATGTCACCAGACATATCGGTATAGGTGGAGATCTACAAATGTCTGGCAACGCAAGTATTTTTATCGTATGACTAATGAATGCGTAAAGTAAACTAACAATATATTGTCTCTGTCGGGTGGAAACCTCATATGTCCGAAACTGTACATTTTCAGGATTCAAATTCAAAAATAGCAAAAGTAGCAGATCTACAAGCTCAAAACGCGTCGTGTTTCGAGCTTGCAGATCTGCTACTTTTGATGCTTTTGTGTGACACTGTAGTGTGTTCAAGTACGGCATTAATTTACGAAAAAACACAAAAAGTAAAACAAATATGGAGATGTTTCTGCCTGACACCAACAATATATTTATACCTTATCAAACCTTTTGCAATAAGCTTTACTTTCCACGTTATTATGTATGAACAAACAATGAATGTATGAAAGATGCTCTTCCATATTGCATGACACCAGCCAGAGAGAGCTGTGCCATGCCAGAAACAAACGAACGGCGGAATAGTATTGTGCCAGGCGATCAGACAATGTCACGCACAACAAGCCAAACGTCTTGACCTGTTGCAGCGGTTTTCCTCTGCTCTTAAATCTTTCCCTTGACAAGGGGTTTAATTACCAGGCTTTTGACCCCTCGCTGACCCAAACATCCTGCAAACCAGGCCAATTAAAACAGCTTTTGCAGACGGATTTAGCCGGATGCACACTTTAAACAGGGCAGACAAACCTCCAGCTCCTTGCAGTAAAACACGGCGGCTTGTTAAAATCCCATTCTGGGGAAGGCTGTATATGACTGTGCTATAAATCTCTACACAGTAAACTCCTCAGTGTCAATTTAACTCTGAGCAGGGGTGGAAAGTAACTGAGTACATTTACTCAAGTACTGTACTTAACCCATTAAGACCCGAGGCCGATTCTAAAAATGCCTTCTAAATCAGTTGTTCTCAAACTATTTTGTGCGAAGGCCGCCAAATTGACATAAATATATGTACGCGGAACCCCCCATCTGAAAATGTTTTGTGCCAGGGATTAGATCCCCAGAAGATACAATGTGTGTTAAAAGATCTTTTTAAAATGTTCAAAAATAGCATGTACAAGCTTGCAACGCAGCACAAAGTGACGCGCTGTGAGCTTGAATATCTTCTCTTTTTGAGAGCTACTGTTCTAATTAAACCAACTAGACCATACCCGGTGAAGGGCGCAGGCGAAAGTAGTTGCAAAGTTGGGGTCAATGCACGTCCTGTCGCGGTTTCTCCCCCGCGCGCGCCCCGTCGTGGCGCCCCCCTATTTTTAAGTATTTTTACGGTTTTTCTCAACTTTTAGGTATTTTTAGTGTTTTTATCAATTTTTAAGTATTTGTACTTTGTTTTTCAACTTTGAAGTATTTTTACTCATTTTCAGTACTTTTAAGTATTTTTACTAATTTTGAGTACTCTGAATTATGTTTACTCAAGGTATTTGAGTATTCTCTCCGTCCCTCTCTCTCTCTCTCTCCATCTCCCTATTTTCACAACGCATTGCGAGGCATTGTGAGCTTGTAGATCTGCTATTTTCACAACGCATGGCGACGCGTTGTGAGCCTCATGATGAGGTATTTTCAAACATTTTAGTACTTGTACTTTTGGAACTTTTAAGTATATTTTGATGTCAATGCTTTTGTACTTTAGGCCTTTTACTTGTGTCAGAGTACTTATACATTGCAGTATTGATACTTTTACTTAAGTTGAAAATGTGAGGACTTTGTCCACCACTGGGCGTTTTTTTAATGTTATAGGGGGGTGTTGTGATTTATTTCATATAAATGTAATTGCAGGAGTAGTTAAAACAGTTAATAAAGGAATGTATCAATTTAGAGTTTAAGAAACGCATATGATTATTTCATTGCATGGTGTGTGTATTTGTTTCAACCTTTATTGTGAAGGAACCACCGGAAGTGCTAAGCTATTCATTCCGTGTTTACATAACACTCTTGAGATGGTACATCCGGTAGATGTGTTGTTGTCGTGCGTGCTGAAAGCACGTTGATTGGGGGACAGGGCCACTACCATGATCCGAGGCTTCTGGTGGCGCAGTAGGCCGCGATTCCCGCGAGCTGCGTCCGCGACATCGTGACATTGTGTCACAGTCAGAAACCCCCAGAAGTCACCAAATGAACACTGTTCAACGGGCTAATTAGTTAGCATTGATGACATTGACCATACTGACGTTCATACAGGTTGTTGATAAGATGTTTAACGTAGCCGTTTGAGTGACGACAGCAGCGTTGGTTAACATTAGCGTTAGCCGCATGCTAGCGCCAAACGTCCGTTAGCTTAGCATCACGCTAACGGCTCATATTAACTTGGTTTGGCTAATAAACATTAATCCCAACTAACGCCAACACAGTAATGGATGTAAACATACACAGACATGCTTTGGACATTATTATCAGGTTGCATGTTGGTGGTATGGGGTTCGTTTGGTTTGGCCTCGTTTTCATAGACGTCGTTGCTTGTTTTTCTCGCGAAACCTGTGGCCATGTTTCCCATTCAACCCGGAAAAAAACCCTACGTCCGCTGCCACTACTGCTCCCGGTTTGGCTACAATGGGAAACATGGCCACAGGCTGACTAAATAAGCGATTTAAACGGGTAGTTTCGCTGGCGACCTAAAATATTATGCAGCCGACCAAACCTTAAACATCCGTGCGGTTTAGAATCTACCATTAGTTTTGGGATACGATGTATACAAAAGGGTAAACAGCGGAGCCTTGGCGGACGTTCGCCCGATCCTGGAAGAGAACGACATAGAACCGTTCTTTATGGAGCTAATGTGCATCGTGTCGTGTGTGGGGAAACAAATCTGGAGTGTTTACTTTCCACAGCAGAGAGTGGGCGGGGTCTATGGTGTAGGGTCGGCGTCGGTGTTGCCATGTCCGCCGATTGTAAGCGCTTTAGGGCCAATGTTGGTGTTATAGGGTTCGTTTGGTTTGGCCTCGTTTTCATAGACCTCGCTGCTTGTTTCTCTCGCGAAACCTGGCACACAACCACGCATGCGCAGTTTGATCAAGAGACCACTCTACCACCAACCACCACCACCGTGAGCTTACTAGAATTATAATAGGATGTTCAAAATCCTATGGGTTTTCTGAAAAACGTATGTTGCTATATATATATATCTATATATATATATATATATATATATATATAGAGAGAGAGAGAGAGAGAGAGAGAGAGAGAGAGAGAGAGAGAGAGAGAGAGATACAAATTATGAATCATATTGATATTTCATAAATAGTCAAATTAATTGAAGTTGCCATTTTTATAAAACAAAAATCAATTTGTGATGTTATGTATTGGCAGAATCAGGTTTGTTTGTGCTTGTTTACGTGCTAAAAGAGTGACTTTGATAGCTGCTTCACTGTGCAATGTAAGTCAATGTGGAGACAGTTTTTGGAATATCAATTCCTAATCAATGAAGCAACTGAAATATTTGGAGTTATATCATGGTAGCTACACAACCCAAACTACTTTTTCCACAACTGACTCTCGAGAATGTTCAAATGGAACCAAACGGACCCGTAAGGGTCCGTTTGGTTCTATTTGTACACAATCAATTACAAAAGGAAAAAGAATTTTATGCGACTCCAAATTCAAGTGTAAAACCTAAATCCAAGCGATAACTGTAAAGATAAAAGAGATTACGGTCCAGAATCAGATACGGCAGAGTGGCGTCTGAATAGAGAAAGATTGCACCGTAACTGAAAGGGTCACAGGTTCGATTCCTGGCACCACAAACGTCTGTGTCTAATGACCAAGACAATAAAACCATATGTTAAGACAGTGGGATAAGTCGCTCTGGATGAGGGAGTCGAGATTAATGACAAAAATAGATTCCACCACACGTCCCATACGTCGTCTACACCGACTTAGAACAAAACGCAATTACATCTCGAGCCGTATCAGGAATAGAAACGGTAGACCACAGAGCAGGGGTTATAAGAACACAAAGGGATTACTTCTGCTCTGTGTAGCTCCGTGAAGGAGGAGAGGAGAGGAAGGAGGCAGACGAGAAGTCTGCTCCTTTGATCTCCTCGCTGCGAGCGGACCGCTCTCACGGCGAAACTGGCATAATTCATCACATATTTCATTAAGGGGAGTGAGATCACTCCTGGCAACGGCAGCGGCGAGGGGAGACCGGCACTGTGGTTCAACCCCTTAAACAGCGACGACCCGTTGCCAAAGGGGGTTTCTCGCTGCTGAGGACAAAAATAACAAGCCTGCTAGAGACATGAAAAAGTAAACACACCTTCAGCGCAAAAGAAAATCACACAAACATGGAGTTTGAGTGTTTCATTCTAAGTGCCAAGATACTGGCGCAACGTCCCCAAACAAAATGTCTACCTTAAGTAGAAAGACCTCCTAGTGGAATTGTATGAACTAATTTAATTCCAATACATCTAAGCTTGTTTTTGAGATGTTTGTGGAAATCAAATTAGGTTATCCTAACTCACTCAAGTGGCTTAATTTAATACTATATCATGAGTTGTTGCAAAAAAAACAATTCAATAGAGGGAACAATCTGAATCTAGGCCAAACGTGTTTTTTGTTTTACCTTGTTCTATAAGAAATAAGGTTTTGAGATCAAATGTAAGATTCAAAGTCATTATAATCTTTTAAATAATTTCTTAAATGTATACTTTTCTGTACAGCCTTTCCTTAATAAATTGTGTTTATTAATTTAATTCTGTACTAAGTTCTGATTGTATTTTTCTGTGTGTTTAAGCAATTTTATCTTCCCATCTCTTAATTTCATTTATTTTCCCTCGACTGTGAAATTGGTAACTATCGTTTTTCAAAAAAGTGTTATTTTTTAACAAGTCAGGTTGTTATGCAACGGGCTCCAGGGCACTGGATGCAGCCCACATTCAATTAGTTAGGTCTTGAAGGGCTCCTGATTCCATAAGTCTGACCTGGTCAGAACAACACAGAGGTTATAGGAAAGTAATTTCACGGCTGTTTGAAGAATATCAGAACTTAAAGGCCGTCCCTCTGCGACAAATTTGCTCGTGGGCTCAAAGCCTTTCATGGGAAATGTATACACAGCACAGGGCCAGATTTGGGTGAAAGGGTGCTCAACCCTGATCTAAGGGATTTGTGTGAGAGAGAGAGGTTCCACAGAGTGTGCATTATGTTAAGGTTGGTATGCACCGCAGCACACATTCAATTAGTTTAGATATACACTGTAGGTTTTCAATGTTTTTTTCTGGCCAAAGAACTGCAAAGGGTCAAGATCTCAAAGCACACCTGTATTTTTTGCAAAACAGCCTCTATACAGTGGTTCTCAAACTTTTTCAGGTCAAGGACCCCCACAATGATATGTATTTGGTATGTAATGACCACCCCCCCCACCCCCCCATCTCAAAATATGTTGTGCCAGGGACCTCCAGAAGCAAGAAGCTTCAAGCTTGTAGATCTGCTACTTTTGTGTGACGCTGTATAGTATGATCAAGTAGGGCATCAATTTACGAACAAACACAAAAAGTGAAAATATGGAGATTGTCTGCCAGACAGCCAGTAATAATCAGTGGTGTAAAGTAACTAGGTACATTTACTCAAGCATTGTGAGCTTGTAGATCTGCTATTTTCAAAATATGTTTATACATTTGAAACTTGAAATGGGACATTCTGCATAATGAGTACTTTTACTTTTGAAACTTTAAGTACATTTTATACTTTTGTTCTTTTACTCAAGTGCATTTTGAATACCGGACTTTTACTTGTAACAGAGTATTTCTACATTGCAGTATTGATACTTTTACTTAAGTAAACAAATTGAGTACTTTTACCACCACTGCCGCATAATATATGGTTGTGTCCCATAATCCCAAGGCACACCTGGACGTGAGTTCCCAAACGGCACACCGTTTGGGAACCTCTGCCCTGGTAAGTGATGTACTGTATATAAACAAACTTACGTGAACGAGGAATGCTAGGAACGCAAAAGCTGGTCAACTTTTATAACGCATACCACAGCGTAACAACACACACACAACATACCACACTTTATTTTTTATTTTTATAGATTCATAAACCTGTCATGTTTTATCTCTGCAGCATAATAGTTGCACGGTTTGTTAAACACTGTAAAATATGTTTTATATCATTCTGCCACGATAAATTGTGGGCAGCAGTATTTACTGACGTTTAACAGCTTAACGCTGAAGTGTAAATGACCCACCTTTACAGCTTTTTCTTTTTTATTCAGTCAGCAAATAAACCACAAGTCTCCGACGGGCCTCAACTCTGAACTTACACTTCAGTCAGAGCAGAGCTGACTGTCTCCTTGTGTAGAAAGAATTTGAGTAATTATTCCACCACTCACTCTGAGAGTGAACAAATAGAACCAAATTAATGGACCCGCAGCTTGTTTGCTCTCAGTTTACAAAATGGTCAAATTAATGAACAATGGGGATTTTTTTACTGTGTATTGACACCAAATGCAAGTGTAAAAACTAAATCCCGAAGAGGCTTCAGTCCAGAAGGAGATGTGGCAGGATGGTGTGGTTGTTAGAGAGAGACCATACTGTAGCTGAAAGTTCAAAGGTTTGATTTCTAGAACCACACAATGACTAATAAGCAAGACAACAAAACCATATATTATAATAAAAGGTACAGTAAGGGATGTTTTAGTTTTGTTCAAATAGGGTTTGTTCAGTAACAGGTTTCCATCTTTCCAGCTCTTTGGTATCCAGATAATACATTTTCAGGTCGGGATACCAATTTCATCAAATCGTAAGAGAGAACCCATACAGGAAACAGGGTATAAAAGTATTCTAACCTTAACCCCAGAAATGACTGGGGTTAAGCTTAATGACTGTAACGTTATTTCAGCCAATCTGTATGATAGAGCGCCGGTTCTCAAAGTGGGGTCCATGGACCCCCAGGGGTCCTTGGGGGGGTTCCAGGGCCTCACTTTGTGCCACGCTGCAAGCTTGTACGTCTTTTTTTCATTTTGAAAAAAAATGAAAAATCTTAAGTGTTTGGAACATTTTTCATAATTTTGATCTTCTCTTCTGGGGGGTCCCTTTCACAAAACATTTGCAGATGGGGGTCCGTGGCCAAATTCATATTTGTTTGGGCGTCCTTGACATGAAAAAGTTTGAGAACCACTGATATAGTGACTGACTATATTATAGTTATAGATATAACTAGTGCATCTGCAGTGGTCTCCTTACTCTTCTATCGAGACATTTTAGACCCTGGTGTCCGTCGACACAAATAGTACTGCCCGAAGCTAGTAAGCCCAATATCACCCCTGGACCATGGAGGGATTCTGTCTGGGATGAGCCGCACATGTGTCTGGAGACCTGGTGGTGGACAAGCAGTGCCAATGTTTACGCCACAGAGACGACTGCTAAATCCTTCCCTGACCTAACGGCAGTGATTCACTGCTTTTATCATGAGTGCAGCTCAGAGTAAACACATCTGGGCTGACCTCGGGGCAGAACTGATCTGCAGTGGCGGAAAGTATACATTTACTCAAGTACTGTGCTTAAAGGGATAGGTCACCCCCAAAATGACTTTTTTTCTATCGATTAGTGACCCCATGGAGACATGAATTCATGGATATGTTTTTTTTTTTGTCGCATTCCTAAGCCAATAATTTGATGACCGGCAGCGGTTCCGGTAGGAGTCACAAAGAGTCTCCTTTGTATCTCCTACCGGAACCGCTGCCTCCCGTTATGCTGGTCATCAAATTATTGGCTTAGGAATGTGACAAAAACTAAAAATATCCACAAATTCAAGTCTCCATGGGGTGACTAATCGATAGAAAAACAGTTTTTTTTTTGGGTGAACTACCCCTTTAACCGATTAAGACCCCAGGCCGATTCTACAAATGCCTTCTAAATCAATAGTTCTCAAACTTTCCTTTTTTTTTCAAAAATGTTCAAAAATAGCAGAGTTCGCAGCGCGGCACACAGTGACGGCACAAAGTAAGCTTATATCTGATTTTTTTTGTTTTCATTATTATTATTATTTTTTGAGTGGCCAATCATTTTGTACCCCTTTTTCTCCCCAATTTAGTCGTTACGCCAATTGATTCCTCCCCACACACATTTCTGTGTCACTGCTGTTGTATCCTACTGACCCACCTGCCAGGGAGGAGCCCCCACCAGGAGGACGTAGAGCCTTCGTCCTACTCCTCCCGCCAAACACTCCCCAGCCCGTAGGAGTATGACCGATATCACCCTCCCCCGCCCGGCTTCCCTCCCCCGAACACGGGCCAATTGTGTTCGTGTAGACGCTCGACAAAGCCGGTTTGCACCACGGTGGATTCGAACCCACAACCTCCGTGGTGGGCAGTGACTTTACCACTGCGCCGCCCGAGCGCCCCTATATCTGCTATTTTTGAATAGCTTATGCAAAAATCAAAAATGCAGATGCTTTCCTGGTTGTAATGGGTTAAGTACAATTTTGAGGTAATTTTACTTTACTTCAGTATTTCCTTAATTTTGTATTCATTTATACTTCTACTTCACTACAGTACACTAATACATCTCAGATACAAATCATGCACTTTTTTTTTTACTTCAATACAATTATAATCATCATTATAATATGAAAGCTTTAGTTACGAGCTACTTTGCAGATTTACAAAACTTAAACAACTTAAGTCCTCTTTTATACCTTGGCTATTCGAAAAATAGCAGATCCATAAGGTCAGAATGTTTTATGATGGTGTGATGTGAGCTTGTAGATCTGATATTTTTTTTTACGTTTGACACATAAAAATATATATATATTGAAAGTAAGTGAGTACTTTTATGCCTGGTACTTTTACTCAAGTAAAAGTATGAATGTATGAATGTAGTGGAGTATGTTTTTCATTGTGGTATGGCTACTTTTACTCCGGAAAAATAATCAAGAGTACTTCCTCCACCACTGGCAAACTGATCTGAGCTGACCCCTGAACAGAAGTGAACTGAAACTAAAACACAAACATAAACATAAGCCGATTCACAGGAAATGCGTCTCGTCCGCAGACATCCAAGTGATTCATTAGTCCGTCTGTGGGCCGTCCCTCCACTCCACGTTTCATCTGTGACGCCATTGTCCAGGGTTACCACACGTTTCACTAATCCCTTGTTTGCCAAACAATGGCTTTTTTGTTCCCGCGTCAGCGGGGGTCCAATCTCCCGTAACCTACGGCCAAAAAAACTCTGGACTTCCTGTGTTTTCAGAGAGAGATTTTTCCTTTTGTTTGGCGTTTTTCTGCTCTATTCGGAGGGGAGAGTGTGGAGAGACAGGAAAGTGGAGGGCAGAGAGAGGGGAGACACGCGAAGATGATGCTGGGAGTCGGATGAAATCCAGGGTCCGCGCGACTCACAAAGGGTGAGTGCAGAGTGCACAGTCAGTACTATGACCAGACGTACTGGTTAGGCCCGGTACAAATATCTCTAAAACACTAAAATGTCCCAGTTTTCAAAATTCACTGCCAAAGTGTCCCGGTTTTCACTAAAATGTATAATAATGTAAGTGCTTACATAGATGTTTATCATGCTCTGTTCTGCTGAAAGATGCAGTCACAAGGTGTGCTAAGTGCTAAAATAATCCCCCATCCTAATGAAAACACAAGGTGAAAATAAAAAAATATATTAAAAAATGATGTCAAAGAAATGGTCAAAAGTAGAATAAATAGCAGATCTACAAGCTCATAACGTGTTGCAATCCGACAATTTGCGAGCTTGTATATCGGCTGTTTGATATTCGGATCGGATTTAAGTAATTAAGGGTCCTGGTCACCCTAACAGCTAGTGAACTAACCAATTGAACTACCAGGCACCCTAGAAAGATATTCCTTTATTATTGTAGACATGAGTTTTTATAGATATTTGAATGTGATGATTAGTCAGCTGATTGTATAGCTTACACAGTGCACTGTCTGTTTATACGATATAGTGTAAGATTATGAACGTATTTCTGTTGTTTTTCTCTATTTTTCAATCTGTTTTAGCATATTTTTTATGGACCTCAATGTTGTCTAACCTGGATTTAAAACACAAATAAAACTGAACGTGTGGTTTAGTGAACTGTTCTTCCGTGCGGTGAAAATATTGCTTTATTTTATTTACAATGAGATTCATTGAGTTTCAGAGTTGAACTTCCAGCATCCTGTCCCTTGTACTGTTTTTATTGATAGGTATCTGTTAACTTTTATGTACGGGGAGTTTTGTCTGTAAATGTTTGGTTTTACGCCTGTCTGGAGAGCTGCTCTGTGGCGATAAATAAACTTTACTGAATCTAAAATTGGATTACTTTTGGGAGGGTTCGGGTTGAGTTGGAATATGTCATCCATTTGGTTTTGTGCCTAAACTTGAGAGGAACTGGAGTCAGTTTGAGAAAATAAACAAGGGACGTTGGATTAAACCCTAGCTCCGCACTCTCACGCACGCACGCACGCACGCACGCACGCACGCACGCACGCACACACACACACACACACACACACACACACACACACACACACACACACACACACACACACACACACACACACACACACACACACACACACACACACACACACACACACAAGACACCGCTGAAATATTAATACCATTATACCATTAATAACGGGAAAGCATCCGTGTCATTTTAGATTTGAGCTATATGGTTGGCTATTCAAAAATAGCAGACATATAAGCTCATTTCGTGCCACACTATGAGCTTGTAGATCTGCTCTATTTTTGAAAAATCTTGAAAATGTGTGTATCTTTGAATATAATATATTCAAAGATGTATTTTTAAAGTGAACATGTTGTACTCAAATCTTTGCTTCTGGGGGTCCCCGTAACAAAATATTTTCAGATGGGGGTCGGCGGCCAAATACATATAATTTTGGGGGTCCTTGACATTGAAAATGTTTGAGCACCACTGATATAGAAACATAGGATTTTGGTCTTCATCAATGGTCTTAATGGGTTAAAGCTACTAAGAAAAACACCAGCAATGACTCATCCCTGCTTTGATCAAAGCAAGTATTAAAAGTATGTTTTTACTACGTCTCTGGGATTCGTCGGTTGTAGGGTTTCCAGGGAAGCGTTGTTGTGCTACTTGCTTTTAAATTATTGCTTTTAAATATGCAGCTTTGCCCAGGCTGTGTGGACATCACAACATATTTCACCGCAGTTCTGTCTGTAACTACCAACTGCAACCGACACCGTCTTGGCCATAAGTCCCCATTTGGAAAACATTCATCATCTCAGCGGAACTAACATCTGGGCAAATAAACGTCAAATGAAAATATTATTTTGGTTTCTGAAGGGAACACTTTGATTTTTGGAAGGAACATACAGTAGAAGCAATGCTTTTCATTATAGTAAACAAACAGAGGCCTCTTGATTTGAACAACACAGACTACAGGAAAACACACACACACACACACACACACACACACACACACACACACACACACACACACACACACACACACACACACACACACACACACACACACGCTAAAGTTAGCCCGGTCTGGGCCACAGTACACGGAAACGTCTATTTTGAGCATAGACCTACTCCGAAAACACTCGAGAGCGTCCCACACCGCGGTCTTTCATCTGTGTTTAGATCAAAGACCGTGCCACAGCCGTGCGCGTTTTAAGCGTGTCTGTGATTTATACGGTGAGCGTCAAAGGAAATTGAGAGGGGACACAGTCCATCAATAACCTTCCCTTGCATTCTGCACCGCCTAGATTCGTATTGCAAAAGGCTGCGTGCATACACAACTACTGTGACACTGACTGTGTGCACTTGATTAGGGGTGAAACGATTAATCTAAAAGTATTTATGTATCATGACATATTTCTAATAATGTGGTAAAATAAATCCACTTAAACACTATACTTAGTTGAACAGAGTCCCCCAGGGTTTCCACTCTAGACTAAATATCTAGCCGAAAATAGACACTACGTTTCAAGTTGTTATCAAATAAGTAAGTCAAATTGTAAGTAAGTAGGTTGTTGTGGCTTATCGTCCGTCAGCCGAGCTAAGAGCGTCTACTTTGACAAGGGAGATGGATGGCAGAGGTAAAGCGTTGCTTGCGGCCCAAGGCTTGATGCATCACGGCCAACATATTACAGAAAGCGAGTAAGAGGTGCCCCAAGTCTTTCATTACACTTTCCGGGCCCAGAACTCCGCAGCTCTCTCCATACCTCCCATCGCAATGAAACTGTATCTCTCTTTAGCTTTCAAGTCTTTAGTCTTGGGCTTCCATTGATATAAATGACTTGGCACTGAGGGAGGCAAGTGGGTGGCGGGATCGTTGCTCTGACCTGGGGGGGAGGGGGGCGCTCAAAACAATCCTTCAGATTTCATTTGTGGTCAGCCACAGGGTACGGTGTGGATGTAGTGTGTGTGTGTGTGTGTGTGTGTGTGTGTGTGTGTGTGTGTGTGTGTGCACACGTTCCCACCCCCACATGGCTCACCACCACACAAACACTTATTGAATGAAAGTCATCTCTCAGGTGCAGAGACAGGCCGAGAAGTCGCTGTGTTCCTTCAAAAGAGCGCTTATCAAAGATGGAAGGCATACTTTTGTATGGGGGGAGGGGGGGGGGGGGGGGGGGGGGTTCTGTAGATAATGAGACAGAGTGTGCACAATGAGAAGATTATGAAGGCTTGGTTTACCCCGTTTCTCTGGGCTCCGAGTTAATTACCGTTAATAATGAAGGTTATGGGATTAAACAGACCATGCTGCAAAACTAAGACCATATTAATGAGTCATTTAATCTTTTTTTTTTTTTGTAATGAAGGATTTACTTGCACTCATGTCTTTGACAATGTCAGTCATCTCAAAACATTGTGGGTTTGAATCCTAAAATGTGTTTAATTGCAGTCCTATCTAAATACAAATCAGAAATCCCTGACAACCTAACAATTTTTACCCGAATATGTTTACAGCAAAACTAACTAAAGAATCTGCTTCAAGTGATCTTTTTCCCGTATTATTTATAGTGGTCAAGTTCACTCTGAATTGCATGTTTGTTTTGCTCAAATCCAATGAAGTGAGACAATAATATCAAAAGCCCAGACATGCAAAGATTCTTATATCCACTGAGTAATTTATGAGGTTCTCTGAATGAGCTTCAACTTATTTTAATGAACAAAATGTTATTTTAAGCCTCTTAAAATGAACAGAAAGCGAGCTGGCTGCGACTCCTGCCTCCCATATTAGTTTACACACATAGAATAAAACTCCAGAATGAAAAACTATAAAAACCCGAAACAGAAGCACTTTTAAATAGAAAATAGAAGTCTTAAATCACTTCTCTGTGTTTGAGCGTGGGAACAGTACCGAGCTCCATAAACACCCTGTCACTGACTGACTGTACAATGCACAATGTCCTCACGTAGACGCTTGATTTCCTCTGCAAATTAAACACATCGGCCGTGACACACAGACACTGTTTTTAGACATAAACTAGACCTGTGCCCGTCGGGGCACCGGCCTACTTGGGAACGATGCAAGTTGGGAACAGTGGTGGAAAAAGTACTCAAATGTTTTACTTAAGTAAAAGTATCAATACTGAAATGTAGAAGTACTCTGTTACAAGTAAAAGTCCGGAATTTAAAATTCACTTGAGTAAAAGTACAAAAGTAGTGGTATCAAAATGTACAGTCACGTGGTTCATGTAACTGGAAATAGTGACAAGGAGCCATAGACTCCAGTCTGTCTGTGTCCCTTTTGTGCCCATATGGACATCTGTATCTGTCTGTCCTTGTCCCTTATTTTATGCCCATGTATGGACATCTGTATATCTGTCTGTCCATGTCCCTTTTATGCCCATATATGGAGATCCCTGATGGGCATATAAGGGCCTACTCATATATGGGCATATGGTGGGGGGGTCTTTGTTGTGGAAATCCTTGTGCGGTGGTAAGCGTCTCTGGAGAATGTGTGGAGAATGTCTGAAGAGTGCGAACTGACTGTGAAAACTGAAAAGTGGACTGACTAACTAATGACATGGCAGGTGTGGGGAATTCAGCAGGTGCAGGGAATTTGGCAAATCAAGCTACGGCTGGGGTTACCATAAGACATAATAGAGATTCGGTGCATTTATTACAAGATAACCTACAAACAGCCTGTTTTTTCATTCAATTCATTTTCACTGCTTCATTGTATCAGAATTGAAATGGTTATGTTTTATGTATGAGGCTCATGCATGATTTTGCGTCAGCGGAATACCAACATATATTAGTGCATAAACATACGGGAGTCTGAGTCAATAAACAGTAAAACCCACATTGTTAATTTAACCCATTAAGACCTGAGGTCGATTCTACAAATACCTTCCAAATCAGTAGTTCTCAAACGTTTTCGTGTCAAGGACGCCCAAATTGATATAAATATTTGGCCACGGACCCCATCTGAAAATGTTTTGTGCCAGGGACCCCCAGAAGAGAAGATTTTTCAAAAATGTAAAAGAATAGCAGATGTACAAGCTCGCAGTGCGGCACAAAGCGACGCGCTGTGAGCGTGTACATCTGCTATTTTTGAGTAGCCAACATCAAAATTTTAAATGACACAGATGCTTAATCCTTTGCATCACTTGTGGTGTGAAAGGAAGCAGTAAACACTGCTCTCTCCATCAATTAACAACATAGTTGTGGTTCCCTTGAGCAACACACTTAAACCACTCAAACTCTTGGACGGAGCTGCTTACTGGCCAACAGTCAAAGACTGTGGTTGTACTGGTCAGCTCTCAGTGACCAACAGTAGAAGACTGTGGTTGTACTGGTCAGCTCCCAGTGGCCAACAGTAGAATACTGTGGTTGAACTGGTCAACTCAGTGAGCAGCAGCACAATACTCTGGCCGGTAACCGGTCAGGTGGGCACAAAAACCAACTGGGCACACCGGACAACTGGGCACACAGCCGTCTGGGCACACAGGTCAACTGGGCACACAGTCAACTGGGCACACAAGACAGCTGGGCACACATTCAACTGGGCACACTGTCAACTGGGCACACAAGACAACTGGGCACACAGTCAAGTGGGCACACAAGACAGCTGGGCACTCTGCTTTGATGTGCCCCCCCTTTCTATGAAATCCAGAGATTAGTGAACCCCTGCTGTGAATTGTCTGCTCCTGAGTTCCTGAGCGGACGCTCCTGAGTTCCCCCCCTCAGACAGCCGCATAATCACCCCCCTAGGGTTAGGATGAGAGTTAGGTATAGGCCTAGGATGTGACAGTTTCCACTGATTCAACCTCCCCACTGCTTACACCTAATGGCCCTCCTCCACTGAGTTCACCCGCATAATCACCCTCCACCCAGGTTAGGGTTAGGGTTTAGGGTTAGAATGTAAGAGTCTCCACCGATTCAACACACACACACACGGGAGAGGCAATACACAGCTCATAACAAATGGATGAGGATGCTGTCAGAACTGCAAGGACACACTGCAATACACTATCTCAGTAACAGACATTACACAATGTCTCCCACCGTCTCTCTCTCACAGTGGGGGGGGCGGGGGGTACTTAAATATCAAAGGAACACAAAAATCCTTGGTAGTCATACGGTGTGCCCAGATGTCCATGTGCCCAGTCATCTCGTGTGCCCAGATGTCCATGTGCCCAGTCATCTCGTGTGCCCAGATGTCCATGTGCCCAGTCATCTCGTGTGCCCAGATGTCCATGTGCCCAGTCATCTCGTGTGCCCAGATGTCCATGTGCCCATTCATCTCATGTGCCCAGATGTCCGTATGCCCACTTATCCGGTGTGCCCAGCTGTCTAGAAACTCGTGTGCCCAGATGTCCAGTGTGCCCACCTGACCGGTATTCCTGTGGCCATACTGGGCACAGCCCCAAGTGACCAATGGGAGAGAGATCTGGCTGCACTGGGGGGGCAGCTCGAAGGTACACACCAAAGCAGGACGTAGTGACCTTCTGGCCACAATCACAACCTTTCTAATCTCTAGGCGAAAGCCACCTAAAATTACCCCCAGAGGCCCCTCTGTGCCAGCCTGTAAGATGTGCCCCTCCGCTGGGTTCCCACATACAGACATCACACGCCACCATTGTGTTCCAGCGCACAAAAGCACAATAGATCATTCTTGGTGGCGGGGGCTTCAGACGTGGAGATGACATGGGCTGATATGGGGGGCGGCTCAGCTGGCACCGCGGGGAAGGAAACCGGCCATTTGACTCGAAAGTTTATCTTCCATTGTCACGGCAACACAAACAGACTGGAGACCGCTTGCCTCTGGTCTGTTGCCACGACGACCGAGGAGGGATTTTCATTGGCTGTTTCCATGCGGGTATAGCTCAATGGGTCGAGCGAGGCACTAATGTGGTCAGAGTTGAGGGTTCAATCCCCCCCCCGCCGTGTAGCTCAAGGCACAAACCCTGCCAGGGTTGGGGGTTCAATAACTGGGTTCAATGGATTGAGCAAGGCACTAACATGCAGTGGTGGAAGTACTCAAATGTTTTACTTAAGTATACGTATCAATACTGCAATGTAGAAGTACTTTGTTACAAGTAAAAGTCCGGAATTCAAAATTTACTTGAGTAAAAGTACAAAAGTATTGTATCCAATTGTAGAGAATCAAGAGCTTGTAGAGCTATTTTCAAATAGCCTATGTATAAAATAGGGCTAAAGTGGTTATATGATGTAATAATTTATATCTGCAAAGTAGCCTAACTAGTAACTAAAGTTTTCAAATAATTGTAGTGGAGTAAAAGCACAATATTTGCCTCTGAGATGTAGTGGAGTAGAAGTAAAAGTACTGATAATTGGAAATACTCCAGTAAAGTGAAAGTTCCTCAAAATTGTACAGTAATTAAGTAATAGTAGTTGAGTAAATGCATTTAGTTACTTTACACCACTGCTAACATGGCCAGTGTCGGGGGTTCTACCAAGCCCCCAGAACCCAGTGGTTGCATTGAAGCGAAATGGACATGCTGGCCATTCGTAGGTACTGCAGCTTAAACGGACGGGGCCACTGCACAATGTACGAGCAAAAACGGTTTCGACCAATGGGCTTGACTCACGAGCTTGCGCACAAGCTTGCGCACGGGGCCGCGCACCTCTGTGACGGAAAACGCGTCACTTCTGTGACGCAGAACATATCACAGTGTTCCCAAATAGGCTACGCACATCACACTTTTTAACCCGGAACTTCTTCCGGTGAATTCGCTTCATGCGCTGGGTGAGCAACTCAATGCAAGTGGATGGGAGGGGATTTCGGGTGCCCTCTCTATTATTTTTAACTCTATGGGTTCTACTCCCTGTGTAGCTTAGTGGGAGATTTCCTTAGCCTGATTATCAGATTGAAGCTGCGTGGAGCTCGTCCACTCAGAGAGTGGGCGGGGTCTATGGTCTGGATCCAGGCTAAGATTTTCCAAAGCCATTCAAGGAGAGTTACATCACCTCCGTCCACTTCTTTGGGCCAGGTCTTCTACATAGCCTTCTATAGGCTCTATGCACAGCAGCCATATTGGAAAGAAATTGGGCCTCTTCTTACTTCCTTCACAGGTGTTACCAATGATGATAATGAAGGCTCTGCTCCATTCTGGTCAGGGTGCTGATACTGTGCATGTTGGCTCACTAGAAAGACTCCATTTTGGTTCCCAAATGGCCCCTTATGGTGGGTGTGTAACTCTAAGAGTTATGGGGGTCCTTGAAAATAAGATAACCACTATGCCACACTAAATGGAACAGAGACTTAATTAGTATCATTGGTAACACCTGTGAAGGAAGTGAGGTAGGGGCCCAATTAATTCCCAATATGGCTGCTGTGCATCGAGCCTATTGGCGAATAGTGACAAAGCCCTAAACCTGAAGTTTACAGAATGCATTGGAGTCTATGGCTCCTTACTATTTCCAGTTACATGAACCACGTGACCGACGCCGTTTCTGCCCCCTCAGTGGCGGAACTCTCTAATATAAGGCTCTGAGATTTTCTGGCATTGTTCACCTAAGTTGTTAAAAGGTTAAAGCTCTGTATTCTGATAGTATTCATTGTTATAGAGTGTTTGTTCAGTAACAGGAGTCTCCCCGTCGCTCCAGTTCTTTACTTAACAGAAAATACCATTTTCAGGTGGATGGCCAAACGTCAGCTAATCAGGAGAGAATAGGATACCCATTTATCAGCTTCAATTTTATGGTGTTCAAGTTCCAATTGTGTCAGCTAATTTATTTGTGTCATCACTTCCACATGCACTTGTTTAATCTGTATCCTGTCTCCTGATTGGATAAAATTGGTATCCTGAACTGAAAATGCATTCTCTGTTTACTAAAGAGCTGGAGAGATGGGGAGACTCCTGAGCAAACACTCTATAGCAATTAGTACTATCAGAATATAGAGTTATTTAACACTTACTTTAACAAAGGAAAATCACCTACACTTACGCTTCCTTTAACACTGAGGACTTTTACAGTACTGAAATACATTCTTAATATCTCTCACACAGACAATATTTGATATCTCCAGACTTTGTCTCCGTGCTGTACAGCGTTCCGAGCACATTTTCTCACCATTTTAGATTACGAGGCACTCGTCCAAAATGTCCTATGGCAAGGGGTCTGGGACCACTAGGGGGTCCTCAGAGTTACTACATCCTGAATCTTTGTGTAATAGGATTTTTTTTTTTGCATTAACCACTTGAACCCTAGCATCCCTATTCTGAGGAGAACTTAAAGGGATAGTTCACCCACAAAATGACTTTTTTCTATCGATTAGTCATGGAGACTTGAATTCATGGAATTGTTTTTGTTTGTGTCACATTCCTAAGCCAATAATTTGATGACCGGCAGCGGTTCCGGTAGGAGACACAAAGAGTCTCCTTTGTCTCTCCTACCGGAACCGCTGCTTACCGGTCCACTGGTCATCAAATTATTGGCTTGGGAATGCGACAAAAAAATAAAATAAATTCAAGTCTCCATGGGGTGACTAATCGATAGACAAAAAGTATTTTTTTGGGTGAACTATACCTTTAAGCCGAAAATAGCAAATCTACAAGCTTGTAGATCGGCTATTTTGGACAAAGAGAGGGAAACTAAGTACAGAGCGAAAGGTTAGGCTTAATTATTGACGTGGTTTCAATGTCTGAAAATGCACATTAACATAAACCCAACATGCGCTGATCATAGTGCTGTCAAACAAGTCTATGAAGCCGTCTATGAAATCTATGAAAAAGTTTAATCTGCAACACAATTCTATACAATATGTAGTGGGGGGGTCCCTGCTTCATCTCTCTCTCAGCTTGAAGACCCCTGGCCTATGGCCCACTCACCCGAGCACTCCGAAGAAAACCACCATAGATTCTCACAGCCGTCTCCAAAAAACCTGCAGAAAAACAGAAGTCATATTTATCCATGATTAGGTCAAACTATATTTCATATTTAATGGATATTTTTGGCAGCGGCGGCGGGTCAAAAGTTTCCTGCATCATACCAAAAGGAGAGGTAATGCAATCATCTAGTAATAACATGATGAAAGATACGTCTGATGCAGCCAAATACAGTGTGATTTACTGATGTGTTGACAAAACAGTGGTTTGTTATGAAAAATTAGCTGTATCAGTACTGCACGACTTATCATCGTTTTCTAAATCATAGATGATAAGTATTCTCATAGCATGCTGGTAATAAAAAGGTCGAGCACAGATGGGTCAGCCAGTCTCATTGGCAAACTGATGAAAAGGAGGCAAACATCACCATCTAGTGGTTGGGATTGAAAACCAGCAAACAATAGCAAAGTTACTGTTCATAAATTGAGATTCATATATTTGTGCTAACACAAAGTCACTTCTCTATCAAAATTCAGTAAGCTTATGCAGCAGTTACATTAGGTCCCAATATGGTGGTCTGATAGGCCTATACTTTGGCTATTCAAAAATAGCAGATAGACAAGCTCATAGCGCATCACTTTGTGCCGGCGCTATGAGCTTGTAAATATTGAATTTGAACTTTAGAACTTGGTAGTGCTATTTTTGAAAAATCTTGAAAATGTGGGTCAGAGGTTCTTCCTTGGCCTGCCCTCCAGGGAGTGTGCGTGCACAGTTTCATAGCGATCAGTCCAACGATGCCGCAGATTAGCTACTCGCTAGTCTCGCGTGGCCAGACTGTTGCCTCCCACAATTTTCAAATGTTTCCGGTCATACATTCTGGGACACGGAAGCTCTGATCATAATTAAAATATAAAGCGGATCTGAAGCCTCCTTCCCACTTCCGTTTCGTCTTTACAGATGCGCAAATTTATCCTAATAGAAATAAAGATCTATATATAGCTTGATGCTAAGCTGAAATGGAAATTAAAAAATAAAATATCAACATAATTTAAAATATATTTTCGTAACTTGTAAGCACACACACACACACGCAGGCACGCACGCACACGCACACGCACACGCACATGCACACGCACATGCACACGCACATGCACATGCACATGCACACGCACGCACGCACGCACACTCACATTTGTGTATTGAGGAAAATTGTAGGTATCAAATAATGAATTCAATTACTCAAGTTAATTAAGAGATATTGTTATTTTTGCATACTGCTATTTGTCTATCTCAATTTTACCAACAGCCAGATTTAATCAACTGAAAACGCTTTGATCAGGCTGCTTTGTCAAAGGACTCAAAATGATAAGGTAATTGCTAAATAAGCGCCATAATCCGGTTAATCGATTAATAGTTTAAATAATCGCCTGATTAATCGATTATGGAAATAACCGTTAGTTGCAGCCTTAATCACATACAGTCTACAATACATGACAGTAGTATGTGCTCCGGAATGAATTAAGCACTGACCGACCCAAAACAAAGACAATATTTGACTATGTATGTGCAGACTCAGTGAACACAGTCTTGCGATCGAGACCCAAGAGATGAGTGCACATAAAAAATGGGTAGACATACAAATGAGGTAGACACAGAGCTACACTTCTTATCCACTTGCCCACTTTATCAACTCAAAGACATCAGAGACACATACTTTCCACAGATTACAAACACCCAAGGAGAGTTTGAAAATATGATTGATGACAAAAACAAACTCCCATATCTGCTGGGTGAAGTCAGTGGTGTAAAGTAACTAAGTACATTTACTCAAGTACTGTACTTAAGTACAATTTTGAGGTATCTTTACTGGAGTATTTCCAATTGTCTATACTTTTACTTCTACTCCACTACATCTCAGAGGCAAATATGGTACTTTTACTCCACTACAATTATTTTAAAACTTTAGTCACTAGTTACTTTGCAGGTTTAAATTATTACATTATAAAATATATATTAACCACTTTAGCCCTATTTTATACCTAGGCTATTTGAAAATAGCCGATCTACAAGCTCAAAACGCGTCGCATCGCGACCCGTTGAGAGCTTGTACTGTAGATCTGCTATTTTCAAACATTTTAACAATTTTACTTTTGGTACTTTAAGTACAATTGGATACCAATACTTTTGTACTTTTACTCAAGTCAATTTTGAATTCCGGACTTTCACTTGTAACAGAGTACTTCTACATTGCAGTATTGATACTTTTACTTAAGTAAAACATTTGAGTACTTTTTCCACCACTGACAATCACCCAAGTTTGAAAATATGATTGATGACAAAAAAAAAAACTCCCATATCTGCTGGGTGAAGTACAACATTGTGCAAGCACAGCAGCAAGATGTGTGAGCTGTTGTGACAGGAGAAGGCTGTCTAATGGAATACATGTGTATGTCTGCACTGTCCGCACCGAGTGATCCCGGTATATAGAAATACTGTAAATACAAACAGAGCAACTAACGTTCGATACATATGAAAACTTTGCCGCATTTTGTCCCAAAGGTTTTAAACAAAGTGAGGTGAATGCAAAACATTGACGTATTGATGCCATTTGTTTCAAAAGTTTTTCCGAAGCTAACTTTTTGTACGTGGAGGTAAAAAGCTCTGTTTACACAATTTCATTATACCCATTTAATTGTGCCTAAGTTTTTTTTTAATTATATAGTTTAGTTCCACTTTTGCTTTGGCAGTATAAACATGTTTTCTCATACCAATAAAGCCCCTTTGAATTGATTTGAATAGAGAGAGAGATAACCCTCCAATCAAGCTGATTGTCAGAGAACTGTACTGCCCTGCCAAGCCAAAGTGCAGTAACTACGTTTTTGGACACGCCGACTTATTTGTGTATCCCAAAGTTCAAATTAGCCTTCGTGATTTTGGGGGATAAACAATTACCTCAAGAACAGATTACATGCCGCTATCTCATTTGGCTGACCAGTTGAATCACTTTTAAACACATTTTTCAGTGATTTTGTTTTTCGTAGTTACTGCACTTTGGCTTGGCAGGGCAGTGTAAATGACTGAATCAATGATTGAATCAGAGAGAAAGAGAGAGCAGCACATACAGTAATATAAATAGCACATCATGAACCTCAGTTCATACATTGAGGCTTGAGGACTTGACCAAACGGAGGAGCTTTAATAATTACTACAAAACGTACTTTTGAGAATTTTGTTAGTTTCTTCTACCCAGCCATTGTTGGATAACCTACTCGGGATAAGTCAAGTAAGTAGGGCAAATTGGTTCTCCTTTTCACATTGAAGTAAATTGTTTTCTGTACTTGTATTTATTTCAGTAGTTATTTAATGTAAGTAAATGTAGAGCTTCACTGTAGGCTTTGCTTCAGATTTTTTTTTCTGAAATTGTTGCTACAATAGACGGGTCTCTTGTATCATGCCTTTGGCAATATTGTACTTTTTACTCCGCTACACTTATTTGAAAACTTGAATTAAAAGTAACTTTTTAGATTTAGATGTATTATTACAGATCTTCAAACTCATAATGCCTAGTGATGTGACGCATTGTGAGCTTGTAGATCTGCAACTTTTGAAATATTTTGACCAATTGTGAAAAACTGTTCTGCAAAATGAGTACTTTTACTTTTGTTTTTTAAGTATATTTTGATGCCAATACTTTTACATTGATAACAATAACACAATAACACAATATTTCTACGTTATGTTATTGCTTTTACCTATATAGGTATGGTAAGTGATATGTTTTGGTTGAAACAAAACATTTCTTATTAAAAGGTTAAAGCACTGTATTCGGATCCTTGTCTCTCCAGCTCTTTGATAAACAGAATTTTTCAGATAGGTGAAAATATTTCAGACAATCAGGAGAGAGTACCCATTTATCAGCTTCATTTTTATAGCGTTCCAGTTCCAATTGTGTCTGCTCATTTATTTGTGTCATCACTTCCAATTGCACTTGTTTAATCTGTATCCTGTCTGGATTCTCTATCGTGATTGGATAAAATTGGTATTCTGACCTGAAAATGCATTTTCTATAAATAAAGAGCTGGAGAGACATGGAGACTCATGCTACTGAACAAACACTCTATAGCAATGAGTACTATCCGAATATAGAGCTATTTAACACTTATATCAACCAAAGGAAATGACTTACCCTACCTCCAAGTAACATATTTGAGTACTTCCACTGAAACCAATAGATAAGTACAGTATGTGTCTGCAGTTGCAACAGTGTTTAGCTTGTTTAGTCTGCCCCCAACTTTTGGTTTAGTGTTTAGTGTGTGTGTGTGTGTGTGTGTGTGTGTGTGTGTGTGTGTGTGTGTGTGTGTGTGTGTGAGGAGCTTCATTAGTTTGTTTGTATCTCTTTTTTGTTTAGTATCAAGCCTGCCTGACACTGTGTGACTGACTGCAACTTACAAGACATTCAACATTGCATTTACATTTCTACAGACAAGGACGTTGGATTCATCAGGACTTGTAGCAGGTACAGTAAGGACTGTAGACAAGATCACATTGAATTGAACTATGAGATCGCGCGCACGCACGCACGCACGCACACACACACACACACACACACACACACACACACACACACACACACACACACACACACACACACACACACACACACACACACACACACACACACACACACACACACACACACACACACGTGTATAATGCTTTCAAACATGTGTATGTCCTTTGCAGCATTTGCAAGGCTTTCTCACACCACAGGCTTAACAAATACATATATATATATATCATATATAATCATTCTTGTGTGTTGAATGAGCTGCCATTACAATTTTCTCTCCCTCCCTTCAGTGAACAATGGGACAGGCCGACTCCCTCCAAGTCAATGTAGAAGTGATTGATGAGAGCAGTTTGGAGCAGAGCTGGGAGCTGATTGGTGCAGGTGGATATAGTCAAGTCTTCAAGGCCAGGCATCATCGGTGGGGACGAGACGTGGTCATTAAATTATTATCTTGTGACGGGTAAGTGGAAAAGCCAGTGGTGGACAAAGCACTACTCCTGCACTTGAGTCAGTATATACTCCTGGTAAAATATTACTCAGCAAGTTTACAACAGCAAGTGAGAGTTGCTGGTCAAATGTGTACTCATGTTAAGGCACTGGAGTACTTTCCTTTAAAAATATGTTAAGGGAGGGATATTTCACTTTCAAACATTTCTGTGGTTATTTTAACGTATCAGGCTTTTGTGAACACCCCAGACAGGTTTGAAGTAGCTTTATTCAGTATTTAGATATTTGATATTCATTTTTATCAGAACTAACCTCTTCATATTGGACATTCAAACTCCATTTTGAATGTCAGTGAAAAGGAGTCTGTTTCATTTTTTATTTTATTTATTTATTTCATTTTCCAAAGAAAATATAAAAAAGTAATGAAAAAAGTAATTGAAAAAACACGGCCCCCTCACGCATTAGAATGACAATATCAGTCACCAGAACCAAGGACAGGTGTTTCCAATTAATCTAACCTGGTTAAAATTGAGTTTGTTACAATGGGTTTCTTTGGGGCATGTCTGATCATTTTAGCTTCCAAATAAGGAACCATTCTGTATTTCAAGGGACTGTTGGCGACCCTAGTGATTTACATATATATGTCATGTGTCATCTTCAGATCGAGCTCAGAGGAGGATTTAGCTCGTGAGGCTAAGCTCATGCTACGTGCAGAGTGTCCCTATGTCATGAGGCCCCTGGGGATCTTCAAGGGCTGTAGACACTCTTCCAACTTCAAATGTGTGGGTCTGGTCTTGGATCTGATGGAGAGAGGATCCCTCGCCTCCTTGCTGGTCAGCTTTCTTCCCTCTTTACGGATGCATTGGTTTATATAATAATAATAATCCTACTATAATTTTAGTAACCTCTGTCTGTAGTGGTGAAGCTGTCTGTAGTGGGAGTAGGTGAGTACGTGAAGCTACCCGGTTCTCCTCAGTGGCTGGAGCAATTGCTCTGATTTTGCACACAGCCATTGACCATTACCATCTGAACTTAACTGTGAAGCCCGTTTTTCAATTTCATCAAATCTCAGCTTCTTATTAGCGATTTTGGGTAAAACACTGTCGCCATGGTTACGGGGCTGCCCAGCTATGGGACGAACCGCCTCCCGGGTTGCCAGATCATGTGCGCATATCCCCCCACGGATGCGTCGACCGGGTATGGTCTAGTAATAATAATAATAATAATAATAATAATAATAATAATAATAATAAGTAGTAGTAATAGTATTGCACTTTTCATAACAAAGTTACAAAGTGCTTGCTAGAGATGAAAGCTAAACTTAAAATAATACAGTACATACAATAACAATAAGGAATGATATCAGATAACAGAGTAAGAAGTCAATGAAACAAATAACAATAACAAACAGACGTATATGTTATCATTTTAGGCATTTCTTGGTTCCTAAGGGGGATATAAATGGCAATTTAAATGTGGTTAGAGAGCTAGTTAACCTGAGGTCTTCTGGCAGGACATTCCATGTCCATGTCTATGGGACTTAAAGGCCCGGTCACCCTTGGTCACCAACATAGAGAGGAATCAGAGGACCTATGGACCGGCACATTGGGTTTTAGGGTGTTTTCAATTACATAGTTAGGTACCAGACAGTGACGGGCTTTAAAGTTAATAGTCAAATCTGAAAATCCATTCTAAATTCATCCAAAAGCTCTGTCCTATTTTGTCCCTCTAGATTCTACATTATCCTTTACCTCTTAAGGTACCGTAAAGTTCAGTTACTGTATATAAAGCGCTCAACAAAACATCCCTCCTCTGTGACACAGAGTGAGACTAGAATACATGGTGCCATCTTGTAGTGAGCATTAGATAGGATCGATTATATACGAAAATATGGTTGAAAATATGTGAAGTGGTCCTTGAAGGATTATGAAATCTTGTATTTGTCTCTCTGAGATTGTGAATTAAACTGTTTCTGTTTGACCCCAACCCTCACCAGAGAAAACAAAACCACCTGCTACCCTGGCCTCTGGTTTTTCGACTGGCTCACCAAGTGGCTATGGGCATAAACTACCTTCACAGTCTCACACCTGCTCTCATCCATAAGGACCTGAAGCCTGGCAACATACTGCTAGACTCATGCCTAAATGTTAAGGTGAGACCCTTTTTTGGGGGGGGAATGCGTATTGAATATGATCACCTATTGTCCAATCAAATCTGGATGTTTGTGACGCCCACCCACCGTCCACCCATAAGCCAATTTTGATATACTAGATTTTCAGACTCATTTAGTCTACCTCAGGTGTAGAAAAACTACGCACGAGGAGCTCGGGTGGCACAGTGGTAAAGTCACTGCCCACCACCAGTTGGGCGTCTACACGAACACAATTGGCCGGTGTTCGGGGCAGGGAAGTCGGGCGGGGAGGGTGATATCGGTCATTGCACGTATTACATGACATTACAGTCATTTAGCAGATGCTTTTATCCAAAGCGACTTACAATAAGTGCATTATACATAGGTAGGCAAGGAAACTACTAATCACCAGAAGTCTTAAGTGCATTCTCTTCTAAAACAAGCAACTAAGAGTATACCTAGCAAAAGGTAAAAGTGCAATATATCAGCTACCTACTTCCTTAAACAAATGAGACAAATAGGAAAATCAAATGAGCAAGAGCTAAAACAAATAAGTGTATCGAATAAACAAGATCAAATAAAACAAGAGCTCGTACAACTAATTGACAACAAGTAGGCAAGGCACTCCTGCGGGCTGGGGCGGCACCTGTCAGCAGGGAGTGTTGGGCGGGAGGAGTAGACTAAATTGGGGAGAAAAACGGTTACAAAATAATTAGCTACTCTAAATTTAGAGAAAAAAAAGGAAGAAAAAAAAACTAAATTTGCATGAGGACATACTGTAAGTGTAATTTACAGGAAGGTTAACCGGCATAGACTAAAATAAGGGAACGTAATTCCAGTGTGAACAGCCAGCCTGGTGACTGACCGGTGTTCAGGCCTAGTTCAGACAATTGATACTGTGGTTGAGCTTCTCTCTCTCTCTCTCCATCCAGATCACTGACTTTGGCCTCGCCAGGTTTGCTGACAGTGTGACAGTCAATAATCTCAGAGGGGTGAGAACGCCCTTCTTCGCGCCTCCAGAGTTAGGCCCGGCCACATGTGCCTATGATGTCTACAGGTATTCGTCATTCCCCGTGTGACTGGAATTCAAAACGTCAGCTGTGTGTCACTGCAAAGCCCTGTGAATATCCAACATAATCCATTGGCGGCTGCATAGCTGTAGTGGATAGGCTCCATACCAGCAAGTACAGCAGAACGTTCAATAGTCATGTTGATCTTTCTGTTTCGTTAGATGTTTTGTTTTACAGGAAGTAGATGTAAGTACTTATGTGCAAACTAAACAAATGTCACATGTGTGTAGATGTAGTGATAAATACCCCAACAACAAAAACATGTAGTATACTTTTTTATCCAGGTTGAGGTAGGCTATAGGTTTTATCCTGTTGCTATTTAGCAATTTTTTGTTAGTGTTGTTATTTGGCAAGCTATAACACTGATGCTGAGAATGAGTTGCTATTGCTGTCTGTCCCATGTGTAAACTAATTGCTGATCAATGTCTCTTTTTATTTTAGTTATGCTATGGTGCTGTGCAGCGTTTTAGGTGAGTATAGTTACCTCTCTCATCTTCTTTATTTGTTCTTGCTTTCTCATTTTCTGTTATCTCTCCATCAATCTCTCCCTCCTTAATGGGCAGTGTCCACCAATACGCTGTTTTTCTGTTTGTTTGTTTGTTTGTTTTTCAGCTGAAAATGCCACAGCACCTCAAAACGCCCAAGTTGATAATATAAAGTTATTTGAGCAAAATAAATGCTCAGCGCCTCATCATGCTGCTGAAGTGCTCCCATAGTCGTTCTGTGTATTACTAAGGTCTTTCTTCTCTACTTCCCATTCCCTGCATTGCAGGGTTTGATGTTTCCAACGGAGAAAGGCCGTCCCTAAGGGATATTGAAAGAATGAATGCCCCAGGGCTGGAGGAGCTGTTTGAACTCATGGTGAGGTGCTGGAACCGAAATCCCGACCAAAGACCCCCTTTTACAGGTGAGCAGATATCCTGCAACAAACATCACTTGGAAAATTGAATGGTTTTATACTTCCCACCTAGATACTGGTGAACTGCTCACCAACGGGCGAAATATGAAATGGCGCTGAACAGAACAGAATGTAAGAGAAAATAATAGAGTGGACAAGTTGGGAGAACAGGATGAAACAGAAAGAAACATTGTAATAATAATAATAATAATAATAATAATAATAATAATAATAGCTTGAATTTATTTAGCGTCTTTCTTGAACCCAAAACAATGAACAACCAACAAACAACCAAACAAAACAACAAACAGTTCTTGGAGAAACTGGGTGGACTCGTTGAAAGCAAATACACAGAAAATATGCTCAGTATAAATAGCATTTGTGTTGAAATGTACAAAGACTAGATATTGAATCAGCAATTTCTAAATGAAAAATAAAGAAAAAGAGTATCAAGAGTAGTCATGCGTCTCGGAATGGACTGCAAGGAACTATACTCTTCTTCTTTATTTGACCAAAAAGGTTTTGGTCACAGAGCATTGTTTGTTTCTACGCTGCATGCGGACAAGAGTTTCAGGCTGTAGAAGCATGCCATATAGTTTTAAAAGAACTTGAGCGGTAACCGGAAATATCCGCCCATTCACTTCTATGGAGTTGCTTGCCCAGTGCATACTCCCTTTTCCCGGGGTCATCCCTATATTCCCTGGGTTCTATGTTCCCCAAGTTCTGTGTTCCCCACTTACCTTAGGGTTAAGCTTAGAGTTAGGTTTAGGTTTATGCTTGTAAGCGGGGAACATAGAACTGTCCTAATATGTCCAGTCTGTCCTAACATCTCTATTTGAATCACAGACCTTTAGACACAAGTGTTTGGTGGCTGGTCATAGTGACCCTAGCTACCAGATATCATATTTGTCATCATGTTAGATAATATAGCATTTCAAGCGAGACAGCGATGACGCAATATACTAGTTTGACCACTACAACTTATGTCTGTATGTACTCAAATACCAGTGGTGGAAAGTAACTAAGTACACTTAGTGTACTTAGTTACAGTCAGGTAAAAAAAAAGAAAAGGTATTTGTACTTTACTTGAGTGTTTCCACTTTTACTTCTACTCCACTACTTCTCGGATCCAAATATTATACTTTTAATCCACTACATTTATTTGAAAACTTAAGTTACTAGTTAGTTTGTAGATATTGATTGAAACAGTTCAGTCTTGCTTCGAAAATCCACCATAGTCCTGGGTTCTTAACTTCTTTGTTTGAACAGCTGAATCAGCTTTGTGTCTGTGTTGTTCCCAGAATGCACTGCTGTGACAGAAGGCCTGTATAAGACGCACAAGCTTGGGATTCATGATGCCGTCTGTCAAGTGCAGAAGGAGCTGGTAAAAAACACATGTAACATTCTACAGTAAACATATTCACTCACTTTAAAACAATGATGTTACCCTTTTCTGTGTGCTGAAACTCTTTTATGAGAAAGATGTTTCATGACACAGTATTGCAATACTGTTTTTTGTCTGTCTGTCTGTTTTTTGTCTTATCCCCTACCTATTTCAAGACATAATGTCGTTAGAGCTCATACCGTACAATACCATACTGTACATGTTGTTTACATGAAATAACATGACTGTGTTCAACAGGATGGTGGCATCTTGATGGATGCAAGAATAGGTGAGCTTTTTATTGTCCTTGAACAGTTCAATGCTTAAGGAGGTATTATTATTATTATTTGTATTATTATAAGTATTAGTAGTAGTCGTAGTAGTAGTACTACAAGTAGTAATATGGTTGTTGTTGTTGTCGTCGTTTAAAATACTACTCAAAGGAAAGGGGACTGGTTGACTCAGACTAGGACATAGCAAATGTTGTCATTGATCTGTAGAACAGAAGTTACTTTATCATTGAACAGACTCAAATGACACTCATTGCTACTAGAGTGTTTCTTCAGTAACAGGAGTCTACATGTCTCTCCAGCTCTTTGTTAAAAGGTTTCATGACATCATTTTTTTGTTTTGTTTTTGTTTTGTTTTTCTGACCACAATTACACCCCAAAAAAAAGAGCTTTGAACATTCAGTAGATTTTCTGTGGTCTGGGGTTTTCTGAATAATTAGGCTAAGAAAAGTGCTGTGATTGGCCCGTGGACTTTGAAGTCAAAGTCCATTAATCTGCTGGCAGTGGGCAAACACAGAAATAAATCTGTCAGTGAATGAGTTAATACATGTTTGAAGGACCATGATAAAGACTTTTAATGTTTTGTAAAACCAGCATGTCATGAAACCTTTAAACAGAAAATGCATTTTCAGGTCAGGATACCAATTGTATCCAATCAGGATAGAGAACTCAGACAGGATACTGATTAAACAAGTGAAATTGGAAGTGATGACAAAGAATTGAGCAGACAAAATTTGGAACTGGTTTGAAACTGGAACAGAATAAAAATGAAGCTGATAAATGGGTACTCTCTGAAAATGTGTCACCTAACTGCAAATGTATTTTCTGTTTATCAAAGAGCTGGAGAGACACTGTTACTAAACAAACGCTCAGTGTTTAAAAAAAAACACTTACCCTACCTTTAAGTACAGCACTTGGGTACATACATGTACCTAGTTACTTTCCACCACTAGCGATAGGTTGTGAGCTTGCAGATCGGCAATGTTCACAGTTTAAGATTAAAAATTACGACTCAATTAGTGAATTTCTAATGTATTTTTGTAAGTGGAAAAAAAAGTACAATATTTGTCTTCCAAGAAAAAAGTACATGTAGTTACTGTCGACCACTTTCCACATTCTATTTGTACCCTCTCAGAGTTATGAATGGGTTAGTACCATTTGGTTCCATCTGTACCCTCTCAGAGTTACAAATGGGCAGTAAGCACAGTGAAAGTACTGCAATTGTAAAAATTGTCAAACTTTAAAAATAAGTAGCCGATCTACAAGCTCACAACTCATCGCATCACGACACGTTGTGAGCTTGTAGAGCTGCTATTTACAAATAGCCATAAGTGTAAAATACTGTAGCGCTGAAGTGGTTAATTCATGTTTTCAATTAATTATCTAAATGCAAAGTAACTAGTAACTAAAGCTGTCAAATAAGTTTAGCGTAGTAAAAAACTACAATATTGTCTGCTGAGATGTACAGTAGTGGAATAGAAGTATAAGCAATTGAAGTACTTAAGTAAAGTAAAAGTACTTCAGTTTCAGAGTACGGCCGGTCAGTGCGCACTCAGTGCACCTGGGGCGAAGTGCACTGCATTAACAAACGACAATGCCACGACTGTACTGAATTTACGTATGACCAGAGAGCACCCAGCACACTCAGTGTGTATTTCCAAACGCACCCACTGATGTATGCATACTTAGATCAGATCATGATATTAAATGACTTCTTGTGTTTACAGAGTCTCCAGTCAATAACCCACATTCACCAGTGCCTCCAGGGAGCACAAACAGAAGGGACTTTTTAAGACGTGAGTACATGGTGATCAGTAAACTGCTTTTACACAAACCCTTCATACAGTGACATCGTTTGGATACTAGTAGACCAGTGGTATGGTTTTGGGACCCCCATGGGTCCTTGAAGGGGTTCCAGGGGGTCCCCAGCAAAACTAATAATCTAAATGCAAAGTAACTAAAGCTGTCAAATAAGTTTAGCGTAGTAAAAAACAACAATATGTTCTGCTGAGATGTACAGTACAGTAGTGGAATAGATCGAAGGATAAAGTATAACAAATGGAAGTACTTCAGTAAAGTAAAAGTACCTCAATATGGTACTTAAATACAGTACTTGTGTAAATGTATTAAGTTACTTTCCACCACTGCATATGGGTTAGGGTCCATTTGGTTCTATTTGTACCCTCTCAAGGTCCTTACACACTGGGAGAGACGCAAATAAACGAAACAAAAATGTGACACTATTATTTCTTATCTAACTATGTGGTGATGTCTCATTCATACAGGTTGATGATTGTATTCATGGTGAAAAAAAATGTTTCTGTGTTATATTCATGTTCTGTGTGGATGAACTCATGACATAAATATCTGTTTAAATTAATGTGAATAAATCACAACAACTCCATGGACAGAGATTCAGTGGTTTAGGGTCCATTTAGTTCTATTTGTACCCTCTCAGAGTTATAAATGGGTTAGGGTCCATGTGGTTCCATTTGCACCCTCTTAGGGTCCATTTGGATCAATTTGTACCCTCTGACAGTTATAAACGGGTTAGGGTCCATTCGGTTCAATTTGCACCCTCTCAAACTAACAAATGGGTTAGGATAGGATCCATTTGCTTCCATTTGTACCCTCTGACAGTTGTAAATGGGCCCGAGTCTATTTGGTTCCATTTGTATCCTCTTCAGAGTTATGAATGTTAAATTATGTTTTCACATCTACTGTATCCAAAACGGATAATGATGACAATTTACAGAAGGTTTTCTATAATGTTTTCAGGATTTAAAAAATTAAATAAAAATAGCAGATCTACAAGCTCGGCTATTTTTGAACAGTTAATCTATGTGAATGATCTTATTTTCAATTATTAGTAATAATAATATTTATACATCATTATTAAGTTGTATTTGTTTATAAACTGGTGTTGTACTATATCTTGTTCTCTTATCAGATGTGTGTGAACTCACACTGGATCCAAACACGGCATACAGATACCTCTCTCTGTCTGAGAACAACAGGAAGGTGACATGTGTGAGAGAGGATCAGAAGTATCCTGTTCACCCAGACAGCTTTACACACTGGGAACAGGTGATGTGTAGAGAGAGTCTGACTGGACGATGCTACTGGGAGATAGAGTGGTATGGTATGGCGAGGATAGCAGTGACTTACAAAGGAATTCAAAGAAGGAGTGCTTCTAATAAGGATTGCTTTGGAAACTATGACAAGTCCTGGTGTCTGGTATGTGCCTCTCACAGATACACCGTGATGCACAAATGTGAGGAAACTGTCCTCTCTGTCAGGCCCTCTGGCTCCTACAGAGTAGGAGTGTATGTGGACTGGCGTGCTGGCACTGTGTCCTTCTACAGAGTGTCCTCAGACACACTGACTCACCTACACACCTTCCAGTTCACATTCACTGAACCCCTCTATGCTGGGTTTAAGTTATATCCTCGCTGCTCAGTGTCGCTGTGTCAGAGAGAGGAAGAGGAGGGGGGTTAGATGTGACTCCTCATAGGCTCTATTCACAGCAGCCATATTGTGAAGACATTCACAGGTGTTGCCAATGATACTAATGAAGGCTCTGTTCCATTCTGGTCAAACAGAGTCAGGGTGCTGATATTGTGCATTGTTGGCTCACTGGAAACACTCTGCTAGACCAGTGTGTCTAAAGTTGGGGTCCAGGGACCCTCATGGGCTTCCAAATGGCCCCTTACGGGTGTGTAACTCTGAGAGTGTACAGTAAAGTATTTGTACACTCTCAGAGTTATGGGGGTCGTGGAAACCACTATGCTACACTAAATGGAACAGAGCCTTCATTAGTATCATTAGTAACACCTGTGAAGGAAGTGATAATATGGCTGCTGTGCATAGAGCCTATTGTGGGTGTGGGTGTGGGTGTGGGTGTGTGTGTGTGTGTGTGTGTGTGTGTGTGTGTGTGTGTGTGTGTGTGTGTGTGTGTGTGTGTGTGTGTGTGTGTGTGTGTGTGTGTGTGTGTGTGTGTGTGTCAGAGAAAGGAGGAGGATGACGAGGTGGTGGTGGTTAGGTGTTAGGGTTACAAATGGGTTAGGATCCATTTGGTTTCATTTTACCCTCTGACAGTTACAAATGGGTTAGGATCTGTTTGGTTCCATTTGGAGTGGTGGGAGAAATACTCTGATTATTTTGTGTGTACTTAAAAAAAAGTAGCAATACCACAAGTAGAGTAAAGTAAAATGTCTGTATTCAAACAGTTCCTTGAGTAAAAGTAATACTTATATATACTTATAGTACTCGTTATGCAGAATGTCCCATTTCAAAAAATGTTTCTAAATGTGTCAAAATGTTTCAGAAATGGAAGATCTACAAGCTCACATCACACCATGTAAAAAAAAATCACACCCTGTGTGAAGGAAGCGGTGCCTTTGGGGCGGGGCTTAACTCATTTCAGTTCGTCCCTATTGGTGGTCTGAGTCCACTTACCAAATTTGTACTTGGTAGCATGCTGCAAACTGGAATAATGGCTGTTTAAAGCCCAGCCAATGGGCAGACAGAGGGGGCGGGGCTTAAGTAATTACAGTTTGTCCCTATTGGTGGTTTTAGTCCATGTCCAAAATTTGTACTCCGTAGCATGCTGCGAACTTGAGTTATGGCTGTTTAAAGGCCAGCCAATGGGAAGACAGAGGGGGCGGGGCTTGAACAATTCATGCTCGGCCCGTATTGGTGGTCTAAGTCCACATACCAAATTTGGACTTGGTGGCATGCTGCAAACTGGAGTTATAGCTGTTTAAAATCCCGTGCTCATACGGGCGGACGTCCCTGGGGGTCCCTGGACCCCTCTTTGATAACCGGTGGCACGTGTGGCAAATGAGAGGAGAGATGGCATAGGCAATCTCCAAGTCCGTGTGTGTGTGTGTGTGTGTGTGTGCGTGTGTTTGTATGTGTTGCTTCTTTTCCGTGCTCATCCCAGGCTCATACGGACACACAGACACACAGACACACAGACACACAGACAGACACACAGACACACAGACACACAGACACCGAGTCAAAGCCACGTATAGAGCGGTTGGCACCGCTAAAAATAGGGCTTAAGTGGTTAATTTATGTTTTGAAATAATTAAATCTGCAAAGTAACTAGTTGCTAAAGCTGTCAAATAATTGTAGTGGAGGAAAAAGTACAGTATTTGCCTCTGAGATGTATAGTGAAGTCGAAGCATTGAAAAATGGAAAGACTCAAGTAAAGTCAAAGTACTTCAGAATTGTAGACAGGAACAGTACTAATTCTAGTATGTCCATGTGTACACTCTCAGAGTTACAAATATCAACATAAACAAATACACAGCGAGAACAGTGATGTACATGTACATCATATTAGTGTATGTAGAGCTTGTAAATATATGGTTGATATGTTTTTCAAAACAGTAAGACATGTCAATAAGACATGTATTATGCCATGTTGTTTCTTTTTCATGTCATATACAAACTACATGATATAAAGATGCTCTGATTCTCTTCATTCATGTGGGAGTCTTGGTTTCGGACGTTTTTTTCCTTGAAGTGTCAAGAACAGATAATGTCACGATGTATTAAATATTGTCTTATCGTAATCACTCACTATGTTGAGTTGAGTTGAGTTGGACAAGAATGTCATGACTGCTAATGATGTATGTACATTGTTATGAAGTGTTATGGCAATAGACTTCAACTTGTTTGACTTGTCTTTGAAAAGCAAATCTGTACATTATTCATATTTCTGAATACATAAAAAATAATTCATATCCTTTGTCTAGGATTAATTCATCACGAACGTGAGAGTTGGTGCTGATTATGTCTGTTTGTTTAAAACCTAAAGCATTGGCTCTAAAAGTGGGGTCCGGGGTACCATGGGGGTCACCAGCAATTACAATTCCAATCATTTTAACCACTTTAACCTATGGTATACTTTGGCTATTCAAAAATAGCAGATATACAAGCTCATAGCGTGTCACTTCGTGCTGCGCAATGAGCTTGTCCATCTGCTATCTTTTTGCAAATATTTGAATATAATATATTTTAAAGAGAACATTTTTTAACTCAAATTTTTGTTTCTGGAGATCCCTAGCACAACATATTTTCAGATGGGGGTCCACGGCCAAATATATATACATTTTGGGGTCCTTGGCACGAAAAGGTTTGAGAACCACTGACTTAAACGATCAGGTTTACTTCATTTGTCCCTTAGACTTAGACGAATAATTGCCTTCGGCCTGGCGGAGGCAATTATCTACTCCTTGAAAGGAATGTAATGATGCAGGGATAATATTGTGATACATTTACTGCATGGGTTGATGGTTTAATACAGTATGTTTGGAAATAAAACCCCACATTGACTTAGTTCATAGTTGATTTCTGGTGGGGAATGTGTAACAAGAGTTAGGGTCGGTCAAATGGAATACGTTTCTACACAAATTCTGTGCTTGTTCAACTTTGAGCTTAATGCCATATGTGGAGTTTATGATTATAATTTTTTTGTATATTTTTTTGTATATCAAACTAACTTTTTATATATTAAACTAAAACATAGTCTCGGCCAAGCCTTCGGCCTGGCGGACACAATCATTCCATTGCATTATAAGCTACTATCAAATCCACTGATATGCCTGGCCCTGGCCAATAAACTCAAAACCTGTTTCATTTCTAAACAGACCCTCTCAGCTGCAGAAGAGACTTGGGGGAGCAGGTGCAAATTAAGCTAAATTGTGACATCTAGAGGTTGAAAATGACAATTCTAGTGTTTCATGTTTTAATTCCACAATTGTTGCTCTTGAGACAGAAGAAAAAAACAAGCAATGGTGGGGTATATCACTAAGAAATATAGTATTTCAAATTCAAATAATATCGCACACTTTTCCACCCCCCAGCCTGACACCATTAGCTACTTCTGGAATTAGAAAAATTGCTATTTGCGGCGAGTGGCATGACACCATCGTACGACTGAGCATAAAACAGGCATAATAAACATGCTTAAATTAGTGTCATCTTCCGTGTCAGAGGTCCGCAACATGCGGGCTCCGTGAGCAGCTCCTCTCCTCTTACAGCATTTCATTTAGATTTTTTTGACAAGGAAGCACCCTTTGACATTTTATTTTACACCCCCTGCCGTGACACTGAAGAACGTCTAGGTTCTAAAAAGAACCCGGTGAACCGTGTTCCGAACCGTTGCCATTAGCACGCCGTCCGGGGCTATTACACGTGTGTGGCACTGTCTGCCACGCTGTCATGTACGGTACCTTCCAGGACACGCGGAAATGGACCGTTCTGCATACTGAGTGAATACTGAATTACGTTTAGTACTGTAAAGAACATTTCGATGCCAATGCTTTTGTACTTTTACTGAAGTTAAATGTTTTATACAGGACATGTATTTGTATGTCTGGGCATTACTTCCACTACTCAATTTGTTATTTTAACCCAGAAAGTGTACAAAATGATAGAAATTTGCACTGCAGATTTTTCATTGATTACAGTATGATTGCATTGCACTCTAGAACAGTGGTTCTCAACCTGTGGGTCGGAACCCCCAGGGGGATCCCCACATGATTTTGGGGAGGGGGGTCCCCAGATGACAGTGAAGTGACAATTTAAAGACTTTTAAGACCTTTTATAATTCCTCAAAAAACATTACTGCCAAGACCATTACTGCATCAAAACTAACCAACAAACTATACTACAAAAAATGGCCAAACATTGGCCAAATTGACAAATAATATAAGAAAGAAAGCAACAAAAAAAAGCAAAACAAATGAATTGAACGCCTTGCAACGGATCTGCTCTTTTTTCACAATATTTATCTGTGGAGCCGAGTCAAACTAAATGTAATGCCTCAACTCCTACGATTCCAAGTGCTTAATATCAGGATGGGGGGTCCCAAGTTCAAATATGATTATGTTCGGGGGTCACGGCCGAAAAGGTTGAGCACCCTTGCCCTAGAAGAGAGCAATAGTCACATGGCTGTTCGTGTGCTAAACATTGGAAGGATTTTAACGGAACCGAGGAAGACGTTTTTGGAAAAGGGACTAAACACGTATTTGAATGCATGACGTCCTTGCAGCTGTGTGTGTGTGTGTGTGTGTGTGTGTGTGTGTGTGTGTGTGTGTGTGTGTGTGTGTGTGTGTGTGTGTGTGTGTGTGTGTGTGTGTGTGTGTGTGTGTGTACATTCCAGACATGGAACGCATGGTGTGGAAGTCGTAAATCATCTGAAACCGATCTAACCCAGAATGATGAAATACAAACCCTTTTGGTTGTTTACTCTATTGAATAATTAATTAAAGTATGTTAAAGTCCATGTTTTTATTAGTATTATGTATTTGTGTATTTTTACCGTATTGTTTTGTCTACGCCAAGCACAAACCAAGACACATTCCAATGAATTTTGTCTTGGTTTGATCTGCGTGTTCCTTTTGCATGCTAGTCAGAGTTGCCCCTGTGCAAAGGTTTCTGTCTTTTCTTTTTTTTACACAGTGAAATATACATTGGTAAATTAGCTTTCACATCATATTTCTCAGAGTTGGATCTTAACCTTGACAGCAGTACTTAACAGAATGCAGAGAATCTACATGGAAAGGAGATTCAGTAGAAGGATTAAAATAGAACTATACAACGTCAGGGTGGTTTTCTGTTTAAGACTCCAATGAAAGTTTCGCCGAAATTGTAATAATCGAATCTTGATCAACTCACTCTGAAAAACATTAAGTAAATGTTTGTCTGTGTATTGTGTATCTTCTATGCTGCTGAGATGCACGTGAAAAATATCCCATTAAGGGCAAAAAAGGACTCAGTCATCAATCAATCGCGCTCGCTCGATCGACCGATTGATCGATTAATCAATCAATCGACTGATCAATCATTCAATTCGGGTAAAGTGAGATCAGACTGTGGTCACCACATGAAGCTAAAATGTTGTAGAAGTTCAATCGATGCTTCTTCTCAATGCATCAACAAAATAACAATAAGTAACAGCAACATTGTAATGTTTTCCTACAGTGACATGTCAAGATGTTATCATTATTTGGGAAGTGCAGTTTTATAAAATGTTTTAGAGATTAAACCTTGAGATTTTCATATGGTATCTTACATCACAACACATTAACTTGTATGCACGCACGCACGCACGCACACACGCACACACAAGCTGTAAACTCCACTGTTGTGGTCATACTATTTTGGCAGGAACAACCTCTTCCATCTGGCCCCACCACCCCCAGAAACACACACCTGTTCTATTAGTACCATGAGAGGTCAATGTTTTGGCAAGCTCCGTCTGTACTCCGTCTGGACATGTTGCACAAGATGACGTCTTTCCAGCCGCACATGATTGAATGTTTACAGCGGAACACACGTGGCTGGACAGTTGTGTAATACACACAAAACATTGATGCTCAACCTTTTTAAATTCAAGGACCCCAGTTCGATGCGATTTTGGTATTTCTTTTAAAAAAAAAGTGTATAATATGTATTTATTGAATTATCAATTTTTCAAAGAAAGGTATGCCAGTAAAGGTCATTTTCTTTAAATGCGTTTTCCAAACCTCTGGGACCCCAATCTACACCAGTGGTTTGCAATAAAAGGAAGAGACTAAGGCACTCTTGTGGACAAATGTAAAAGCCTTTAATAGTCTGGCTAATGCATAGCAGAATAAAAAACTACATCTACTGTACACATTGCATCAGGGTGCCTTCTTCTTTTAGTCACCCTGATGAAGGGTGTAGTATTTTTTCATGAATTAAATACCCTACTTGATCATACAGCGTCACACAAAGGCATCAAAAGTAGCAGATCTACAAGCTTTGGAGATTGTAGATCTGCTACTTTTGCTATTTTTGAATTTAAATCCTGAAAAGTAACAGTTTTGGACATAGAGGTCTCCACTCGACAGACGACATATAATGTTGTTCTCTATCTATCTTTCTGAAATGGGCATTCTATAAATGACTTTTTTTTTTAAACTTTTGCTACGAGTATATTTTGATGCTAATACTTATGTACTTTGATTTGCTGTCTGTCTGTGTCTGTGTCTGTGTCTCTGTCTCTGTCTCTTGTCTGTGTGTGTCTGTGTCTGTGTCTGTGTCTCTCTCTTGCTCTCTCCTCTCTCCCCCCTCTCTCCCTCTCATTCACTCTCTGTAACACACACGCAAACAGTAAACAAGATACCATTTTGTGGTCAAACTGTACTAGACTGAGTAATGTGTTACAGTGAAACTATGTATCCCATGACTATTGGTGGCGGTATTGTTTGATTTGGTCTCTCATACAGTTAACCTTCAATGCATTCAACTATACATTTAATTAAAACAAACTAATAAACTATTGTGATGAAGCTGTGATTGTACTTAACACTATGTTATGACGATATCATAATAATGTTATACCATTATGACGAGAAAACACTTCCTCAGTTTACTGAATTGAACACAAATTGACCAAAACCATAATAATGAACATCAACAACAATAGAAACTGCACTCCAATTGTATTTGCATGTATGGCCAAAATGACCCTATACCAGGGGTCGTCAACGTTTTTCAGGCCAAGGACCCCTTAGCTGAGAAAGAGATGAAGCACGGACCCCCCACTACAAATTGTTTAAAATTGTGTTAAAGTTCAACTTTTTCATATATAGCTTCATAGACTTGATTGACAGCACTATCATCAGTGTTGCATTGGATTCACGTTAATGTGTATTTTCAGACATTTCATCACTTATCAATACTAAATAAACCTGCCCTCTCACTCTGTACTTGGTCTGCTCTTTTTTCCCCTCTATACCAAACCTCTTTGCCGAAAATAGCCGATCTGCAAGCTCGGTTGGGAGCTTGTAGATCTGCTATTGAAGACCCCTGCCCCCTTTACGATGCAAACAAAGCCACTGGATCCACTGTGCAGCGCTCTGACAGAACACACATTCATCAACAACGTGGGGCGATCCGTTTTCATCACGCGTCAACCGGCGTGTGTTTTATGAATGTACAAAACCACCGAACGTAAACACATTGAACGTAAACACATTTGTGTTTTACTGCCGGTCATGAGATGGGCGGAGGTGGTTTGTTGATGTTGTTGTTGTTCTGTGGGAGTCACAGACAGACCAGACTGTGCTCCCCCCCACCCCCCACCCCCGAGTCACAAGGGGTTGTGTTTTGGCCCGCTGTCCCCATTGCGTCGTCCCCTTCACACCTCTCTGCTGCAGAGAGGGGGGGCTCAGAGGGAACAGCCAGGACAGGGGGCGGGGGGTGTTGAGGCTAAGTATGGCATGTGCCAAAGAAAGCAAGGGGGAGGGGGGGTGGGGGGTGAGGGTGGGAACTATTTTCTCCGAAACGAGACTCACAAACAAGCCGAGGGCGGGACTGTGCCTCAGATGGTTGGTGGGGAGAGGGGGGGTTTGGGTGGCCGGTGTCAGGGGTATATAAGCTCTCAGCTGTCTCCCCACCGGGCCAGATCAAAAATAAACACATCTCGAGCGAGAGCAGCTACAGCACTTGTAGCACAGGGAGATAAGCACACACACACAAAGGAACGCCACGCCACCCACAACCTTGTGGATCAGAGACCCGACCCAGGATTTTTTAAGGGACTAAACTCAAAAGAGAGAGAAACCCCAGAGAAAGGAACATGGATATCCAGACAGGACAGATCCGTCCCTCGAGCCCCATGGACCTGGAGAAGCAGCTGAGCTGCCCCATCTGCCTGGAGATGTTCAGCAAGCCGGTGGTCATCCTCCCGTGCCAGCACAACCTCTGCCGCGGCTGCGCCAGCGACCTCTACGACTCCAAGAACCCCTACCACTACTCCGGCGGCGTCTTCCGCTGCCCCACCTGCCGCTTCGAGGTGGTGCTGGACCGCCACGGCGTCTACGGCCTCCAGAGGAACCTGCTGGTGGAGAACATCATCGACATCTACAAGACGCAGCTGGAGAAGAAGGGCGAGGAGCGCCCGGCGGAGGAGCCCCCGCTGAAGGACAAGGACGCCAAGGCGCCGAGGTGCGCGGAGCACGAGGACGAGCACATCAACATCTACTGCGTCACGCACCAGACGCCCACCTGCTCCATGTGCAAGGTGTTCGGCCAGCACAAGGACTGCGAGGTGTCGCCGCTGCAGGCCGTCTACCAGAGCCAGAAGACGGAGCTGCGCGGCGCCGTGGAGACGCTGGCCACGGGCAACGCCTGCCTGCAGTCCGTCATGGCGCAGATGGAGGACACCTGCAAGGTGGTGCAGGAGAACGGCGAGCGGCAGAAGCGGCGCCTCGGCGAGAGCTTCGACCTCCTCTACGCCGTGCTGGAGGAGCGCAAGGCGCAGCTGGTGGAGCGCATCACGCAGGAGGAGGAGGAGAAGGTGGCCACGCTGCGCTCGCTGGCCGAGTCGTACAAGGTGCAGCTGGAGGCCAGCAGCCAGCTGAAGGAACGCGTGACGCAGAGCATGGAGAAGAGCGGCGTGGCCGAGTTCCTGGTCGCCGCCAAGGGCCTCATCAGCCAGGCCAAGGAGACGGCGCTGGGAGGCCGGCTGGAGAGGCCCGAGCCGGGCTACGAGAGCATGGACCACCTCGCCGTCGACACGGAGGAGGTGGAGGTGCTGCTCGCACAGATGGACTTTGGAGATAACTACGATGAGGAGGACGATGAGGAACAGGTGACGGAGGAGGAAGAAGAGGAGGAATAATTGTCGTTTCTTTTTTTGGGGGGGAGATAAAGACACTGGGACAGGTTTGAGTGAGGTGATAAGGAGTATAGGGAGATAAGTCATAAGGTTGACATGAGGACTGTTGAACACGCTGCTTCGTAGAGGAAGGGTACCAACGGGTATTCAAGGACAGAAAACGGAAACGTGCAATTTTTCAAATGTTTTTTGGGATGTTTTATGAATGTTTCATGAATGTGTTTTTTTTTCCTTCTTACGCATACAAAATGAAACATTTTGTATTGACTTGTATTGCAGTTTTTTTATACTTTTTTCTATTTTCATCTGTGTTTCTAACGTACTGTATGCCATTTTAATAGATGCTCAACTTGATATCGCAGGAAAATGATTGTTCATACTTGAATGCTTTTCACGCGCATCACTCAAGTCGAGACTACACATATACACACACACACACACACACACACACACACACACACACACACAAAGAAGAAAAAAAGGAAAAAATATATATTTATTCTCCGTCTTTGTCTCTTTGTACAACTGAAAACTTGAAATGCGATTTGTGCACTGAAAAATTCAGACACTGCTGTTATTTGTTTTTTCATTGTCCTCAAGAGTGTAGTGGAATAAAGTTTTTTTCAATGAAACTTCAGCCTTTCTCTCTCGCTCTCTCTCTTTGTCTTGAGCTCAGGGAACATTTCATGTCACATTTGACACTTTCATTCATATTTAAATTTTTAAATCAGTCTTCTTACACGGCAAATTCTTAGTGTTTCTTACACGGCAAATGCTTAGTGTTAATTTAACTCAGAAGAGCGCACAGGTGTAAACGGGTCCATTTGTGGTCCATTTTGTTTACATTTTGTACACTCTTCTACATTACATTAACATTAAGTAAAAAGATTTTTACTTTGTAGCATTGCCAGGCCAAAAAAAACACACACACACGCTCAAACTTCTCCCAGCTGGCATTGGGAGAATGTCACCTATATTTACACGAGGGTCACAAAACCCCTCTACAGCCTTACTTAGACCTATTGGCCGGTGAAAAAAATGGAGGCTATTTTTACTGGTCTGAATGGGTGAGGCAGCGAGCCGGACTGGAATAGCGTGCTGAGAGTCACTGCCAGTGGTTTAAAGTAACTAGTACATTTACTCTGTATTTACTCAAGTAAAAGTTTATGGTATTTTTTTTTTGTCTTTCCAATTTCCAGTGCTTTTACTTCTACTCCACTAGCCTACATATCAAAGGCCAAATATTGTACTTTTTACTCCACTAAAATGATTTGAAAACTTTTAGTTAGTAGTTTGTAGATTTAGATTATTATTACAAAACATACAGTAACCACTTCTGCCTATACATTTAAGTCATTTGAAAATGGCCCATCTACACTGATCTACAACCGATAGTGAGCGTAGTGAGTACTTTTACTTTTGGTACTTTAATTATATGTTGATGCCAATACTTTTGCACTTACTCAAGTACATTTTGAATTCCGGATCTTTTACTTGCAATAGATTATTTCTACATTGCAGTATAGATACTTTCACTCAAGTAAAAAAATGTAGTACACTTTTTCCATCACTGGTAAGGGGAGGGAGGGGGTGTTCATGTTTCTGTGAAACCGCCCTCGCCGGCCTGTCCAGTTGCTCTGCGGGATTCCGGGGAGTGTTAGGGGTCAAAGGTCATTCCCGGAACCGCATTATCAGCTCTCTGCGTGACACAGTGGGGGAGAGAGGGTCCTTCGACCTTGTTTTTTGCTCTTTTCCAAAACGGAACGACAGCTATTTCTGATGCAACACGTCAGAGACTTACACAAAGACCCACAATGGAACAGTACATAGTTTGATTGGGGTTTTTTTTATTAAAAAAAAGGTGATAACTTAAAACCGTGGAGATTTTATTCAGCTTCAAGGCTTTCAGACAGGTTCTAACGTGAAACCAATACTAACATTTTAGACAACATTAAAGGAGTAGTTCACCCAAAAAATGACACATTTTCCATCAATTACACACCCCATGAAGCCTTGAATTCATGGAGATTTTTTTGTAAGCCAATAATTTCATGACCGGTGGAGTCTGACCGATAACCCGGTCATAAAATTATTGGTTTAGGAATGTGACAAAAACAAATCTCCATGAATTGAAGGCTTCATGGGGTGTGTAATTGATCGAAAATAAGTATTTTTTGGGTGAACTACTCCTTTAAGGACAAAATACAATAGAGCCAGCCTTCAGCTGATTAAGAACACAATATGATTTACAGGGAAAAAAAGTCTCACTAATAGCGGATTATTCTAACTTATTGCCATTCCCATTTGGCTTGTTGCTACAATGCCCAAGGATAAACCTTTACCTACAGCATATTATGCCATGTCACAAATACAATCTTGCACATATTTATAAATCATCTGCTGCCTTACATACCGTCAGGAGTGAATATGGCCTGTTACCTGTTAAGTACATAAACCAGCTTGGTTCACAACCAGTGGTCCATATTGTATACGTTGGTTATTCAAAAATAGCAGATGTACAAGCTCGCGCTGCAAGCTTGTACATCTGCATTTTTTTTACATTTCAAAAAAATCTTTAAAGTCTTTGAAGAATGTTGTAGAACAGGGGTCTTCAACGTTTTCGGGCCAAGGACCCCCTTTTTTTTTACTTAGTCTGCTCTTTTTTTCCCTCTACACCTATAGCCTCTTTGCCAAAAATAGCCGATCTACAAGCTCTCAACACCTCGCATCGCGAGGCGTTGAGAGCTTGTAGATCTGCTATTTTCGGCTAATGTTCCCCTCAGAAAAGGAATTCTGGGGTTCAAGTGGTTTTCTGGGGTTCAAGTGGTTTTCCCCTCAGAAAAGGAATTCTGGGGTTCAAAAAAACGAAATCCTATCACACAAAGATTTGGCGGACCCCCTATAGTAGCTCTGAGGACCCCCTAGGGGTCCCGGACCCCCTGCTGAAGACCCCTGTTGTAGAATTTAGCATTTTTTAACACAAATCTCTTCTCTTCCGGGGGAAAAAACATTTTCAGATGGGGGTCCACGGCCAAATGCGTATCAATTTAGGGGTCCTTGGCAAGAAAAAAAGTTGAAAACCACTGACATTAACCATATATTTATCGGTGAAACAATGGAAACAAAGAGGAGGAGTTTATCTCTCTCTCTGTCCTCAGCGCTCCCAGCATCACATGGTTGCATTGAAGAGGCTGTTGGCTGACAAAAGACTGACACACACTGTCAGCCGCAGCTCACACACACTCACTATCTGCTGATACTGTACCGGCCTGACTGATAGACTGAGAGAGAGAGAGAGGCATGTGAGCTGATGGAAGGAAGGCAGGGGAGCAAGCAGATACAGTGGACTGAACGTACTGTAGATATATTTGACAGTATACCACAGCCATGGGGAAACAACAACAACAACGGGCCGTTAACCAGTGGTGGAAGAAGTACTCAGATATTTTTACTCAAGTAAAAGTAGCAATACCACAATATAAAAAATACTCTGTTACAAGTAAAAGGCCTGTGTTCAAAATGTTCCTTGAGTAAAATACAAAAGAATTGGCATCAAAATATACTTACAGTACCAAAAGTAAAAGTACTAAAATGTTTGAAAATAGCAGATATATAGCAGAAAATAGCAGATCTACAAGCTCACAACGCGTCTCAAGAACTTGAGATGAGACATTATTGCAGCCTTGTGCTGCCCAGGTGCCTGGTCCAGAAAGATAAGGCCAGAACACAGGGCTCTTTTCTCTATAATGATGCAAGCTCTCTCTCCATCCCTTGAGGGGAGTGACTAACTGACTGTGTGTAAACTGTTGCTTTACTCTGTATGTCTCAGAATGCATTCTCTGAATAAACCAATTTATTGAACTCCGTATTCTCTTCTCATATTTGGTTCTGCGTCACGGTGACTTACTGAGTATTTCAAACTCAAGATTTTCCTAGCTATCACCCCAGTTCAAATATGATTATTTTGGGGGGTCCCCAGTTCAAATATGATTATTGTGGGGAGTCACGGCCTGAAATGGTTGAGAACCACTGCCGTATAGGACCATCACAAAGTGGACCAAGGACCAAGCAAGGAAAAACAAGTTACAATCAACCCCATGTGGACAATGTGTAGCTGCTACTCTAGTGGCAGCCAACGGGGATCCAAATTAATAGAATAAAGAGGTGTCAGCTGTCAGTTTATAAAGTCCACCCTCGCGACATGTGTCAATATGATTGGATGACTGGATGATAAGTCGCTGACGCTTATCAGCTGTAGCAGTGTGAATTAATATGATATTGACAATTGGACGTGGTAGAGGGAACGGCACTCTGTTTTGTATCCGAGTTCCCTCTGCCAAGTCTGTTGTTTTCCTAATACATTCATATCAGGACACCTGACCTTGGAGTGCAGAGAGAGAGAGAGAGAGAGAGAGAGAGAGAGAGAGAGAGAGAGAGAGAGAGAGAGAGAGAGAGAGAGAGAGAGAGAGAGAGAGAGAGAGAGAGAGAGAGAAGACTGTATATATATTTTTTACTTCAGCTGCATACAGTACAAGCTTATTTTGGTGACCAAGTTTGTTTATTGATGAAGCGTGGTGTTACTCAGGCAGAACACGCGCACACGCGCGCACACACACACAGAGTATTATAGCTTAAATTATGTATTTTACTGCACTTTAATTACATTACAGGAAAGATATAAAATTTTCAGAACTTTTTTCGACTTTTATAGCTGAGAGCAGACTTACTGTAGACTCAGAGAGACAGACAGGCAGGCAGGCAGGCTGACAGTTAAGGCCTTTGCAGACAGGGTGCGATTTTTCGGAAACAACGGACAATATCATTTTTTAAAAGAACACATGGTTCTCTATGACCTCATGCACACCGGCTCCGGATTTGCCGTGCGGCAAGTGGCTGTGGCGGCGCGTTTGTTTTCCAATCGAACCCAGTTTGATTTGTGCGTCTTTTCGCATGCGGTAAAAACTGATTGATCAAAGTCTGCAAAGGCCTTTACTGTACCACTCAGAGAGAGACAGACAGGCTAGACAGACAGACTGACAGACGGGCACAGCACTGTAGGACACAGACAGAGAGGAAAGCAGACAGACTATAAACAGATTAGACAGTAGAGTTGGCAGAAAGGCAAGTTTATTCGTGTAGCACATTTCCACAACAAGGCAAGTGCATTACACAAAACAAAACATTAAAAGCTTTAAAACAGCATACAAAAGAAACACATAAAAGGACATCTGAATACAATAAAACAAAAAAAAGCTTCTAAGAGTAAAGAGAATAGAAAATAAGGCAAATAGATGGACTGGTAGAGAATAAAAACAAGCAAGCAAGCAGAGAGAAAAACAGATAGAATGACAGGCAGAAACAGAGAAGATGACACATAAATACAGATAAATACAGACATGAAGAATAATGACATCCCCTTCATATTAGAACTATCTATTAAAGCAGGTATGGGAAGCACTTCCTTCATATGGGTTTTTAGCACGAAGCAGATTAACATGTGCGCACAGCGTAGCGTACAGCTGTTTTTAATTGCCGAGCAGTGTTTGGGTTGGCAGATACAGAAATACACCTCCGAAACAGGAGAGAGAGGGCTAGAGTTACCACGGGGGTCTTAGCGCTCGCTAACGCACCACGACATGTCTCTGTGAGCAACCACAAATACTGGCCGTTACATAGAGTGGGAAACCTTTACATTACCTAAGGATTTTCACTTTGGGTATATGAAGGCACATATGTTTTATCAGATGTGTTTACACTGCAGATAAAAGGGATCAGGTTTTACCCAGCAGTCAAGACTATAACTTACAATTCGACAAGCATTCACATTCAGTCTTCAGTTATCTGAAGACTCACCTCTTCAGACTGTAGCACTTGACCTAGCCTTGATGACCATGCAGTCTTATGCAAAGGTTAAAATGAAATTTAGATAGCGTGTTATTTAGACAGACGCTAGGTTTATTTGTTTACCTGGCATCCTATACATTTCTAGTTTCAATGTACAGAATTTAAAAAATATATATATATTATATTATTCAGACTGTTTGGCTGAGGCACTACACTGTCTCTATGCCTTTGATGTATGTGTTTACCTTGCTTACTGTAAGTCGCTCCGGATAAAGAGCATCTGCTAAATGCCTAAATTGTAAATTGAACATGTGAACGCAACGCACATTGTAAAGTGCTTTGGAGAAACCGTGTTGTGCATGTGACAATACAAATCTTGAACATTGAGCCTGCTTTAACAACTTGAACCCTATAGCATCCCATGTATGGGTAGAACATTCATTGAAAGTAGCCAATGTGCAAGCTCACAACTCGTTGCAACGCAACACGTTGTGAGCTTGTAGATCAGCTATTTTCAGAGAAGAGATTTGGTGTAGAGGGGAATAAAAGTGCAGACCAAGTACAGAGTCGACCCCATTGTTGCTGTTGGGCAGAAACTTCTTAACTCCATTTTTTTGTGTTTTTCCGTAAGTTGGAGATCTACAAGCTCGAGGCGTTTAGAGCTTGTAGATCTGCTATTTTTGATGCTTTTGAATTTGAATCCTGAAAAGTCACAGTTTTGGACATAACGAGGTTTCCACAGAGACGATAGAGGGTTTGAGTGGTTACATTTCTGCACTGAACGAAGACTAAATCGTTATTAAGACCGGGTAATAGTGATGAGCGGGTCGACCCGTAACCCGCGGGACCCGCGGGTCAACCCGCGGCGCGGGTGGGTCGAGTCAGAATTTCAGAGGCAATTATGCGGGCTGTGGGTGAGCAGGTCAGCCGCTCTCACACGCAAAAAAATAAAAATAATCACATGCTCTTGTTTTGTCTGTATTCCTAATAAGAATAAGAATAATAACAATAAAACAGTTTGAATATACTTGGGGATTCTTTTCTGACCATGATTTTACAGAATAAAAAAAAAATCGCGGGTCGCGGGGCGGGTTGAGCCATAGATTTATATATGGGTTCGAGGGGCGGGTTGAGGCGGGTTGGGTTCCGTCGCGGGGCAGGGCGGGTCATGAAAAAACCCGACCCGCTCATCACTACCGGGTAAGCATGTCATTTTAGATTTTAAACATTATTTTATACTTTGGCTATTAAAAAATAACAGATATACAAGAGAGCATTTTTTTTTTAATATGTGCAAATTTGTGCAAATCTTTGAATATATATATATAAAAGTGAACATTTGTAACTCACATCTTTGCTCCTGGAACTAAATATTTTGAGATGGGGGTCCGTGGCCAAATACATAATTTTGGGGGTCCTTGACATGAAAAAGTTTGAGAACCACTAATATTATAGCAACACGAGTGTTTCAGAAAACTGTTAGGATTTAGAAGACATTTTGTAGAATCGCTCTCAGGTCTTAATGGGTTGATATTGCACAGGGTGAACTCTCTGACCTTGTCTATTGTAAGTGTCTGGGCAGACCTCTCTGGGGGTCCAGGGTGGTGAAAAGCAAGTCACAGCACGGTACTGTATGTAGGTGAGCATGCAGGGTCCTTCTCCCAATATAGCGCAGTAGATCACAGCTGTTTCCAGGCTTGTGTTTCTCCTCGGCCATGCCTAGACAGATTGAGCTACTTAATACACTTGAACACACAGAGACACGGCACATGCACACAAATGCACGTACACGTTTTTGGCAAAGAGATCTGGTGTAGAGGAAATACTCGTGGACTTACTATAGAACCTTGGGGGTCAACTAAGTATATAGGGTTTAAAGCGACACTATGTAACTTTTTTGTAATGAATAAAATTAAATTTTGTTCAATCTGTATGGTAGAGTATGTTATCACAATATAACTTATACAATTGGGGTGGTTGTATTTGGTCTCCATGCTCTTCTATTGAGACATTTATCACCTGAGCAAGCAGGCAGGCTCTATTAGCTCAATTGGTAAAACTTGCACAGGAAACCAGTTTCAAATCTGGGATGGAAGAGGAAAGTTACATGCTTTAGGTTAACTCTTTTCTGTATAAATAATATTTTGTGTTTTTTTTTATTCTTGCAAAACTCTGCCACTCATATAACCGTTTGTGCTATGTTCTTACTTGTGTTCTTCTCTGTGTATCTTCAGTCACTAATGTATTCATCCATTATTTTCAGTATATTCTATATGCTGTAGTATTATTATTATTGTATTTTTTCTTTTGGCTGCAACATAGACATACGCAGGCTAAACCATATATACTTTTAGCCTGTAGTCTATGGTCACTCACCATGCTTATTCGATTATTACACTCCATTACTTACGACTATAGTTATTATTACTACCTTAGACCTGTACTATAGCTTGAATTTCTTCCCCTTTCTCTTATAATGTTTTGACAGTACTTGTAGCAGAGTCGGGTGGAATCTGTCACGCCAACATTTCACCGCTTATACTGTATATGACTGTGTGGCTAATGACGTCTTTGCATGTTTGAGTCGCAGCAAAGCGAGTAAAACTAAAACCAGTGTTGATTTCGTCGACTAAAACTATGATGATAAATGTTCATCGACCGCCTTTTTTCACCGACGAAAACACAATAAAAACTGAGCTACGATGACTAAAACTATCACTAACTATATTGAACATCTTGTCAACAAATAACAACTAGACTAAAATCTTAGTGAGGGACTAGTGGAGAAGAGATCCAGTAGAACTAAAAGACAAGTCATTTTATGTTTGGTTGCGCTCGGGTGCTCTGAAAATAGCAGATCTACAAGCTCACAGCGCGACGCGTTGTGAACTTGTAGATCGGCTATTTTCAGCATGCAGCCAAGTGTAAAATCAGCCGTTACGACGCCATCAAGGCTCGCCAAAATACATTTTAGTCGACCAAATCAACTGTAGATTTAGTCAACTATAGTCTTATGATATTTAGTCGACTAAAACTAGACAAAAACTAAAACATTTCAGGTGACTAAAATATGATTAAAACTAAATGGAATTTTATTTCAAAATCAACACTGTACAAACACACTAATATTGTCTTTGATAACGTGTGGATAAATGATCTTTTATCTGCACCTACGGGACCATGACGAGGCGAAGTTGCCACGTGTTGTTTGCAGATTCTCGTGCACGCACACACACACACTCACACTCACACACACACACACACACACACACACACACACACACACACACACACACACACACACACACACACACACACAGTTCTGCATGCATGCAGACATGCTACTCAGAATGTGAGACCCAACCTGCTTCCACACCCCCCGTCCAACCTCATGGGAAGTACATTCACTCATACCGTATACTGTATATCGTCTGTCGGGTGGAAACCTCATATGTCCAAAACTGTTACTTTTCAGGATTCAAATAAAAAAAAATAGCAAAAGCAGCAGATCTACAAGCTCGAGACGTGGCACGAGGCGACGTGTCTCGAGCTTACGGATCTGCTACTATTGCTGCTTTTTTTTTTGTGTGTGACGCTGTAGTATGATTAAGTAGAGTGTTAAAGGGATAGTTCACCTCAAACATTTCTATCGATTAGCCGCCTAATAGAGACTTGAATTCTTGGATATTTTGTAGTTTTTGTCGCATTCCTAAGCCAATAATTTGATGACCGGCAACAGTTCCGGTAGGAGACACAAAGAGGCGCCTTTGTGTCTCCTACCGGTCCACTGGTCATCAAATTATTGGCTTAGGAATGCGAAAAAAACGAAAAAATATCCATGAATTCAAGTCTCTATGAGGCGACTAATCAATAGAGGGGTGAAATATCCCTTTAACACCCTACTTGATCGATAGGAAAAAAAGTACTTTTTTTGGGTGAACTATGCCTTTAATTTAATTTAAAAAAACTCAAAAGTTAGAATATGGAGATAAGAGGTTTATGCCCCGACAGCGCCGATACAGTATATGTTTGGCGTTGACACCTGAGACCAGCCTGTAAGGACGTATAGATTGACTTGTTGCTATTAGCAGCAGCCTCAGCTGTCTGTTGGAGGTAAACAGATAAACACACGGGAATAGTTTTACCTTCTGTCCCATCCCGTACCTGTTAGAAAGTGCACGTGGCGACGGTTTGATTGGCGTCGACACGATTGTTATTTCTGGGCTAGAGGGCAGGGGGACAGAGGGTGTCATTTGTCTCATCTGTTAAATGTGGCCTCGTAAAGACCCTTTGAGACCGTGACGGTGATTAAAGGGATTACGCAAAGACATTTGAGCGGAGCTATTCGATCCTTACTTGACATTTATCTCAGGATGTGTGAATGAGTGTGTGTGTGTGTGTGCGTGCGTGTGCAGAGACCACATGCACTCTAATACATCGGTTCTCAAAGTAGGGTTCGGGGTCCTTAGGGGGTTCCCAGCAAAATTAGTTAATATAGCGTCACAATCATTTGAACCACTTTAACCATATTTTATACATTGGATATTCAAAAATAGCAGATCTACAAGCTCATAGCGTGACACGTTGTGCTGCACCATGAGCTTGTACTGCTATATTTTTTAAATAGTGATTTTTTTTCCCAAATCTTTGAATAAACAGTATATGTCTTAGTTTTTACATTTTTTAAGTGAAAATGTTGAACTCAAATCTTTGCTTCTGGGGATCCCTTGCACAAAATGTTTTTGAGATGGGGGTCTGCAGCCAAATAGGTTACATCAGGGGTCTTCAACGTTTTCAGGCCAAGGACCCCCCTAGCTGAGAGAGAGATGAAGCAGGGACCCCTCTATATATCGTATAAAATTGTGTTTCAGATTCAACATTTTTTGTTTACGTGGTCTGCTCTTTTTTCCCTCTACACCTATTTTGCCTACACCTCTTTGGCAAAAATAGCCGATCTACAAGCTCACTGTAGATCTGCTATTTTTGGCTAAAGTTCTCCTCCGAAAAGGGATGCTATAGGGTTCAAGTGGTTATGGTAAAATTAAAAAATCCTATCACACAAAGATTTGGCGGACCCCCTGTAGTAACTCTGAGGACCCCGTAGGGGTCGCGGACCCCCTGTTGAAGACCCCTGGGCTACATATTATTTTGGGGGGTCCTTGGCACCACTGCACTAATAGATCAGGCATCTAGGGGGCTAGGGTTCTTAATAACTGTAAATATAAGCGAAACATGAAGAACAGGCAATACAGATCAACAGATCACACACAGGGGAAGTGTCAGTTTAAATCCCAGAGTGTGAAAAGGTTTTTTTCACACTCCTGAGTTTTTCACACTCCTGAATTGTTTTCAAATTCCTGAAGAAGATCCAGCAGGATCGAAACGTTGACAAAGCAATAAACAAGTGGAGCTGAGAGATTGTTTGTTGTTTTCCGTGTGGAAAAAGTACCTACAAGGGTCCATTATTTGTACACTCAGATCACCAACACTGGGGATGTTGCATGTGCTGTGGCTGCAGTGGTGGAAAGTAACTAAGTACATTTACTTTAAGTACTGTACTTGAGTACAATGTTGAGGTATTTTTGATTTACTGGAGTACCTCCAATTTTCAATCATTTTACTTCTACTCCACTACATCTCAAAGGCAAATATTGTACTTTTACTCCACTATAATCATTTGAACACTTTAGTTACTAGTTACTTTATAGATTTTGATTATCATTATAAAACCACTCCAGACCTATATATACTTTGGCAATTTGAAAATAGCAGATCTACAAGCTCACAACGCGTAACAGCGACGCGTCTGCCATTTCCAAAGGATTTTTATCAATTTCTAAACATTCAAAAACTTGTGAAATGAGACCTTCTGCATGATGAGTACTTTTACTTTTGGTATAAGTATATTTTGATTCCAATACTTTTGTGCTTTTACTCAAGTACATTTTGAATTTTTGATACCGAACTTGTACTTGTAACAGACAAGACTACAATAGAAGTCGGAGTAAAACATGTGAGTACTTCTTCCATCACTGTGTGACTGTCATCTTGAGCATAGGACTCTCATATGGCGATGTCTTTTTATAGCGTTTTATAGTTCTCATGGGACTGAGACCCGATAGCCTCTGATGTATCTCCATACCAAAGCTGATGTTCACCGTTCACCGTTCAGTAGTATGTTTACAGTATACATTCAGTGCATTGCATCATTCACTGTATGGAGCTTTACCAGCGCAGCACGTGAAACTGTTTTTACTTTTACCATTTCACACTTGATCATTTATTAGCCACATGCAGATTTTTAAGAAGAGTAATATAACCCTTAAAGGGATATTTCACTGAGGGGGCCGTGTTTTTTCGAGATCTTTTTTCATTTATTTTATTTTATTTTTTTATTGTATTTTATTTTTTTCATTTTCCAAAAAAAATATTACAAATACATGAAAAAAGTAATCGAAAAAACACGGCCCCCTCACGTATTAGGGGGGCGGTAGGAGACGGGTGAACCAAGGACGGGTGTTTTTGATGAATCTAACATGTTAAAAATGGAGTTTGGACTTGGAGTCACAATGGGTTTGTATAGGAAGGGGGCGTGTCTGATAAAATGAATATCTAATATCTAAATATTGAATCAAGCAACTTAAAAACTGCCTGGGGGGCTCACAAAAGCCTGAGTACACGATACAATCACCAAAAGTTTTTTTGAAAGTGAAATATCCCTTTAAGTGTATTAACGCGTTTAGACCGGATAAGTATCTCTGTCATTTTAGATTTCTTTGGCTATTCAAAAATAGCAGATATACAAGCTCATAGTGCGGCACCGAGTGCCGCACTATGAGCTTGTAGATCTGCTATTTTTTGAAAAATCTTGAAAATGTGTGCAAATCTTTGAATATATATTTTTCTAACGTGAACATTTATAAAATATGTTGTTCCAGGGACCCCCAGATGCAAAGATTTGAGTGAAAAATGTTAATGAAAAATATATATACAAAGATTTGCACAAAATGTCACGATTTTTCAAAAATAGCAGATCTACAAGCCCTATGGCCTATGGGCTTGTATATCTGCTATTTTTAAATAGCCAAAGTATAAAATAACGGTTAAAGTGGTTACACAGATGCGTTACCGGATTGAATGGGTTAATTACAAATATTATAAGCTGTATATAGTCTCAGACTACATTCAAGGGCATTAGTTGATGCTCTTAACAACAGTGACCAAAAAACAAACACAATCTAATCCTAATCTGACAGTAGGCCTATTACAAGCAGTCTAGAAACCCTTAACTACTTAAACCCTCTATAGTAAACTAATACGTAGTTGACAGGGGTCGGCTCTGAACGTGGTGCACTCTTTGTTCCCCTCTACACCAAATCTCTTTGCCGGGAATAGGCTCTATGCACAGCAGCCATATTATCACGTCCTTCACAGGAGTTACAATGATACTAATGAAGGCTCTGTTCCATTTAGTGTAGCACAGTGGTTTCCACGACCCCCATAACTCTGAGAGTGTACAAACGGAACCAAATGGACCCTTACGGGTCCATTTGGTTCCATTTGTACACTCTCAGAGTTACACACCCGTAAGGGGCCATTTGGAAGCCCATGAGGGTCCCTGGACCCCAACTTTAGAACCACTGGTGTAGCAGAGTGTTTCCAGTGAGCCAACATGCTACAATATCAGCACCCTGACTCTGTTTGACCAGAATGGAACAGAGCCTTCATTAGTATCATTGGAAACACCTGCGAATGTCTTCACACTATGGCTGCTGTGCATAGGGTGCATAGCCGATCTATTGCATCACAACGTGGCACAACGCTTTGCGAGCTTGTATATCGGCTATTTTTAGCAAATACTATAGCATTCAAGTGGGTTGATACAGTATTTTTGCTATTTAGGTTGTCTTGTACATTGGAAATTGTATATTATGAATGTATGTATTATTATTGATTTTATTTTTCTGTACGTCTCTGCTACTCCGCTCTGCATTCTTGTCAATAATAATAATGTCAATCAAAGACATCAATCAATCTCATCACCGAGTATTTTTTACTGTACCTACAGTAGTGAACAAAACCTTCCTATTTTTCCTTCCTCCTTTCCCTCCTGCATGGAGTCTGCACAAGAATACTATGGATGGCACACCAGAAATGCATGGACCTCTACGGCACTGTTTCACAAACAGTGGGTCAATTAATAAACCAATTTTTATGGGTCGTGAGTAAACATCCCCTTTTTTTGGTTATCTACATTTAAAAAAATATATATATATATTATTTCAAAAGATTATAAAAAGGTTTAAACACTTTTTATTTTTAAACACAACTTTACATCAATTAAAAACAATTCCAACATTTTTCAAAAGTAGTTCATGAATAAAATCAGATGCATTTCCATAAATATATATTTTTTTAAACCAATAAAGAAGTGGTGAAAATAGCAGATGCTCACAATGTGCCGCGTTGTGAGCTTGTAGATCTGCTATTTTCACTAGTTTGGGTCCCGGGGCAAATATCTAAATTCTCTTTTGGGTTTTGAGGTAAAAGTTTTGGGAACCACTGCTGTACGGGGATCTACCACGGGTCACAGACAAGGTCAGAGAGAGAGAGAGAGAGAGAGAGAAGGATGAAGCTGGCAGGGCATTGCGTCAGACACCCCGAACTATAGTGGCAAGCAAACTGACACTGTGGGAGCCAACCCAGGGCAGAGCCAGGAAAGGCAAGAGGCGTGCACGCGCCATACACCACCTACAGCAGTGGTTCTCAACCTGTGGGTTGGGACCCCCAGGGGGGTCCTTTGGGGGGGGTCCCCAGATGACAGTGAAGTGACAATTTAAGGACTTTTTTTTCAACTCCTACAATTCCAAGTGCTTGTCAGGGCAGAGTCAGGTTAAGGGTGGGGGTCCCCAGTTCAAATGATTTGATGACCGGCGGAGTCTCCTACAGAGCACAGTGAGCAGCCACCCGGTCAACGAAATATTGTCTCAGGAATGCAGCAAAAACAAGGTTGGCCAAAAAATGACATACATCTATCAATTACGCACCCCGTGAAGGCTTGAATTCATGGAGTGTGTAATTGATCGAAAATAAGTAATTGTTTTGGGGCGAACTACTCCTTTAAAGCTGCACTATGTGACTTTCCTCTTCTGCCCCGGACTTGAACCCGGGTTTCCTGTGCAAGTGCTGATGATCTTTGTTATACCATTGAGCTAATAGAGCCTGCCTGCTTGCTCAGGGGATTCATTTGATGAAGTTGATTTTGAATTCTGATTGAGTGAGTGAGTTCTAAGCAGTGGTGTAAAGTAACTAAGTACATTTAATTAAGTACTGTACTTAAGTACAATTTTGAGGTATTTGTACTTTACTTGAGTATTTCCAATACTTTTACTTCTACTCCACTACATCTCAGAGACAAATATTGTGCTTTTACTCCACTACAATTATTTGAAAACTTTAGTTACTAGTTACTTTTTAGATATAAATTATGATATTATGAAACATACATTATCCACTTTAGCCCTATTTTAAACCTAGGCTGTTTGAAAATGGCCGATCTACAAGCTCACAACGCGTCGCATCGCGACACGTTGTGAGCTTGTAGATCTGCTATTTTCAAACATTTTAGTACTTTTACTTTTGGTACTTTAAGTACATCTTGATGCCAATACTTTTGTACTTTTACTCAAGTAAATGTTTTATTCTGGACTTGTAACAGAGTATTTCTATATTGCAGTATTGGTACTTTTACTTAAGTAAATTTGAGTACTTTTTTCCACCACTGGTTCTAAGTGTGGCGATGCAGTTTTGCTGTTTTGTCCCTGGCCTTAATCAGAGCTGCAGGCGGCCGGGGGGGTGGGGGGGGGGGGGGGGGGGGGACTTCCCCTGGCTCCCAGACACCGGCCCTCCACCTAAATTTAGACCCATGAATCAGCCTGTGGGGGGCTGAGTCTGAGTATCTGCACCTCGTCCCACTGAGGGACATGCTGACGGCTGACTTCCACACAGCTCTGCAAACACAAAGAGCGTGCATGCATGCACAGCGCGCACACGCCCTCGCACACACACACACACACACACACACACACGCACACACACACACACACACACACACACACACACAAAGTACTTGGATATTTTACTTTAGTAAAAGTATCAATACCACAATATAAAAATGCTCTGTTACAAGTAAAAGGCCTGTAAAATAGGGCTGAAGTGGTTAATGTATGTTTTATAATATAATCATTTATATCTGCAAAGTAATTGGGAACTAAAAGCTTTTAGATAATTGTAGTGGAGTAAAAGTACAAAATTTGCCTCTGAAAAGTATTGAAAATTGGAAATACTTCAGTAAAGTAAAAAATACCTCAAAATTGTACTTAGGTACAGCAAATGTACTTAGTTACTTTACACCGCTGAAAATACATACATACACACATGCAGGTGTATACAATACACACACACACACACACACACACACACACACACACACACACACACACACACACACACACACACACACACACACACACACACACAGATGAATGGACACACTGACATCTGTGTGTGTGCATGCCATACGTGTGCACATAAGAATGCACACATGCACACAAACAAAGGGGATGCACGTTACCACTCAGAGGAATGGGGCCAGCTGGATTAGGGATTGGATTAATCTACAGACAGACAGACAGAAAGACAGTCATTATACTGCATCTCTACTGGTTTCCAGTGGTGGAAGGAAGTGATAAAATCTTTTATTTTACTTAAAGGGATAATTCACCCACAAAATGACTTTTTTTCTATCGATTAGTCACTTGAATTCATGGATTTTTTTTTTTTTGTCGCATTCCTATAAGCCAATGATTTGATGACCGCCAGCGGTTCCGGTAGGAGACACAAAGAGTCTCCTTTGTCTCTCCTACCGGAACCGCTGCCAACTGGTCCACTAGTCATCAAATTATTGGCTTAGGAATGCGACAAAAACTAAAAAATACCCATGAATTCAAGTCTCCATGGGGTGACTAATCGATAGAAAAAAGTATTTTTTGGGGTGAACCATCCCTTTTAGAAAAGCAGCAATACCAAAATATAGAAATGCTCCTTTACAATTAAAAGTCCCGGATTCAAAATGTTAAGACTGTGAAACATTTAAATACTCAAATGTACTTAGTTACTTTTACACTAGTTTGTGTCTGCATTCAAGTCCTTTATTCTCCCATATAGCCTGTGTGTGTGTGTGTGTGTGTGTGTGTGTGTGTGTGTGTGTGTGTGTGTGTGTGTGTGTGTGTGTGTGACAAACGTCTTTATAAATAACATTTCACTTGACATCTGTTGATAGATGGTGTGATGGTGTGTGCGTGTGCGTGTGTGTGTGTGTGTGTGTGTCTAATTTAGTTCCACCATATTTGGTCATAAATAACTGTAGCGCTCATCTTGCTACAGTTAGCAAGATGGTGTGAAACCAGTGCAGTGGTGTGAAAGTAACTAAGTACATTTACTCGAGTACTGTACGTAAGTTCGAATTTGAGTGATTTGAGGCAAATATTGTACTTTTTAGTCCTTTGTGAGCTTGTGAACATTCTGCATAATGAGTACCTTTACTTTTGGTACTTTAACCCATTAATTAAGACCTGAGGCCGATTCTACAAATGCCTTCTAAATCAGTAGTTCTTACTAAATAGCAGATGTACAAGCTTGCAGCGCGGCACAAAGTGAGCTTGTATATCTGCTATTTATGAATAGCCAACGCTAAAATCTGAAATGACACAAATGCTTTACCGGTTTTACTGGTTTAAGTATATTTTGATTCCAATACTTTTGTACATTCACTCAAGTCAATTTGGAATACCGGACTTTCACTAGTAACAAGAGAGGTATTCCTGAGGTATTGATACTTTTACTTAAGTAAAACATGCGAGTACTTCGTCCACCACTGTGTAAAGAGACACCTCCGTGAACAGACGTGGATCCTGCCAATAGAGAGGGGCCCGTTCATGACTTGACTTTCTTTTTAAAGTGCTGCCACTTACCACTGTTATAAATAGGCCGGTCTATGGCTACTCACTGCTGTAGGGGCATGAAGGAGACAGGGCCATGGGCTGGCAGGACAAGGACCATGTGCGCAAAGCAGGCCGACTCTACAAATGACACTTTTCTGAAAAAAAACGTACGTTGCTATATCAGTGGTGCTCAAAATGTTTCCTGTCAAGAACCACCCAAAATGATATGTATTTGGCCACGGAACCCCATCTCAAAATATTTAGTTCCGAGGACCTCCAGAAGCAAAGACTTGAGTTAAAAATGTATATATTGAAAGATTTGGAAAAATGTTCAAGATTTTTTCCAAAATAGCAGATCTGCAAGCTCATAGCGCGGCACGAAGTGACGCGCTATGAGCTTGTATATCTGCTATTTTTGAATAGCCAACCAATGTGCTATATGTAGCTAAAATCTTAAATGACACAGATGCTTACCCGGTTATGTGCAACATTGTTTTCTCACTCAACAGCAAACAAACCACCATACAGTATAAGTGTATACAGGGTATTTCTAAAGTTACAATTAAGGACTTTTAAAGTGCGACCTTTTTAATACCATATTGGCCAAATTTTCAAATATTACTTAAGAAATATTATGTGCGTTCCGTAACATTAACTTATCATTCATTGATAACGCCATTGGCGTAATGAATGATAAGTTAATGTTACGGAACGCACTGCAAAAACCTGACACTTCAGAAAGTTAGGGGTGCAAGAGTTAATCATATTAATCAATTTAATCAATTATTAAAAGAATATAGATATTCAATCATTCATCAATATTTAAATTAATGGTCAAATATATGTATATTTAAAAAAAAACGTAATTATTGAAACAAATCGACAGTTGCAGCCCTTGACATAAATGCACTGCACTGCAAAATCCTGACTGTTCAGAAAGTTAGGGGAGCACCAGTTAATCAAACTAATGGATTTATTCAACTATAAAAAAAATCTACACTTTAATACAATAATCAATTAATAACCATTAATAATCGCTATTTTTTAAAATAGTGAAAATAGCTGAGCTTGTAGATCTGCTATTTTCGCTATTTTTGCACAGCACCATTATGCCATGAAGTCTATAATATATAAGTGGTTAATCAATTTGTCGATATTTGAAAAATTGTCAAATATATGTATATTAAAAAATGCTGCTCGAACATTAGATTAATCAGAAAAGTAATCGATGAAATAATTGCTTAAAAATAATCTTGCAAGGTGACACTGTGAGCTCGTAAAGCAGGCTAGTTTCGGTGAAGAGATTTGGTGCAGAGGTAAATACTCGCGGACCTAGTATAGAGCCCTGGGGGACCCTGGTCAATTAAGAATTTATTTAGATGAGTAAGCACAGAGGATTCAAATGATGCAAATGTGGACGATCACTATTCGGAACACTTTAGAACAGTACAGAAATACAAAAAGGCTGACAGATACAAAAACAGGTGGAACTGTTTTTAAACATTGCTAAACTTTTCTTAAAGGACCACCAATTCTATCGTTCTATTGTGAGGAGGATGTGAACATTTGATACACAGAACATAATTACTGTAGGAAAAGACCTCCTCACAAAGTGAAGTTGTCCTTTACCTTACTCTCTCAACCTCTGACCAGGTCGGATACATATAACAAATACAAAATATAATTGTGCACAGGTGCACCACATTACCCCAAAGAGCTATGCCATCTCTCTCTCTCTCTCTCTCTCTCTCTCTCTCTCTCTCTCTCTCTCTCTCTCTCTCTCTCTCTCTCTCTCTCTCTCTCTCTCTCTCTCTCTCTCTCTCTCTCTCTCTCTCTCTCTCTCTCTCTCTCTCTCTCTCTCTCTCTCTCTCTCTCTCTCTCTCTCTCTCTCTCTCTCTCTCTCTCTCTCTCATTGACATACAAATGATAAAGCAGTATTTATTATAGCATAATAAATCATATAAGTAATATAGCATACAGTCAATTTGTATCAAGCAGCCTGTAAAAAGCATTACAAACTAAAAGGGAGCAGCATGCATGACAAGACCAGTCCTCTATCACAGGGGGTCCCTCGGAATTACTACAGGGGGCCGTCAAATCTTTCTGTGATAGGAACTTTTTATTATAATTATTATAATTATTTTTATTAACCACTTGAACCCTAGCATCCCTATTCTGGGGGGACCTTTTGCCAAAAATAGCAGATCTAAAAGCTACAAACTTGTTGATCTGCTATTTTCGGCAAAGAGGTTTCGTGAAGAGGGATAAAAGAGCAGACCAAGTACAGAGCCAAAGGTAAAATGTCAAAGTAATAAGGGTTTAAGTGGTTAAAAACAGCGACACCCGCAGGCAAAGATTTCTTTTTTCATTGCAGTTGAAAAGGCTTTAGAAATGTGAGAGAAAAACACCTGACATGGATCAATGGAGTGGATTTTTTTGTTAAAACTTTTTATACACGTTTAATGTGTGGTAAAACTGAACGTCAAGAAACCTTTAAGTACAATGTTGAGGTATTTTTTACTTTACTGGAGTATTTCCAAATGTCTGTACTTTTACTCTACTCCACCACATCTCAGAGGCAAATATTGTACTTTTACTCCACTACAATTATTTGAAAACTTTAGTTACTTTGCAATGATCAATTACTATATTATGAAACATACATTAACCACTTTAGCCCTATTTTAGGCTATTTGAAAATAGCCGATCTACAAGCTCACAACGCGTCGCAGAGCTTGTAGATCTGCTATTTTCAAACATTTTAGTACTTTTACTTTTGGTAATTTAAGTAAATATTTTGTGTGTCCCTGCTTCATCTCTTTCTCTTAGCAAAGGGGTCCTTAGCCTGAAAAAAACGACCCCTGCTATATCATGTGTGTGTTTTTCATGAAATATGAACTCATATTTGGAGTAGTGCTGGTTTCTTCCGAACGGTCACAAGACGTCGGATGCACGTAGTGAATGTGACTGTATGAATCAATCCAGGTATACAGTACTTCTTCAGTATGTGTATGGAGTCTATGAATGTACAGTATGCATGGCTTAAAGCAAAATAAAATCTCATGACTGAAAATGTCTGTATGAACCAAGTCACAATGTGCAATGTGTGAATCAGTGTGAAAGGAGCCCCCTTCACTAGGGCTGTTTCCTAAACAATTAACACAATACAGTATTTAAATTACGACGTTTTAGTAATATTCTTCCTGCTGTTGTACATACAGTACAGTAATGCCAACCATGGGGTGAATAAATCACAGATTGATGCTTTAACCTTTGCTTTTATGTGAAATATCCGAGACCATTAGGGTTTTATGGAAGATTTTTCAGAACATGTTGCTAGTTTGACCACTTCAAATGCTCTAATGTTAAAATAATAACCGAAAATAGCCGATCTGCGACGCATTGAGAGGTTGTAGATCGGCCTTGTTCGCTGTGCAACATGCTTACATAGAAGACATGGTGGTGGCTTCTGTGGAATCCAAATGACGTCGTGATGGCGTGGCGACTGAGAACTTTAACCCATGTGTATCTGTGTGTGCTATCTGTATCTATCTGTGTGTGCTATACTGTATGTATCTATCTGTGTGTGCTATCTGTATCTATCTGTGTGTGCTATCTGTATCTATCTGTGTGTACTATCTGTATCTATCTGTGTGTGCTATATGTATCTATCTGTGTGTGCTATCTGTATCTATCTGTGTGTACTATCTGTATCTATCTGTGTGTGCTATCTGTATCTATCTGTGTGTGCTATCTGTATCTATCTGTGTGTGCTATCTGTATCTATCTGTGTGTGCTATATGTATCTATCTGTGTGTGCTATCTGTATCTATCTGTGTGTGCTATTATGTATCTATCTGTGTGTGCATGCTACTGCGAGTGTGTGTATAAGAAAACATTTGTAATTTAAAAAAAATAAATGTAATTACTATATTTAATAAATATACTTATTTTTGCGGTTTACAAATATTTTTGACACACAAGACTAAAATGTTTTATGGTCATGATTCACCAGGAGCCTGGACGGCTTGGTTTTCAGACTTAAAATAATGAATATAAATATTTTCTCTATGGGGAAAAAAATTAAGAATGGGCTTTCTATGTGTGGAACCATAAAATGGCCGGCACTGGTATGCCCTATATATTATATGGGTGCTTTCTTGCCTGGGTGGGTGGGTATGTGTGTGTGTGTGTGTGTGTGTGTGTGTGTGTGTGTGTGTGTGTGTGCGTGCGCGTGTGTATGTGCGCACGCGTGTGTCAGTGTGTGCGCTCGCGCGCGTGTCCAAGCGCCCTGGAGGAGGGGATGATCATTCCTCTGAATACCAGGCATGTGATTAACTTAGCTATAGTTCATCTCATTTGGGTGAGTTTTGTTGCGAGTCCTTGGAATTAGCAGGCTCCGGACCGCTCTCTCTCTCTAACACAGCCAGCCGCTCTCTCACACAACCAGCCGTCTTACAGCAGCAGATCAAAGGTAAGAAGAAAAACTAAATAAAGCCTTAATTTTAACCGTATAATGCGGCGTAATCTAATTGTTATCAACCCGTTTGATGTAGGACTTAACACACAGTAAAATCGTCAGTGTTAAGACATCAAGACCGGGAACGCATCTGCGTAACCACTTAAACCATTGTTTCATACTTTGGCTATTCAAAAATAGCAGATCTACAAGCTCATAGCGCAGCACCGAGTGCCGCGCTACGAGCTTGTAGATCTACTATTTTTGAAAAATCGGAAAAATGTGTGCAAATCTTTGAATATGCATATTTTTAAAGCAAACATTTGTAACTCAAATCTTTGCTTCTGGGGGTCCCTGGAACAAAATATTTGACAAAAGTTCGCTTTAAAGAAGATATATTCAAAGATTTTCACACATTTTCATGATTTTTCTAAAATAGCCAAAGAACTCTAGAATGACACAGATGCTTTCCCGGTCTTAATGAATTAATTTAACTCCCAAGAGTGTGCAAATGTAACCAAATGGACCCGTAAGCCGGGGTCCATTTGGTTACAGTTGTACGCTCGCCGAGTTACAAATGGATGACTTTTAACACAGAGGATTTGACTGTGTGGTTCAGTAATTCAATAGATTGTAGGAAAACACAGCAGATTACATGCATGCCTGATCATTCATAATAAAAACCTCTTCAGCAGAGCAGGCTGCTATCAGTAAAAAACACATGTCACCTAGTAGAGAACGTGTCACAATAATCTTAGGTAATATTGTTACATGGCAATACAGGTGCTTAGTCAAGAAGTGAGAGAATGAGATGAAGTTTAGGCATTTAGCAGACGCCCTTAATCCAGAGTGACTTGCAGTAAGCAAGGAAAACACAAGGTAATACATCAAATGCATGGAAATAGTAAATTAGGATCATAGGTACAGTAAACCAAGAACCATCATCAGTCTAAACAGTTTACAGTTACAGTTTAGCGCTTAGGCATTTAGCAGACGCTCTTAATCCAGAGCGATTTACAGTAAGCAAGGACATAAGATAATTCATCATAATACATCAAAATTCATCAATAATCCATCAAATGCATACAAATAGTAATCTAAGAATAAAGTAATACATAAGTAAACCAATAATCTAATAATAACTAATACATACGTAAACCAAGAACCTATCATCAGTCTGTACATTGAAACTATACACACTATAGGATGCCAGGTCAACAATGACCTGGCATCTGTCTACATAACATCAGCTATCTAAATTACATATTAGCCACTGTCATTATTATTAGCTCCTTTAGCGGAGCTGTTTAGCAGTCCAAAAAGGACCATGTAAACCAAAATAGACCAATTTTACAGGATGTAGTGGTCCCAGTTTCTACGTATTTGATAACTATATTCTATCATATTTCCATTGATCAATAGGCATGTTTCTGCGTATCTTATACTGATTATACATTGGTTATACAGTTCTGGGGACAAAGTTCACCCAGAAACGCCCCCAGCAACAAGCAACAGTAAAGAATCTAGTAAAAAAAAATGTCTGGTAAAAAATAACCTCCAATTCAATTAAAAGTAGACAGGCCCTGAGGTCAAGTCTTGCTAAATGGCAGCAGACATTATTGCTTCCTACTGTTGCCCTACATTGTTGACATATCATTGATTGATTGATTGATTGATTGATTGATTGATTGAATTAAAGCAGTAAGACTGAACACAAGTCAGCTTGCCGAGTAAACTCTAAATGGACATTATTTTGTTCTGATATTGCTGCAAGTGCAAAGCTTTTCCACAAGACCTGCTGCATGGAATCAAACAATTCAAAATAACTAGCTGGTCTGTTACTGATCCGTTAAGGCCAGTTCATACTTAGTTGCGCGCCAGTGTCACACACCAAAAGTAGCCGATCTACAAGCTCACAAAGCGCTGCAATGTGGATTTCCAGGCCGATGTCTTTAAAATGTAAATCGCCGAAGACATCCAGTAAGAGATTATGGTAAACGTGTCCCATGGTTTGATGTTTATCTTTATTTTCAGTTAGTGTATTAAATCAGGCAGTACCTCTCCCACTGGGCCCAGCACTCCTGAGTCCTGACTGTTTATCAATAATGAGTCGAGTGTCTATACCAGTGGTTCTCAACCTGTGGGTCTGGACCCCCAGGGGGGTGCCCACTTGATTTTTTTTTTTGGGGGGGGGGGGACAGTGGAGTGACAATTTAAGGATTTTAAGAGCTTTTTAATACCTAAAAAAGAAAAAGAAAAAGACCACTACGGCATCAAAAGTAATCAACAAATGAACTGGTCAAACATTGGCCAAATTGTAAAAATAATAAAAACGCGAGGGGTTGTGAGCTTGTAGATCTGCTTTTTTCACAATATTTGTCTGTGGAACCTAGTCAAACTAAATTGAATGCCTCAACTCCTACTCCTACAAGTGCTTGTCAGGGTGGGGGGGGGGTCCCCAGTTCAAATAGGATTATTTTTGAGGGTCCCCAGTTCAACTATGATTATTTTGGTGGGTCCCCGTCCAAATATGATTAATTTTGGGGGGTCGCTTCCTGAAAAGGTTGAGAACAACTGGTCTACACTAACACAATTGACCCGTGTTCAGGGGAGAGGGAAGCCGGGCGGGCGGAGAAATCAAACACTGCGCGTATTCCTACGGTCTGAGGGGCGGCACCTGTCAGCGGGGAGTGTTGGGCGGGAGGAGCATAGGACGAAGGCTCTACGTCCTCCCGGGGGGGAGGGGCTCCTCACTGGCAGGTGTGTCAGCAGTGACAACACACAAATGACAACACAAAAAGCCTGACCGACTGAGCTACCCGGACACAAACGACTAAATTGGGGAGAAAAAGGGGTCAAAAGCCAAAAATAAATAAAAGAATGTGTAAGCACTAACTGGGCTGATACATACTGGTCTGCTACTTCTCCCATTGGTCCCAGGGCTCATCTACTAAGAAGAGGAGTGAGACATCCGTCTGTCTGTCTGTGTGTGTGCAGCCATCATGGCGGGCAAGCTGGACCTTGCTGGGCTGACGGACGAGGAGGCCAAACACGTATGGAACGTCATTCAGCGAGACTTTAACCTCCGCAAGACCGAGGAAGAGAGGCTGGGGTGGGTCACCTCTGTTCATGTTTAAATTCAGTGGTTCCCACACTGGGCGGTCCCCAAAGTATTTTGGGGGGTCCCCAGATGATTAGCTTAATGTGCAACATAGTTTTCTCACATACAGTGTAAGTGTATAGAGGCTGCACATTTCTAAAGTTACAATTTAATGACCTTTAAGACCTTTTTAATACCAAATTGGCCAAATATTACGTAAGAAAGAGGCACACATTGTGAAAATAGCCCATCTACACGCCCACAACGCCTCGCAGTGCAAGGCGTTGTGAGCTTGCAGTTCGGCTATTTTCACAATATCATATCTGTGGAGTCAAACTAAATGTAATGCCTACAATTACAAGTGCTTGTCAGGGTGGGGGGTCCCCACTTAAAATATGAATATGTTGGGGGGTCGCTTATCCAGAGCGACTTACAAGTGCAGGATTGGAATAAGCAGAGTAAGCATGAACACTGCTAGTCAACAAACCGCAAGGTAAATAGTCACATATTAGTGATGAGTGCAGAGAGAACAATGAAGTGCCTCAAAGAAACTAAGATGCCGAGTAAACAATGAACCTATAGCATCAGGTTTAAACATGTGCTCCAGAAAAACAAATCTAAGTAACACAAACATGCAGACCAAGTGACTATAAATGTATCTGCATAGTGAACTCTAAGCGTCAAGAAGGGATACAAGGACAGTGAGGTGGAGTCTGAAGAGCCGGGTCTTCAGACTCCAGCGCAATACTGCGAGTGAGTTTGCAGTTCCGACTGTAATGGGGAGTTTATTCCACAGTTTGGAAGCCAGGAAGGAGAAGCAGTGGTGGAAAGTAACTAAGTACATGTACTCAAGTACAATTTTTTTGTATTTTTACTTTCATTCCACAGCATTTTTTTGTTAAACTTTAGCTACTTTGAGTTAGATTATTATTACAAAACATGCATTAACCACTTTAGCCTTATATATACACTTCGGCTATTTGAAAATAGGAGATCTACTAGCTCACAACACATCGCGATGCGACGCGTTGTGAGCTTGTAGATCTGCCATTTTCAAAAGATTTGTATACATATTGAACTTGTGAAATGGGACAGTCTACATAATAAGTACTTTCTACTTTTTGTTCTTTGAGTACTTTTGATACCAATACTTTTGTACTTTTACTCAAGGAGATTTTTAATTCCGATCTTTTACTTCTAACACAGTACAGTATGTTGTTTATATTGCAGTATTGATACTTTTACTTAAGTAAAACATTTTAGTACTTTTTCCACCACTGAGGAGAATAATCTATGACGGTGTGGAGCGTTAATTGTCCAGGGTGTTTTAGAGAAGCCTCAGTCTTCCTGTATTAGCTGATCTAATTGAGCGAATTATGGTTTCAGGTGTTGGATCATGCCTTGAATGTATGGGGCGCCCTGGCTTTATTTGTTGCCTTGTAGACCAACAGCAGTGTTTTGTGCTGGGTGTGGACAGCAAACAGAAGCCAAGTTTATAACAGAAGAAGGAAGCGCTGCCTGGGTTCAGTCACAGTGCCTTTTGCAAACTGTACCCTTTTCCCCTACAGTCTGCTTCACCACAAGCAGAACTTTGGGTTCCTTTGCTTTTATGTAAGCCAAGTTTATGTAAAAGAATAAAATAGACAGACATAAACTGATATTATCGGAAATTATTCTCATGCACTGTTAGAATAAAAAAGGAAGTTGGACTCTTAGTTTCTTAGTTTGTATTATGTAGATCATGAGTCATGATACAGCATGCATGACAGAGCAGTTTTTAAACAGCCCTTTCCCTCAAATCACTTGAAAATGAAAATATTCTTTATCACAAAATTGATTAAAAAAAATCATATCTCCTAAAGAACAGTAGGCGATTTAAATGTTTTGCCAATTAAATGACACACCTCCGTATTTAATGACACACGTTTTGTTTGTTTGTTTATGATTTATTTGTATTTAAACTAAACTAGCCGTGCATTGGTGTGTGCGCGTGCGTGGTATGGTGTGTCTAACCACTTGAAACGCGGTGTCCCTATTTTGGGCACGTAATTATAGGTGAACGTTTCCCCCCCCAAAAAAATTGGAGTTAATTAATTTTCAAGCTTTTACAGTATTTATTTTCATTTATTGAGTGCAGGACCTAGGTGGTGAACTGTGTCGGTGCCTTGTGTGTGCGAGAGAGAGGAATGTGTGAAAGCCTGCAGTTGTTTTTTCCACCCTCACGGTGATCACAGCTCGGTCACAAGGCTGCATCTCCAACACTGAGTCTTCTCAGTGGAGGAGCCAGCGCTGCCGTGAGGGCCCATTCTTCTGCGCTCACAAAGACCCTCTGTCTCCGACCCGCCGCATCCTCCCGCCGCGACATGGAGAAAAACAGGCGGCGTAATTAAACGATAGGCTACATCCGTTAAACAACACACCCCAGAAGCAACAATGTCCTCCTGAGACTGAATCGTTGATGCTTAAGGACCATGAGTCATGGCCCGGGGGTCAGTGAACTTTCCAGCTCAGCTGCATGAGTGGACATGCGGGGCACGCAGATTGAGGAGCCCACTAATCAGCTCGTTAAGAATTTAAGAATCATTAGTCATCAATTAGAATTAGATGAGAATTTATTGTACTATTGTACTGTGGAATGTGCATGTTCTCCCCGTGTCCCCTAGGGTAGGTACCCTCACAAAAACTTGCATTAATCCTGGTCTCTATACTGCCTCCCCCTGGTCAGCCGGGGCGCCTGAGGGAGGGGAAAGGAGCTGGTTGGAATAGCGTGTTCCTTTCACGCGCTATAACTTTATTGACCGTCGTATCCCAGGTGTTTGTATTTTGCCCTCTCCTTTTTTCCCTCTACACCAAATCTCTTTGCCGGATGTTCCCCTAATAGGGACACTAGGGTTCATGTGGTAACTTATTAATCCTGCTGTTAGAGTGAACAAAACGCCTGCCTCCCCCATTATAAAGTCCTATATCTCAGTCAATAGCAGTAATGAGGGGGTGATCATCAGTGTGATTTCATATTGTGAGTGGTAGGCCTGTGGTGGCTGTGTCGTTTGTGTCTAAGAGTTTGATAGGTTGATGATTATGGTGCAAAGCTGCCTACGTTTAGCATAACACTGCAAGTGTCAAAGGCTCCTCTGTTTGCATTCCTGCAGGACAAGGGACAGATGGCATTTCAATTTCATCTCTTCAGGAAGAGAACTGTATGTGACTCTGAACAGATATGTGAGGTTGGGAATAATCCAGGAATAATCCAACTATCCAACTAGCTTAGAAAATAACCATGAATCTGCGGTTGGTTTGGAAGGAAACGGCAAAGTCTACCTGTTCCTAGTTAAAGCAAGGCACATTTATTTGCATGCAGTAGCACGTTTCAACAACAAGGCTATTGAAAGTTCTTTACATGAAACATTAAGAGCATTATAAGCCAGTGTAAAATAAAGACATTATAAAGGCCATGTGAATCCAAAACCTCAGCAAAAGTCAGCAGCAAACAGAAAAGTCATCAGCTTTGATGTACAAGAACCGAGAGCTGCAGCAGACCTTCAGTTTTGGGGAGTTTGGGGGAGTTTCCAGATTATAATCTCTCAACACAGATTCTGCTAACAGCAGCATCTATCAGCACCACTGCCCTGAACATGTAGTGTTGTTGTTAGTAGGCATAAACACAGAAGCACTCAGGAGGAAGTGGACAAAGAAAGGGGAGGATTCAAACAGAGTTCATATTTCTACACAAAATAGGAGGTGGTGCCCCCAGAAGCAAAAACAAAAGGGAGAAAAAATATTGTTTTCCCCCTTCGTTTTTTTTTTTTTTTTTTTTTTAACCATTCAGTTAAAAAAAGGGGAAACATTTTTCCCCCCTTTTTTTTTTTTAACCGAATGGGTTTCCAGATTAGTTCCAGACAGATATGTGGCGCATTAAAAAACTAGCACTGCTTCTCCATGTTTAGCTCTGACTCTGGGGACCTAAAGCAGACCTGTCCCAGATGACCTGAGGTCTGGATGTCTGCATGATCACTTCAAGATCAGAACTGTATTTTTTTTAAACTATATTTTTAAACTGTAATCCTGGGCGCTACTCTCCCTCTGCCAGCCTGGGGAGAGCCCAGAACTGAGCTCATGCTTCCTTCAATGCATGAGGAGTGAGCAGGCCACTTCTTATCACCTGACAGGGGCGAGTTTCCCCGGCAGAACGTAGCGAACACGTTATTCCAACCAGTTCCTTAACTTCCTTTCCCCTCCATCAGGCGCCCCGGCTGACCAGGGGGAGGTAGGATAGAGAGCAGGATTACTGCATGTTTTTTGTGAGGGTATCACAGGGAGAACATGCAAATTCTACACAGAAAGGCCAAACCATTCAATGCTTTATAAACCAACAGTTAGCATTGTGAAGATCTGTGGAGTGGAATATGATGGACTTTCTTGGTATTGGTAATCGAGCAGCATTCTGAATCAACTGCAGCTTTTGTTGGTTGTTAAGCCACAAGTCTAATTAGGTTGACACGTTGTGTTGCTGTCTCTTGGGAAAGATGTCTGAACACCAAAAAACTAACCAAAAAATCTTAGAGACGTTGTTGCTAGCTGGATGTTAGCAGTAACTTAGGGGCCACAAACAAGTGAGTGAATATCTCTCCCCGCCCTGAACAACAACCCCTGAAATGCTGCCCCATGAGCAAGGCACTGAGAGACTACTTCTTTTTAACTGTCAAATGGTCAAAACATCGCTAGACATCACAAAGCGGTTAAGCAGTTAAAGTGATCTTTTTTTGGGTTAAAACAAAGCTTTTTGGTTAAAAGGTTAAATCACTATATTCTGATAGTAATCATTGCTATGGAGCGTTTTTTTTTTCGGTAACAGGGGTCTCCCTGACTCTCCAGCTTTTTGATTAACAGAAAATACATTTTCAGGCAGGTGACAAAATGTCAGCCAATCAGGAGAGAGTACCCATTTATCAGATTAATTTTATAGTGTTCCAGTTCCAATTGTGTCTGCTCATTTCTTTGTGTCATCTCTTCCAATTTCACTTGTTTAATGTCTGTGTTCTCTATCCTGATTGGATGAAATTGGTATCCTGACCTGACAATGCATTTTCTGTTTAATTAAGTGCTGGACTGACCTGGAGACTCCTACCTTTGACCACTTCAGTAGTTGTACCCCAGACATTAGATCTATCTTATCATCCGGCTACTGCAAAGAACACTCAAGCACATCCTGTATTATGTCCACATGTCATGCTGTGTGTCCTTTTAAACTTGCCCCAAGGACACAGCGAGATTGCACTGAAGTCACTCAAGGCTATCGCTGTAACCAAGAATGAGTTCTCAGTTCAAATTCCTGGTTTGACGATGACGGGACTCTCATGAGACAAACGGGCATCTTCGGAAAGCATGTGGAATAGGAAAAAATAAATCAATGTTCGTGTTTTTAATGTGTGTGCTTGAGGCTAGAAGTGTTGCTGGGGATTCTGTGAGTCACATGAAGGGAAAAGAACAGGAGATGTCATTCGTTTGAGTGCTTCTCAGAATGAGGGTCCTGTGAGATTGACCCCAAGGCTGTTGGTGTAACCTTTCCTCAACGGGGGTTAGTATTAATGATGTCATCTTGTTAGAACTATACTGTGTTTATTTCCAATTATCTTCTCTCTTCAGCATTGCATTATGTCATCACAGGGTCCTGTATCGTCTCTGTCGGATGGAAACCAAAACTGTCCAAAAGTAGCAGATCTGCAAGATCAAGCTTACGGATCTGCTACTTTTGATGCTTATGTGTGACGCTGTAGTATGATCAGGTGGGGCATTACATTTATGAAAAAACACAAAAAGTTAAAATACGGAGATAAGAGGTTTCTGCCCGACAGCAACCATTATTATGTTCATTCGGTCCTATTACAGTTAGGGTTAGGGTTCAGGTTGGGGTTAGGTTTAACATAGGGCTGAGCTGGGAACACAGCCATGCTATCTAGTTTAACCAGTACAATGCTGCTACAATTGATTGTAATTGATTTTTATTATTATTATTTGTATCTTTTTATAGGAGAATAACAATTTCAACATTCCACCATTACATAATACAGCTCTCCATAGATTTCTTTTTTTTTTTAAACAAGACATTGACAACAAAATAAAACACAATATCAGATAAAACAATGATCTTTTTTTTGGTATACTGGACTTTATATGTTTGATTTGACAATGCCAACTGTTATTTGACCTGTTCTGGTGTTAAATGTTACATTCCTCTCTATTCACTCTTTCCCTATTCTAACCATTCCTGTAACTAGATAGATATCTTTATTTAACTAACCGCAATGTTGAGAGATAAAATGCATTTAACCCACTCTTTTACCCACTCAATAAAGTTCTGATCTTTTCTGCTATTCTCTCCTCTCCCTCTCATTCGCTCCTCTCACTTTTCTTGTCCAGTTATGCATTTATCCAGTTTATGCATCCTATAATGTCATCCATAAGTATAATTGGGTTTCCTTTGCTTGATGGTCTGTGTAAAGCACAGTTACTTGCCTATTGCCTTGTTGTTGAAATGTGCAATACAAATAAAATTGCCTTCCTCTCCTCCCCTCCCCTCTCCTCTCCTCTTCTCCCCAGGGATCTAAAGGTGAAGATAGAGAAGGAGGACTCAAAGACAGAGTTGCTGGGCACTCAGACCAGCCTGGCAGACTCTCACTGCATCCGCTGCCTGCAGCCGTTCAAGTTCCTGGTGAACAGCAAGCGCCAGTGTCTGGACTGTCAGATGTTCACCTGCAAGTCCTGCAGCCGCTACAACAAGAAGGAGCACGGATGGGTGTGTGACAACTGCCGCATGACCAGGTGAGAGAGGGATCGCTCCAGTAAATGGACTACTGCAGTGGTTCTAAACCTTTTCAGTATCGCGGGCCCCTAAAATAATCATATTTGAACTGAACTGGGGACCCCCCACCCTGAAAAGCACTTGGAATTGTAGGAGTTGAGGCAGTGCATTTAGTTTGACTCGGTTCCACAGATAAATATTGTGAAAATAGTAGATCTACAAGCTCACAACGCCTCGTGTTGTGAGCTTGTAGATCTACTATTTTCAAAATGTTTTCCTCTTTTTCATATTATTTGACAATTTTGACATTTTTGAGGTATAACAAAGGTATTAAAAGTCCTGTTCCCCTGTTCCCCTGGGGTCCCCGGACCCCACTTTGAGAACCACTGAGGTAGAGCATGAAATGGATTGCAGATTTTTTAAGATATTCAGGCACCATAGCCCAAACGAGGTGCTCCCATACAATCCAAAAAACAACAACTTTTCCATTGGCTCGTAGTCCCGCGAGTGACAGAATGTTTGACAGGGATGTTTGGTACGAGAACATACACACTAGCGCGGTTGTATCAAGGCGATCACGCCGTGATTATTATATCCAGGGGTGTGGCCTCTGACCCTATTGCGGTGGCATTTGAAAGCACGCATCATAGACATGCACATTTTGACCCACTAGTGTGTGTCCACTGAGACAATCACAGGAGCAACATTAAATGTAACCGCATAATTATCTTGATACAACAAACCCCACCCATCTGGTACGGTACTGTGTATTCCAATGCATGGTGTACAGTATGACATATTATGACGTATGATGTGTTTGTACAGGGTATTGAAGGTGGGCACTGTCGGCTGGTACCATGACAATGTACGGACGCGTTTCAAGCGCTTCGGCAGTGCCAAGGTCATGAGGTCACTGTACAAGAGGCTGAATGGAGAGGGTGAGACCATATTTTTTTCTTCTCTTTACCCCTTTTTCTCCCCAGTTTAGTCGACTCGTTGTGCTAATTGATTCCTCCCCACACACATTTGTGTGTTGTCACTGCTGTTGTATCCTACTACAATTTTACTCATATGGATATGAAGCATCAACTGACGGTGAAAAGTACAAATGTATCTTTTTTTTCTCCAAACACAGAAGTTATCAAATGTAACTCAATATCATAAAAGACACAGAGTCACATACCTGACGGTGGACAAAATCACCGGGGTCATAACCCGGTACTATATAGAGTTTAAAGAGTATAAGGTTTCTGCCTGAGAAATTATTGTCAGATTCCTGCAAGCAAAATGATGTATCTGGAAATAACCTCTCTGATTCTGATGAAAATAACAATGTATAGTTGTTTTCTTCTTTCAGGTGGTCGAGATGACGACACTCAAAGCATGCCTGATGTTCGCGGTGAGTTATGCATCCGTCTAAGCATGAATATAAACATTTAAAAACACATTAAAATGATTTGTTGTCTGACTATGGATCTGCTGAGTTGTAAAATGCTTGTTGTAAAATGCACACACACCACACACACACACAGGCACACGCACACACGCACACACACACACACACCTGTCAAAGCATGATATCATTATTATTGCACCGAATAAATGATATCACAGATTGAGTTGTGAATTTAGATTTTGTCTCTGTCGGATGGAAACCTCCTTATGTCCAAAACTGTTACCTTTCAGGATTCAAATTCAAAAGCATCAAAAGTAGCAGATCTACAAGCTCAAAACGTGTCGCTTCGAGCTTGTATCTGCTACTTTTGATGCTTTTGTATGACGCTCTAGTATGATCAAGTAGGACGTTAATTTACGAAAAAAAAAAATGTAACCGCATAATTATCTTGATACAACAAACCCCACCCATCTGGTACTGTACTGTGTATTCCAATGCATGGTATACAGTATGACATATTATGACGTATGATGTGTTTGTACAGGGTATTGAAGGTGGGCACTGTCGGCTGGTACCATGACAATGTACGGAAAAACAGAACTCAAAAAGTTAGAGTATGGAGATAAGAGGTTTCTGCCCAACAGCAACGATTTACAGTTTCTGATAACATTTTAGGTGAGAGAAAGGCCTTGCCGGTTGCTCACATTTCACATTTAGGCTACAACTTCTAGTTTAAAGACGGGGTGCCGTGATTTTCAGTGATTTTTCCCCCCTAAAACATAATCATCAGGTATTATGGTTATACTAGGAGGAAGATTTTTTTTTTTAAGTGTACAGAAAGTGTTAAAATTATGTTTTTATGTGGACACGCCTCCAGTTCATTAAGTATACCTGGTTCTCACCTTAACACCTCCTCCATCACCTTAGCACCACCCACCTGTCCTAGTCCCTCCTCCTCCTCCTCCTCATGCCCACACCTGTTGTGTTATGATAATGAGGGGGGTATAATTTTACTGTGTCATTAAAGTGCTGTTTTTCTATTGGCACATTTGACCCTCAAGGTTTCAGCCTCCAGGAAGAAACTCAAAAAAGTCAGAGAAGACATAAAACACCATAAAAACACTACCAGGGGGCTTAATGAAGTTCTATCAACCTCATAGACACATGAAAAACAGAAATTCCCTCTGAATGTAAACGCTGCAAACAACTGTGGATGTACTGTATGCATTGATGCTCGCACTTTGAGATGCAATGGTGTACACATTACTTGAATTAATTCATCTCATTTAGTTACCTTTTCATCCAGGTGTTTATAACTGCCACGAGGACGACCATGGCGAGGCTGAAGCTCAACGCTACAAAGCGGTAAAAAAAGAAATAACTCCTCTGTCTACGTACTAGTTGATAGATAATAAAAAGCAAAAATAATCCAAAGAGCTTTTTAAAAAGACGTGGAATAAAAGCATCACTTTCCCCCATAACATTGTCCCGGTCAAAAGTGTTTTGTTAAAAGCAATTTTTTTTGGTTAAAATAAGTGTTAAATAGCTCTATATTCTGATTGTACCGATTGCTATAGAGTGTTTGTTCAATAACAGGAGTCTCTCCAACTCTTTATTAAACAGACAATGCATTTTCAGGTCGGGATACCAATGTTATCCAATCACGATAAAATAACTCAGTCAGGATACAGATTAACTAAGTTAAATTGGAAGTGGTGACACAGAGAAATGGAGCAGACAACATAAAAATGAAGCTGATAAATGGGTACTCTCTCCTGATTGGCTGAAATGTTGTCACCTAACTGAAAATTTATATTCTGTCAATCAAAGAGCTGGAGAGACATGATGGAGACTCCCGTTACTGAACACTCTATAGCAATGATTACTATCAAAACATATAGTGCTTTAACCTTTCAACAAAACACTTTTTTTTAACCAAAAAATATCAAAGCGTACCTTTAACTCTGTTAACGGCTGCCATTACCCATGTGTGCTTTGAGCCATTGTGTTACAATGTGGCAAACTACCTGAATGCTGCCTTATAGATGTGAAACAGGGAAATAACAAACCCTATGCAACAGAGGGTGATGTAAGAGCAGCATCTAGTGGCTGAATGTTGTCTATTGCACCTTAATCACTGACTATCGTACAGCATTTAGTTCTGAATGTGAAGTGTGTGGCATGAGGAATATGGGCCCAGCAGAGCCCTGAAGCTGTTGGGATCTGATTAAGTAAAGAGGTTTTGTTAAAGTCGTTTCTTGCATTCTGTTGTTGTTTTGTTGATGTTGTTGTTTTTTATGCTGTTCCAGACGAGAAGGAACAAGAGGCTTCTCTCAGTTCATCCCATGGACTTTGATGCTGCTGAGGACTATTTCACACACTCCCGACGTCAGTCTATGCAGGTACAGTAGTGTGTGCGCACACACACACACACACGTGCGCGCAAGCACATTTCATGCACGCATGCATCACACATTTATCATACACAATTTCAAACACAAACACACATGTGTTCATGAGTGCACATGCATATTGTCGTTGGTGAGTGCTGATCATATTACTACAGCGTCACACAAAAGCATCAAAGGTAGTGGATCCGCAAGCCCACGGCACGTTTTGAGCTTGTTGATCTGCTACTTTTGCTATTTTCGAATTTGAATCCTGAAAAGTAACAGTTTTGGACAATAATGATTGAGGTTTCCACCCGACAGAGACACACACACACACTCTCTCACACACACAATTTGTCATTCGCATTACTTTTTTCTTTTTAAATTCCGTGATGATCTCTTCATTCATAAAAGGCTGAATTGTCAATGCATGATGCTGTTTCCATCATCATGTCAGACCCACAACCAGATCCAGGAGGAGCGAGGCTACAGGAACGACATGGACTACCACCACACCGACGTGTTGCCACAGCGCAGCAGCCGCAGGAGGAGCCTGGCCGGATACAGCGCGCGCGGTAGAATACAACACACTCACTGAATTTGTATACGTTTTCTTTTTTTTTTGGTACTCATGCACCCATTCTGTGTTTAGAGTGTTAGCTCTAAAACAGTGGTTTTCAAACTTTTTAATGTCAAGGACCGTCCAAATTGATATGTATTTGGCCGCGGACCGCCCCATCTGAAGAGGTGTTGTGCCAGAGACACCATCAGAAATTGTTTTTACAATTCTTCCAGTAACTTTCAATATTTTCCTAAAGAAATCCAAAAATAGCAGATGTACATAGCTTGCAGCGCAGTGAGCGTGTAGATCTGCTACTTTTGAATAGCCAACATATAAATGGATGGTGTGGCAAAAAATATTCTGATGCTATATTAATTACTTTTACTGGGACCCCCTGGAAACCGCTCCCCCAACATCTTAGTGGCAAAAGATGTTCTTGGGCTTTAATGCCCGTGTAATTCAATTATTTGCTTTTAAACACGATGAACAGGTAAAATAAGACTGCATGTCTTGATGAATTGTGGAGTTAGAGCATTGTAGACTATTTTCGAAAATTTGGGTTTTTCAATGGATTGCTACAATAGCCGATTCCCATCTATCTCACACAGCCCCACAATTGGAGTAAGATTTGTTCCGTGTCCATTTGGCATGACCCCTCTACCAGTCTGCAACGTTTTGTAATGAGCGACTGACTATGGTTATGCCAGGTATAGTGCAGGAATACAATAAGGTGCCTACACATTGCATGGTTGCCCCCCCAACACTGCAATCAAGTCAAGTCAAAACAATCTAGACTAGTTCAGAGGCTAGGGAAAAGAGGTGTGTTTTTAATCTAGATTTAAATGTCATGGATCAGGCTGGCTGTTCCGTAGTTTTGGGCCAGCCACTGAAAACGGCCTATAGTTTCTGGCCGGTTCGTGGGACCAGGAGAAGCCTCTGGTTAGTGGATCTCAGTGGCCTGGGGGTGTGGAGGGGACAAAGAAGCTCCGAAATGTCCATGGGGACAGTAGGTTGTGCATACTCAGTAAAGTGGTGGGAATTCTTTCTGTCTCTAGCAGAAGAGTACGGGGACAACAGGATGGTTCGTACCCAGTAAAAGGTGGTCATTCTCTCTTTCTCTCGCAGAAGACCACGGGGACAGCAGGATGGTTCGTACTCGCTCTCTGTCGAAGATCAGCTCAACGATGGCCAGACAGCAGTATGTAGATACCTCAGACGAGGAGGACTACCAGCGCTACCCCCCGACGTTCCAGCAGAACCACTACCGACGAAGACCCAGCACCCGAGCATCCTCACAGGAGAACCTGGGACAAGCCCTGCCGGTACACTGCCTGTGTGGTGTGTGTGTGTGCGTGCGTGCGTGCGTGCGTGCGTGCGTGCGTGCGTGCGTGCGTGCGTGCGTGCGTGCGTGTGTGTTTGTGTGTGTACTTCTATTACTATACTTGTGAGGACCAAATGTCCCCACAAGTATGGAATTTGAGAAATAGACAGACATTATGAGGAAAAGGTGAAAGAGAGACATTATGAAGAGAAAGGTGTTTTATGTGCTTAAAAAGATTGGTTTTGAAGAGTTAGGCTAATAATTAGGAAAAGATTCAGGTTGGGGTTAGGATTACCATTAGGTATTTAGAGGTGTAGATATATACAGGTCAGTGTGGAAGTAGATGCACAGCCTTATTAACGCAAACCAAATAGCAGATCTATAAGCTCACAATGTGTCGCACTGTGACACGTTGTGGGCTTGTAGATCTGCTATTTGGTTTGGATTGGATTTTCAGATTTAGGATTACGGTTAAAAATGGCAAGCAAAAAAATGCCATAGATAAAATCGCCATCCTAAAATGTTGATGTCCTCATAAGTAATAGTAACGTGAGTCAGTTTATGACTCAAACAGTATAGTTTTGAACTTTACGCGGTTCTCATAATGATATCTAGCCTCATGGGATTCATGTTGCAGATTACTGAGCTGGGCAAGCGCATGACGGCCATTGAGAGCCTTCTAAACCGTCTGGAGGAGAAGATGACCAGTCCTTCAGATGAGGTAAGACATGGGCCCCAACAGGTCTCACATACAGTACAGTACAGTACAGAACCACTTCTCAACATTCAACATTAGGCTTACTTTATTTGTCATTTCCGGCTGCAAGCATCAGAAAACAAAAATACGTTTCTCCTAAAAGACAGCGAAAGATTGAATGAACAGTGGAAAAAACTAAAAACTCAATGACTAAATCTAAATAAATAAATTCAAAGCATGACATAAGAACAAACATAACCAGATATTTTTTTTCTTTACTGCTATATCATAAAAGTTCAAATCTAGAGTTCATCTAATGCATAGAAAAGCATCTTCAGAGTTCATTTCCAGAGTTCATAATATATACTGCCTAGTGGGTGGAATTCGTGAAAAAAGGTTTTCTCTTGGAGTTTAGTCTGACTGTCAGGGGAACAAAACAGTTTTTCAGCCTTCCATCCTCGGATACTCTTGTATCGTTTTCACCTAATAATATAAATCATAATTGATTTTACATCTATTAGGGAATTGTCTTCAACATTATGTTGCTATGAACACCCAACAAAACAACATTTAGGTCAGGAAATACTCAGGTCATTAGGTCACATGCCTTGTCAACAATCTCCTCATTAAGTGGTCAAATATAGGCCACCAATAAGTGCAGTGCGAGAGTAACGGAAGTGATAGGCTAGCCGTCAGCTGACGCAGCATAGCGTGACTTTGAGTGTGCTGCCAGAACTAGATTATTAAACAACTGAAACATTAAGACTACTGATAACAAGGTAGATGAACCATGTTATTTAGAGCAACACAACAGTACAATGCAAAACATGCAACCTGGCAATAGACTACAGCACACTTTACAAAGATAACAGACAAAGCTCACAATTTAAGCTAAAAACTGGGATTTATTTAAATAGCAGTACAATGTTATTTTAACCAATCTGTATGGCAGAGTTAAAATGAGTATAGGACAGGGCATGTCAAAATAATGTAGGTGAACACTGGGCGAAAATAGGCAAACATTGCCTAACGTCCAGCTTATAGATCGGCAATTTTCAATTTTCAAAATATGTGCAAAATAATCTTTCAATATATATATAAAGCAAACATTTGTAACTCAAATCTTTGCTTCTGGGGATTCTACAAATGTCTTATAATTATAAACATGTTTTTTATTTATTTTTTTTACTTACTATATATCAGTGGCTCTCAAACTTTTTTCGTGTCAAGGACCCTCAAAATGTTATGTATTTGTCCACGGACCCCCATCTAAAAATATTTTGTTCCAGGGACCCCCAGAAGCAAATATTTGAGTTCAAAATGTATATATAATATAAGATTTGGACAAATGTTCAAGATTTTTCAAAAATAGCAGATCTGATTTCTTTGGGTAGATCTGCCCAAAGAAATCCAAAAATGACACACAGATGCGTTCCCGGTCTTAAAGGCTTAAGCATTGATCTATCTGTGAACGATAACGTGACGACGATCAAACAAACCACGCCTCCGCACACACACGCAGGCCGCAGCTCCATCGGCCGCCAAGGCCGAGGAGGAGAAGCTGAGGAGGAAGCTGAGCGAGCTGGCGGGACACCTCAGCGACAACAAGGGCCTGTCCTCGGACGAGGAGACCGGCGGCGGCAGGAGGCCCTACTCCCTGCCCAGGGGCATCCCGGCCAGGAGCGGCCCCCCCGCCAACACCCCCACCCTGAAGGACCCCGACCTCAGCTCCTCCAGCGACGAGTTACCGACCGACGCGCAGAAGGTACGCTGTAGGAGGAGTCGCGTTGTTGTACGATGAAGCATCATTTATATCGTATTCACCTTATTCCTGGCCACGCCCAGGAAGTAGGTTGGAAGGTAGGGGAGTAGGGGGGTGGGGACATAAGTTATAGAAACCTAGATACCTCATTGGCCACTGCAGTTCATTGGAGCGACCTGTATCGCGGCCGCCATTTTGGAGAAGGCAAGCTTCCTGACTACTGGCCAATCACAGCGCGTCTTTTCCGGGACTTGTCAGAATTTAGTTGTATAAAAAATATCCTGTTATATTTTTATACAACTAGATTCTTACAAGTCCCGGAAAAGACGCGCTGTGATCGGCCAGTAGTCAGGAAGCTTGCCCTCTCCAAAATGGCGCCCGAAATACAGATGCCTCAGAGCCGAATGAGGCGTCTACCTTTATATGTCTAGGGTGGGGAGCCCCATATCAAGGGGTTTCCTGTTTACCAGTGTTGCCAGGTCTGCTTATAATAAGCGTCATTGGGCTTGAGTCTTCAGTGTAGTTGCTTGTTTTGGCTTGCTTCCTAATGTCTTTTAAACCAGTAGTTCCCAAATTTCTTTCATGTCAAGAACCCCCAGATAAATAAGTATTTGTCCGCGGACCCCCAACTGAAAAATATGTTGTGCCAGGGACCCTCATGCAAGATTTTTGTTGTTAAAATGTTTCAAAAATAGTCACAAAATCTCACTTTTTCCCAAAATATTTTTTGAAAATAGCAGATCTACAAGCTCACAACATGTCGCGATGTGACGCGTTGTTATCTTGTAGATCTGCTATTTTCAAATAGTCGATGTAAAGTGGTAAAACTTAGCCTATAGTCGCTTTTCTGGGGGGCTTGTTTTCACAGACCTGGTCGCTTGTTTCTCTTGCAAAATCTGGCAACACACTGACAGGTGCATTACACCTTTAGCCTACTAGGGAGGAAGTGGACAGATATTAAATGAAGCGGCAGAAAAGGGCAATGGCACTGCCCGGAGAAGGGCCAAGAATAAGGTGAATGAACCGCACATACGGCCCGAGGGCCAGACCCGCCCCCCCTGGACCATCTCAATCCGGCCTATAACTGGCCCAAAAAAGGAAAATAAAACATCCCCCCAAAAAAAATCTCAATTATAAAAGGCAGCAGATTTTTGGGGTAACTTAATTTAACTCGAAACCCAAAATTGGCAATTAATATTTACAATTTGAAACTTGTTTCTACTAAGTAGGCAGGTGGTATATAGCCTGGCATCATCAAAACAATGAACAACTATGAAACTGGAACCATTCTTTTTCACTGGAGTACACCAGCTGTGTGGAATACACGGGTGTGATCTACAACTATAAAGTATATTGTATCTTCTCAGAATAAAGTATCAAAATATTTGTACAAAAGAAATATGAGCTCTCTTGCTGCCTTATGAAGCATATATTAACGGCCCTGCCTGTCTCTACCACTGAATGCTTCCATTGGAAAGGGACATGAACATTCAAATAATCTGACCATTAAAATACTACATGATAAATTGAACTGAGCTTGATGCAAATGAGCTGAACTCAAATTGAGAAATGAAGAGAAAACCAAACGTTGTGCTACATTGCGTAGCTACTTGGTGACACGTATCTGTTGGACCACCCACTAACACGCGTCCCTTTCCATGGCTTTCAGAGATCCACGGCCACCGCCCTCTGCGACCTCACCACTGAGGTTCTCAGAACCATAAATGCCACCGAAAACGCTATGGTGGAGTACGGCCACTCTGAGCCTATTGTCAGGACCCACTTATCAGTGCCTGACGTTAAGCAAGCAGAAGAAACTTACAGAGAACTTGAGGAAAATGTAAGCTTCAGAGGATACAGGTGTAGAAGTCCCTCTTTAGAACCGAAAATGCTCGTCCAGTTTAAGCTCACTGTAGCCTACTACTACTGTATATGGCCAAAAGTACAATGAAATGTCAATTAAACTAATTGTATTTTGTACTTTTGAATGATTTGCGTTCGGCGGTGGAAAAACTAGTGCTTGTAACACACTAATTCATTTATATTCTATAAACTCTCTGCCCTATAATGCAGGATGCATGCATTGTATGAAAGGGGGGGGACTTCTACAACATCTCTTTCTTTGTCTCCCCGCTTACCCACTTCTGTTGGGTCATACTATTCACCCAAAACAACCCAAAAGGCAAAACTACATAACACTACACAGCACTACCCGAAACATGCAAGTGAAGATACAAAATATAACCCAAAACTAGCCAAAACAACATAAAAACAAGCACCCAAAATTACACCAAACTTTACAGGCATGTTTTGGGTTTTATGGAGTAGTTTTGGGATGTTTTGGGTGATTAGTTTGACCTCTTGTGTTTGGAGCTGCAACTAAGCCACGCCGTCCTGTCGTGTTTATAGCATGCAAGCAATGAGTGCTTGAGTGCTTGTTTGTGCTTGGCTACCATGTGTGGAATGTGTTATAAATAGGGCTGGGTATTTCATAAAAAGAATAGTTGACAGAGAAGATTGTTTGCACATCTTATGCCTGTATTTAGGCCAGGGTGCTGGACATCAAGGCAATCAAGGCGAGAATCAATGAGAAGATTAAAAACATCCGCACACTGTTTTTAAGCTCCAAAAACAAACTTTTATTACTGGCGCAACGTTTCGACCCAGGCAAATGCCTCCGTCAGTTAAATGCCTGATGAAGACCTAAGAGGGTCGAAACGTTGTGCCAGTAATAAAAGTAAGTTTTTGGAGCTTAAAAACAGTGCGCGGATGTTTTTAATCTTCTCCTTATTTAAGAAAATAATGCCTACCAGTACAGATATAAAGTAGCAAAATAGCTTCTTGCAACAATACGTTTTTAATTAGGTTATTTAACAACTTCTTGATGAATCTATCACATAGTGAAGTGTTAGGCCAGTTAATAAATTAAATCCCACGGTCAAACTAGTATCGAAATTCTAACATGACTGAACTGGTACAAGTATGAAAACTCATACCAAAATACCCAGCCCTACACAGTCAAACCTTCCGTGTAAACCTATCCATTTGAAACTCTGAGAAGCGTGCACATGTAAGTAAATGGACCCTTACGAGCAGTGCTGGAAAGTAATTACGTACTTTTACTCAAGTACTGTACTTAATACAATTTTTAGGTATTTTTACTGGAGTATTTCCAATTGTCAGTACTTTTACTCCTACTCCACTACATCTCAGAGGCAAATATTGTACTTTTACTCCACTACAATTACTTAAAAACTTTAGTTACTAATTACTTTGTGGATTTTGATTATCATTACAAAGCATACATTACCCACTTCAACCTATATACATTTCGGCCATTTGAAAATAGCCGATCTACAAGCTCACAATGTGTCGCGAATATGCGATGCATTGTGAGCTTGTAGATCTGCCATTTTCAAAACACTTTTATACATTTGAAAACTTGTGTAACGGGACATTCTGCATAATGAGTACTTTCCACTTTTGATACTTTTTGATACCAATACTTTTGTACTTTTACTCAACTACATTTTGAATTCTGGACTTTTACTTGTAATGGAGTATGTCTACATCGCAGTATTGACACTTTTACTTAAGTAAAACAATGTAGTACTTTTTCCACCACTGCTTACGGGTCCATTTGCTTACATTTGCACGCTTCTCAGAGTTCAATAAACAGAGGCTTTTGACAGTGTAGTGATGAAGGTCAGCTTGGAGGTCAGAAAGGTACCAACTAGGGTGTGATCTCCACATTCCATGTTCGACCCCCGCAGGTCTACATCACAGCGGGAAAGTCTTTCGACCTGGAGTCCAAGCTCAGGCTGCTGGAGCAGAACACCAAGAACCGTCTGGGAGGAACCACAGACTCCGACCTGTCCGAGCTGGAGGACGTACTGACTCTGACCGCCGCCCGGGTCCAAAGCACAGAGAGCGAGGTGGGTGGATAACAGCCCATAGACATGATATACTGTAAGACCAACCCATAGATATGAATGATATACTGTATGACCACTGCCAGGGTTCAAAGCACAGAGAGCGAGGTGGGTGGATAACAACTGGATATGGGGCCAGGGGTGGACAACTTTGATGATGGAGAGGGCCACTATATTTCCACACTCACTCCAGAGGGCCACATTGCATATACTGTCTCTCCGTATTTTAACTTTTTTCGCCATTTCTATGTCACACAAAAGTAGCAAAAATAGCCGATCTACAAGCTCAAAACGCGTCGCAGTGCAACGCGTTGTGTGATGCGTTTTGAGCTTGTAGATCTGCTATTTTGCTATTTTTTTATTGGAATCCAGATATGTGTTTGCTATTTTTGTATTGGTATACTGAAAAATTACATTTTTATTTAATTTCAAATGCATTTAGTTATCCTTATGTTAACTTTATGAACTTAACTCATACACTGCCACTGACGTAATAAACGTAATTATTCCCGTTTACCAAACCTGCCACAGACGTAAAAAACGTAATTATTAATTTTTCAATTTTTTTTTTTTTTTGACCCAAAGACCAAGGAGATATGATTTTTCGAAGGAAAAGACTCCCATCCACTTCCTTGTTAACTTAAAGCTTAAAAATTCTGTATCTCAGCTCCTGAGGACTTTTTTTTTTTCAATGAAAAATCTCTGGCAGTGGGCAAACGCGGCCGGCAATAAGTCTGGCAGTGAATGAGTTAAATACAAATACATTGGACATAAAAAAGACACTATAATTTCAATATTAGTCATTAAGCTACTAATATTGACTTAAGTAATTGAAGGGGGTCATGTTTGCATGTTTGGAATTGTAACAGCTGAAATCAATAATATATCAGTAATCCGATATTAACCTGCGGGCCGCATTAAGTGAAGGTGGGGGCCGCATGTGGCCCCCGGGCCGCCAGTTGCCCATGTATGTGATATATACTGTATGACCGACCCAAAGATATAATATGTATCGTCGCTGTCGGGAGGGAAACCTTGCCAAAAAGTTTTCATCAGGAAATGGGAAAAACAATGTTGAAAACCGAAGTCCTGACGCCACTTCTTCATCCCCTGGGTCAGGGAAGTAATTTCTCTATGGAGAATAACATTGAATCATCTCATATAAGAGATATTGTGGTCCAATAATAAACAAACTGTCTAGGCTCTATTGTCATGGAGGTGGCTCTGTATCGTTTACGATATTCAGTCGCTCATATTTGATACAGTCTGTTTCTGGCGAAAATGTAATTAATTCGGCAGCGGTAACGTTAGCGTTTTCTCGCCGTCAGTCGATGCTTCATATCCATATGAGTCAAACCACCGTGCTCATTTTGTTTATTTATTACATAGACAACTTCGGGGGAGGTTTGGGTTTTGTTGCCATGATGTAAAAACAAAGGTGGGCAAGATCCCAAAAAAATGTCTCCATTGACTAGAAATTGATAATTCAAAATATGCTCAGATTATTTTTGATTTATTGCCCACCTTTGAAGCAAAAAATAGCCGATTTACAAGCTCACGGCGCATCGCAGTGTTGTGAGCTTGTACAGCGGCTATTTTTGCCAATTTTGTTTGACACCGTTGTATTACACAGTAGAGTACGGCATTAATTAAATTATTTTTCTTTAAGAAAGTTTTGCTCCAATAACGTACTATCATTCTCTCATTGCAGGTGTCTGATATAGAAAACAAGATTGCGGCCCTAAGTGCCATGGACAAGTCCAAGAAAAAGGCAAGCTGGATCCTTTATATCATTGGTTCTCAAAGTGGGGTCTTGGGGGGGGGGGGGTCCCCAGCAAAATTAGTTAATATAGCGTCACAATCATTTTAACCACTTTAACCATATGTTAGACTTTGGCTATTCAAAAATAGCAGATCTACAAGCTCACAGCGTGGCACCGAGTGCCGCGCAATGAGCTTGTAGATCTACTATTTTTGAAAGATCCCGCGCACAAAATATCTTTTGAGACAGGGGGTCTCAAAAGGGGGACGAAAAATGTTAGTCGATTCCCTTTTTTCACTGACGAAAACTAAATAAAAACTAAGCTATGATGACTAAAACTGATGAAAAATGTTAACCCTAACCCTAATAAAAACCAGAGTAAAATGTTAGTGAGGGACGAGTGGAGAAGAGATCGATTAGAACTAAAAGTAATTTTATGCTTGGTTGTGCTCGGGTGTTGCGCTCTGAAAATAGCTGATCTGCAAGCTCACAACGTGTCGCAGCGCGACGCGTTGTGAACTTGTAGATCGGCTATTTTCAGCATGCTACCAAGTGTAAAATCAGCCATTACGACGCCATCAAGGCAACGCCAAAATACATCAATAAATCTTACAGTAGATTTAGTCGACTATAATCTTATGATTAGTCAACTAAAACTAGAGTAACAGTAAAACATTTCAGGTGACTAAAATATGACTAAAACTAAATGGAATTTGATTCAAAAGACTATGACAAACTCAACACTGGTGTGGAGTATGATGATATAACACCAATTAATGCTCATTCCTAGTTTTTGTTTTACATGCAATCTTGTAATTCATTAATGATCTGTCCTATTTCTGCTCCAACAGATGTCTGGTTCTCAGCAAAGGAAAAGATATACTCCTGACGCAAGTAAGGCTTGAAACGCTCTGCCACGGCAGTGAGGTCATTCTCTCATCCAAACCACAGGGTTCATGAACTTAACAGTGGAATATGAAGTCAATAACATGATGTCTGTATGAGAGCATTTCACAGTTATTGGGGAGAAAAACAAGCAAAAACACAAAACTTTCTCTGATCTTATAACTCGTGGACCCTTGCTATTCATGAACATTCAGTCCAAATAGCTGAACATTCTCTGAAAATAGCACGTGCACAAGCTCACAGTGTGCCATGTTACGACGCCTTGTGAGCTTATAGACCGTCTATTTTCACAATTTCACGTACAATGAAATATATAGGGGTCCTGGGTATATTTCACTTTCAAATAAAATAAACATTAATTATATTAAAACATTTATGAAATAATGCATTAGAATGTCCTTCTTATGCATGAGGGGCCGTGATTTTTCCAGTACTTTTTTCATATTTTTTTAATATATTTTTGTAATTCACCTCACAGAAAACAGCCACGACTCAGGATCTCAATGGAAATCTAACAACCTCATCTAACAAATCTCATCTCCCTCCCGGACCGCTGTACAAACACTTGGATTCGTCTCAACTTGGTCTCTACTCCTCAGAACACCTCAGCCATGCATTTGGTCCTTTTACATTTTCAGAATCAGCATGATTGATGTGTGCAGAAACATATTCACAACTTACACAGTAGCTCAGTAGACTTTGACTAGTCCATAACAATGATTTCTCAAGGCGACAAATTTCAACTTGCAACAACGTCCCAAAGCTGCGCTGACCTGCAACGGGGCTCTATGCACAGCAGCCATATTGTAAAGAAATAGGGCCTCTTCCCAGGGCTGTCACGATTACAAACTTAAGTTCACGATTAATTGTCACTCAAATAATTGCGATTAGCAATTATTACTTCTGCCTTTTAGGCTTCGTAATCAGAAATTGCACAGGGCAGATATGACAAATAACTTAAATATACAGAGAAATTATTGACATTTTAAATCATTTTATACATGTTTTTTTTTTTTCAATTTGAAAATGTGAGAACATTTTTCAATATGGAAACGATTATAACAATTATTAAAAAATAATTGCGATTAGAAGATTATGTAATAATTGTGACAGGCCTACCTCTTCCTTACTTCCTTCACCAATGATACTAATGAAGGCTCCGTTCCATTTAGTGTAGTGTAGGTCCTTGTTTTAATTTCAAGGACCCCCATAACTCTGAGTGTCCCACGGGTCCATTTGGTTCCATTTGTGCGCTGTAAGAGTTACACACCCGTATAAGGGACCATTTGGAACCCCCTCAAGGAACCATGAGGGTCCCTGGACCACACTTTGAGACCCACTGGTGTAGCAGAGTGTTTCCAGTGAGCCAACATGCACAACCAGAATGGAACAGAGCCTTCAATAATTGGTAAAACCTGTGAAGGGAGTAAGGAAGAGGCCCAATTTCTTCACAATATGGCTGCTGTGCATAGAGCCTATTCAGACCACTGCATTTTATCTCTGCAACATATTGCAATGGTTTCAATGCATCGTGATTCGCAAATCATTGGTGATGTGTATTGGCACAGGGACAATGGCACTGGCAAGATGACAGGGTACGGTTCTGAAAGTGGGGTACGGGGACCCCCAGGGGTCCTTGATGGGGTTCCAGAGGGTCCAGTTTAATTTCACCGCATTACTTCACAGGCTAGAAGTTAACCCGATGAGACAAAGGTTACATTTGTCTGACAGTGACTATTGACTATTCAGATCATAGGTTTCACTCTCCCCACCTACAGTATATAGACACTTGTAGAATTATGTACTAAATCTAATCTAACAGCAAATATTGTATTGTACTCTTATGGGGGTCCCTGACACAACAACTTTCAACATGGGGTCTGTGGTCTAATACAGGGGTTGACACCAACGGCTGCCCGACTGCCTGTGGCAACTGCCAAGTACATAAATAAAATGTGTGGCCAAGTGGAGTTTGCTTTCAGGTTGCCTGACGGGCAAGTGCGTTTGAATGAGGAGGCAACAGTATTCATTAAATATTATTGGTTATTCATGAAAGAACAAATAATGCTATCGTTTTACAGCAGTTGCCCTCATTCAGACTTTCAAAGTGACTGTCGCCACTCGGCAGTTATAGATTGGATTTAGCATTCATTTGATTTACTTTTCTGGCAAGTGGACATGACCTTTGAGCAAATAGAACTTGACCTGTGCTTGTCCCAATGGGCAAGTGCCTCTGAGACCTTAGTGTCAACCCCTGTAACAGCTCCTGACATTCAAATGTTTGAGAACTACTATGCATTGATGGATCACACAGTAAAATCCTCAGTGTCAATTTAACTCTGAGTGTAAAGACTTAGCCAGGGTCTATTTCTGTTCTCTCAGAGGTAAAGTAAATTTAACACTCTGGATTTTATTGTACACACATCACCCTACAAATATTACTTTTTGTATTACTTCTTTAATCATAATGAGGATTAAATTAAAACCTAGCAGTCTCCAAAATGGCGTCCAGAACTCCGGATTCAAATGGCTTTCTTTGTCTACTTGCTTGCTGGGTGTCTAGAACTCGTTGCAAGACACCCTCCATTCCTCAGGACTTTATTTCATGAGAGCTCGCCGTCTTAAACAAATCACTCTTTGTCTTAAAATACACCCAAAGGTTGAAGTGTTCATCTAATGAGCCAAAGACTAGTTTAACATTTAGAAGATATCAATGAACCTTTTGTGTTTGATGTATCTGATGTAAAGCTAGCACCAGTGGTGGAAAGTAACTAAGTACATGTACTCAAGTACTGTACTTAAGAACAGTTTTGAGGTAATTTTACTTGACTGGAGTATTTCCAAATTTCTGTACTTTTACTTCTACTCCACTACATCTCAGAGGCAAATATTGTACTTTTACTCCACTACATATTATATGAAAACTTTAGTTACTTTAGAATGTGTATATTATTATTACAAACATACATTAACCACTTCAGCCCTATATACATTTTAGCCATTTGAAAATAGCCGATCCACAAGCTCACAATGCGTTTGTGAGCTTGTAGATCTGCTATTTTCTTTTCTTTTTTTTTCAACAAAAACAAATGTTAAAAGCCAGAACACAATAATTATTTATGTTAGAGCTAGGTTTAGGGATAACTTCACTAACACAAATGTCTCAGGAATTAGTCATTTTCAAAAATGTAGTACAATGCCACATAGATTACATTTTATACATTTGAAAACTTGTGAAATGGGACATTCTGCATAATGAGTACTTACTACTTTTGGTACTTTAAGTGCATTTTGATGTCAATACTGTTGTACTTTTACTCAAGAACATTTTGAATTCCGGACTTTTACTTAAACAGACTATTTCCAATTTGCTATATAGTATTGATACTAATACTAGTACTAAAAACTAATTTTAATTTTTCCACCACTGGCTAGCACCAACATCTAATATTGAAACAATTGGACTTTGTTTATTATTTTAACATTGGTTAGAACCTGATACATTGTATAAAAGTAATTAAAATCAAATAAAAATGTGTAACTATGTGTGGAAATAATATATGTAATAGTTCTATTCAAATATTCTGAATCATACTGTATAGTTCATGGACAATGTTGCAAAGAAAATACTGTACTTGATAGATGATTGACAGGTGATGTATTAAGTGATTGTACTGTAGTAGCCTACTGTAGTAGCCTATTGCTTCCTGTATCATGCAACTAAATGAGCAATAAACATTTATCAATGCTCGGGAGGTTATGTAATTATTTGTTGTGGTATTTAGGATGAACTCCTATATAAAACCACCCTACGCAGTGTTGGGGTTAATGCATTACACAACAATATTACTTTAATGAGTAACAAAGTAATATAACATAACATTCACTAATTCAACTTTTAATTGTTGTGTCCCACAAGTATCCACTGTCCATCGGCCAACACACGCACACACACACACACACGCATGCGCACGCACATGCACACACACTCTGGGAGCAAAGACTTCTGTGAGTATTATACTCCATGTACAGCTGCTTTGACAGGTATAACAGATATAAATTATAGTCCCTGATTAAAATTGACAGCTAGAATAAAAGAATCACAGAGTGGTGCCTTTGATGAGTTCCTTATGCGCATGTGTTGCACTCGCAATTAGTGTAACTGGTTGCATCTTTGTGTTGCAATCAGCTGCAGCTATTGAGGCCAGACACAAACATGTTGAGGCCGTCCGCAAACATATACGGACGGACGGACGGACGGACGCATGGACAGACCCACACAAACGGTCAAGTGTAGGAAAAAACATCAGTAATGTGTTTTCTTATGGCTGGTGATGAAAAACCCTGGCATATATTACCCTCTGTGGTACCATGCTGCACTGTTGGTGCTGTATGAAATGCTGCCCTCTAGCGGAAACTTCATACCATGCATGTGAGCAGTTGCAGTAGGACAGGTGATTGATAAAACATAACAGACAGACAACTCAAAACCTTCCAACAGCAGCCACAACACACACAAGACAAAATGGTGACAAATATTAAATTAGTTTCACATCAAACCTCATTCCAATAGACAAAAACAGAGTCACTGGACATGACTCAGTCTTTGGGCCACAATACATCAGCAATAGATGAATTAAATGAGCATTCTGTAGCACAGACAATGACAGACAATAACAGACAATGACAGACAGCAGCACAGAGACAAACAGAGTTCCTACCTTTAACCATCTTCTTCTTGACTTGACTGCAGCAAAGTCTTCGATCCATTCAAGCCAGTGAAATGAATCCACTTTCCATTAGAAGTCCCTCTCAATGGACATGAAAGTGAGAGGATTAAGCTGCTCTTGAACCATTGTGGATCTCACTCTGTTTCTTTATGAGGGCTGACAAGAAAGAGCGCTCGCTCTCCACCTGTATATGAGATACATTACGTAAGGAAAATGGTCATCATTAAAAGGAATACCGGAAAGGTGGGCACCAGGAAGAGTGGGCACTTTGAGGGGAGAAGAGTGGGCAACAGAAAGACTGGGAAAACTGGGCACTAGGAAGAGTGGGCACTTTTCTTTCTATCATTTTATGGTGTGTGTGTGTGTTTAGTTATGTTTTCTCTATCCTAACATTGATCATTTGACATTTTGTTGGTATCCTTAACATTTTGAGGTATGTGACCATTTTCTCATTTTAGTCTTGTTTTTTAACAGTACTATTTTGGCAAATAAACTCTTATATTATAGTGTAATGAAACAATGTTGAACACCAGGTCTTAAACAACAGCACTCCAGCAACTGCCAAAGTTAAATTAAGTTAAAAAATACCATCTTTATCACATACAAAACACTTTCTGAGGACACGAATCCTAAGACTTCAGGTGCCCACTCTTCCAGGTGCCCACATTTCCCTAATGCCCATTGCCCACTCTTCCAAGGTGCCCAGAATGTTTTGGTTCCCACCTTTCCTGTTACCACTAGTCTGAAGTTATTGCCTTATGATACCACTAGAGGGCAATATAACATTAAATAACTTTATACTCAATCAAAGCACAATAACAGAGCATTAGCTTCAAATTACTTGAGTATTTCCAATTTTCAATACTTTATACTTCTACTCCACTACATCTCAGAGGCAAATATTGCACTACTTTACTACAATTATTTGAAGAACTTCATTTACTTTTTAGATTTAGATTTGTATTACTAAACATACAACCACACAACTCTATATCCATTTTTACTATTTGGAAATAGCCGATCTGCAAGCTCACGTCGCGATGCATGCGTTGTGAGCCTATAGATCTGCTATTTTCAAAAGATTTGTATACATTTTATATTATTTTTAAAAACTTGTGAAATGGGACATTCTGCACAATGAGTACTTTCTTCTTTTGGTACTTTAAGTATATTTTGATGCCAATACTTTTGTACTTTTACTCAAGTAAATGTTGAATTCCAGCCATTTACTTGGTGTAACAGAGTCTTTCTACATCGCAGTATTGATACTTTTTCTTAAGTAAAAGTGTGAGTAGCCTACTTTTCCCACCACTGGCCTTCAGTAATCAGTATTATGTCACTTTCTGGTCACAGACTGTCACACACTTTGAAAACACAGCAGAATGGAACAGGAGACGGATTGTGCTGGGGAGGAGCGATGGTGGTGCTTCTGTTTGTTTGTTTGTTTGTTTGTTAGTTTGTTTACAGGATACATACCCTACAGTCAGCCAGCCGTCCTCTCTCCAGCGACAAGCCCAGTGTTACGGCCAAAATGGTGACCTATAGAATAGTGCGTCTGCAGAGGGCACTGTGTTTACTGTCTGTGGAAAAATAAACTAGTTGTTTATGAATATTAAATAAACAAATAAAGTGAGATGGCCTTTTAACTCATCTGCACTAGTAACGTTTTTATTCATGACTTCACCTATAATCACTTCAGTTCAGGGTTCATCACCATGCCAGCTTGTGATGGACATTTTCATCAACATTTTAGTTTTGCCACAGACATACAAAATAAGTGGTCAATAGTATTACCAGAAACACATATAGCAGGAGTCACCAACATGGCTGTGTCAGTGGCAAGACTTGTCCATGTCTGAGGCAATTTATTTTATTTTGAAGAAGTGTGTGTGTGTGTGTGTGTGTGTGTGTGTGTGTGTGTGTGCGTGCGTGCGTGCGTGCGTGTGTGTGTGTGCGCGCATGTGACTGTGGGGGTGTACAGTAGCTGTGTGAACGATATCCTCTGTTCATGATGATCTGATGGGAGGTTGCACTATTATATCCAGGGGTGGAAAGTACATTTACTCAAGTACTGTACCTACCTATTACCTATTATAACCTTGTTGGTACTTTATACTTACCTGCTGCAACACATGAATGCATTACTATTTACAATCCAATACTATTATTGTGAAATTAATCAATCTGCATCCTCCTATCCTCCTATAATTCTAGTAACCTCTGTAGTAGTGTCTGTCTGAGACCAAACCAGTGAAGCCGTGTCTGAGACCAAACCACTGAAGCCAAAACCTGTGAGCCCAAACACGTTTCTGCCCGGTTCTCCTCGGTGCCTGGAGCTATTGATCTCAAATTGCGCACAGCCATTGACCATGACCATGTGCATGGAACTGTCGAGCCACTTCTTCGATATCACTAAATATCAGCTGTTTATTCGCTTTTGGATGTCAAAGAATGTCGCCAGCCTCGCATTTACAGCCCCACTGCTTCACACAGTTGAGCGAACACTCGCCTCCGCGGCCGTGTATGCGCGGCTCGCGCCTGTGTGTTCGCGCATGCACGTTCGGGAGGCACGACGACACACTGTTGCCGTGTTGCCGTCTGCGTGTGTGTGTGTGTGTGTGTGTGTGTGTGCGTGCGTGCGTGCGTGCGTGCGTGTGTGTGTGCGCGCACGCTCGCTCGCGACGGCTCGCACGGTCGCACCTGTGTGTTCGCGCATGCACGTTGGGGAGGCACGTGTCACAATGTAGGCTACATTATTTGTGTTTGCGTGACGCCCGTGTGTGTGTTCGCGACGGGCCACGGGCCGCATGAGGACGTACTGTGCATGGTGTGTGTGTGTGTGTGTGTGTGTGTGTGTGTGTGTGTGTGTGTGTGTGTGTGTGTGTGTGTGTGTGTTGTTTGTGCACGCAAAAGCAAAGCAAAGTTTGTTGTTTACCCAGGGTGTCGGACTAAGCACGAAGCTTGTTTCCAGCCGGACCCTGCATGGAAGCCTTGCTCAAGGGCTATTCAGCGGTGATTCATGATTGATGTGATGAATTGGGGAATCGAACTAGGGACCTTCCGGTATCAAGGCCGCCCCTCCAACCACTAGGCCACCGCTGCCACTATGTGTGTGTGTGTGTGTGTGTGTGCGTGCGTGCGTGCGTGCGCGCGCGCGCGCGTGTGTGTGTGCGTGTGTGTGCGTACAGTATGTGTGAGTGTGTGTGTGTGTGTGTGTGTGTGTGTGTGTGTGTGTGTGTGTGTGTGTGTGTGTGTGTGTGTGTGTGTGTGTGGAAGTCATAGGCCAACTGAGTCCAAACAGACCCAGGATGATTAAAAACAAACTCTTTGGGTTTTAATTAAGATACAACCTGCACTTTCTTGAATAATTAAAGTATATGACAGTACAACCACACTCTGAAAAACAAGCTTCTTATCTGTTGATATGAAATGAACCTTGTTTGATTCTTTGTCAGCGTTCTGTCTCTTATTCGTCTGTGTCTTGTGTATCTTCTATGACACCTGGATTTACCAATCAATAAAGGTCTGCCTGCCTGCCTGCCTGCCTGCCTGCCTGCCTGCCTGCCTGCCTGCCTGTTTGCCTGTCTGCCTGTCTGTCTGTCTGTGTGTCTATGCTACTGACATATACAATATGTACATGTGAAAAGCATTCCTGTGGAAGGATAATAAGGAAATCAATGAATCATTAAATTGGGGAGATAAAGTGAGAAGTTCTAAGGTTCTAAAAGCTGTAATGTAAAGTATGTTCAATGGAATTAATACACATGAGAAGAAACATAATGTTTGTTATGTTTTCCTACAGAGACATGAGTTATTCTTACTAGGTTAAGTGCTGACGGACTAGAATTTACACCGGGATATTTTCTGTATCATATTATGTGTATAATACAACATGTGAAGCTGTATCTTGCACCCCACTCCCCTTTACTTAGTACGAACCATCCTGCTATCCCCATGGTATTCTGCTCAGATGTTAAAACTAAAAGGAAATGGTAGAGTGAGCTTAGTTTCAGCAGGTTTGTTTTCCACTCACATAATGACTGGAGGCCACACACACACAACCCTGAAAGTTAGTCAATAGTATTATACATTGTTTGTTTATTATAAATGTGAATAAACCACATAATTATATGTGTGTGTGTGTGTGTGTGTGTGTGTGTGTGTGTGTGTGTGTGTGTGTGTGTGTGTGTGTGTGTGCGTGCGTGCGTGCGTGCGTGCGTGCGTGCGTGCGTGCGTGCGTGCGTGCGTGCGTGCGTGCGTGCGTGTGTGTACTAGCCTCAGTTAACTGATTCTGAACCTTTTCCTGTCAGGTGGAGAGCTGTCATGCGTATGCACTATGTAGTCTTAGTAGGTGAAAATAGGCTTAAACATAAGCTAGATTTTTTGTCTGTGTTTCTTAATGCTAAAATGAGGCTACTGTTAGGATTGAAAATGATCAAAGGCACTTCATGGCTATGTTAAATTGTAACTAGAAAAAGTGCTCCTCGGAGCACAGGTCTCCGCCAGGTCAGGAAGGTTATTGTGGCCTCCTGGTGGCGCTATAATAGGCCAATGTGAAAAGGGTGCCATTTCTTCTTAGGCCTTGCACGGCAATCGGACACTGCATTCATGATTTGAGGTATTTTGTTCAAAAGAAATTGCTAAATAGTTTTGCTAAATTAGACCTGCTGGTGGCGCTATAACAGGCCAATGGTAAAAGGGTGGCATTTGCTCATCAACATGGTGTGAATGTGCGTGCAAAGTTTGACCGCAATCAGACGCTGCGTTCATGATTTGCGGCATTTTGTTCAAAACAAGCCACTACAGCAAACTTTAGATGTAAATCTTAGCCAATCAGGATGGAAATTATGAAAAATCAAACACATCCGTCTTGATCACATGACTATAGACTATAGAGATCATGTGTACCGATTTGCGTGAAATTTGGATAAAATCGGAAGGAGTAATATTTAAAAAAAATGTTTTACATAAGTCGGCCTCCTGGTGGTGCTATAAAAGGCAGATGTGAAAAATGCAGGGCAAAGGTTTTTCGTTGACCTCTAGGGAGTGCGCTTACAAAGTTTTACACATATCGGTGCAGTTATAGGTAAAAACACGAATCGGCCTGTTATAGCGCCACCATGGGGCTTTCAAGTGGCATTTCTTCCTCGGCATAGTGGAAATATGCGTTTCAAGGAAATTGCATGCTGTGTTCATGATTTGAGGCATTTACTCTCTCGCCATGCCTTTCGTGCTGCACTCATGTGATAGTGTTCTAGTTAGATAACAGAATGAGGGAAGTTGTGCTGCTAGCTGTGAGTTCAATAACGAGGGTCGTAAATATGGTGTAAATGAAGTTCGTAAAGGAGGTCGTATTTCTGGTACTCACTAACGGACGTGCGATTCAAAAGGGGTGTCGTATATGACAGAGACGTGCGTATGACCAGTGCGTATGACCAGGTGTGATGATTACTCTCTGGAAGGCTGCATCCAACAGCATCCAACTTCAACGTCACCGTGCTGAACCGTGCCAAACAGTGTTGCCATGTCCGCTTATTATAAGCGAATTTGGACTTATTTTTCTGTAAAGTTGCTTGTAAATATTGGGAGCTGTGGGATGCGTTTTTTTTTTGGCTTGTTTCTAAAGTGTAGTTAGTTATTTGGGCTTGCTTCACAATTGTTTAATTGTTTTAACCGGTGGTTCTCAAATATTTTCATGTCATGGACCCCCAAGTTAATATGTATGCTAATTTATCCCTATAAGCCCCATCTGAAAATGTTTTGTGCGAGCTGGAGGCAGATTTGTGTTGTTAGAATGTTTAAAAAATCTTCCAAATCTTCCAAATTGTATTACACGATTTTAAAAATAAATAGCAGATCTACAAGCTCACAACGGTTTAATTAAAGTGCTTACAATGGCCTAAGTGCCAGTTGCTTCTTTTGGGCTTGTTTTCCTAGACCTGGTTGCTTATTTCTCTCACAACATCTGGCAACGCTGTCGCTGATGCAAGTTCAACTCTGCCGTCTCTCGTCTAAGATAACATATTATGCGGTGTCGCATCGCCTTGACAACTTACTGTTCTGTCTGGAAGCGGATCACGTAATAAATGCTCTCTTGTGTAATGAGAATAAAGAAGTTTACAAGGTTTAACCCCATTACCAAATAAAAGGCTAATAAAACGTGGAAAGGATATTATAAGCATTTTCTAATGAACATTGCGCACCTTAAATATGATGTTGAAAATAAATCCAGGGCATACAAGTGGAACGCTTCTATCCGATTATGGACCAGAGCTTATTGATTAAATTAGTTCATTTTGGATATCACTGTCCTACGTCGGAATGGGGAATGGTTCTGGACACAGCTTTCATCCACTTTATTTTTCCTCATCAGATGGTAATATTTATTAGGCTGTTGTGTGTGGCGTTCATGTGATCAATATACAGTAGCCTACAGTAGGCTTTACAAATTAATACCGCGACACGGACACTGATGCAGTCAGTCCCTCCGCAGTTTCATTAAGGCATCATAGCCTATTTTCATTATTACGTGACACTTTGGCTGAGATGGCCCGCTGGCAAACACACACCTAATAATTCAGCATATAGCCTAGAAAATAAATAAAAAGCGGTGGAATCTACATCATGTCTATATTATGCATAGGCTACAAGCAATATATCGTTTGACATTTATTTTTAATGTTTTATATATATGTGTTGACAAATGTTGGGCACATATATATTTTATTTGAGGTTTGCCACTGTTGTAATTGATTTTGACATGAAGAATAAAGCATTCTAAAGACATACGCACATTTCAGCCCTGGTACGCCAGCCTCGGGGCTGACCTGAGAACGTGCGCACCTGACGCACAAAACACAGACCAAAAAATCTTTATGCATCATCAGGTGGATATGTACGACTTGTCCTAAATGCCGGTAGGCCTACGTACAAAATATGGTCGCAAATCCCTTTATGAATCAGGGCCATTGGCCCCGATTCAAAACGAGGGTCGTAAATATGGTGTAAATGAAGTTCGTAAAGGAGGTCGTATTTCTGGTACTCACTAACGGACGTGCGATTCAAAAGGGGTGTCGTATATGACAGAGACGTGCGTATGACCAGTGCGTATGACCAGGTGTGATGATTACTCTCTGGAAGGCTGCATCCAACAGCATCCAACATCAACGTCACCGTGCTGAACCGTGTTAAACAGTGTTGCCATGTCCGCTTATTATAAGCGAATTTGGACTTATTTTTCTGTAAAGTTGCTTGTAAATATTGGGAGCTGTGGGGTGCGTTTTTTTGGGCTTGTTTCTAAAGTGTAGTTCATTATTTGGGCTTGCTTCACAATTGTTCAATTATTTTAACCGGTGGTTGTCAAATATTTTTATGTCATGGACCCCCAAGTTAATATGTAGGCTAATTTATCCCTATAAGCCCCATCTGAAAATGTTTTGTGCCCGCTGGAGGCAGATTTGTGTTGTTAAAATGTTTAAAAAATCTTCCAAATATTCCACATTTTATTACAAGATTTAAAAAAATATATATAGCAGATCTACAAGCTCACTACGGTTTAATTAAAGTTCTTATAATGGGCTGTCAGTTGCTTCTTTTGGGCTTATTTTCATAGACCTGGTTGCTTATTTCTCTCACAACATCTGGCAACGCTGATGCAAGTTAAACTCCGCCGTCTAAAGAATAAAGATAACAGATGCGGTGTCGCATCGCCTTGACAACTTACTGTTCTGTCTGGAAGCGGATCATGTAATAAATGCTCTCATGTGTAATGACAATAAAGACGTTTACAAGGTTTAACCCCATTACCAAATAAAAGGCTAATAAAACGTGGAAAGGATATTATAGCCTATAAGCCTTTTCTAATGAACATTGCGCACCTTTACCAAGGTAAAAAGATTATGAAATCCAGCATCCAAGTGGAACGCTGCTATCCGATTATGGACCAGAGCTTATTGATTAGGCTACTTATTGATTAAATTAGTTATTTTTCTATTAATATATCACTGTCCTACGTCGGAATGGGGAATAGATCTTCTGGACACAGCTTTCATCCACTATTAGTTTCCTCATCAGATGGTAATATTTATTAGGCTGTTGTGTGTGGCGTTCATGTGATCAATATACAGTAGAGTAGCCTACAGTAGACTATTAGCCTACAAATTAATACCGCGGCACGGACACTGAGGTGGGTCAGTCTCTCCGCAGTCTCATTAAGGCATGATAGCCTATTTTCATTATTACGTGACACTTTGGCTGAGATGGCCCGCTGGCAAACACACTGAGGGACCTTTTCAGCTCTAAATGCGACTCATAGCCTAGAAAATAAATAAAAAGCGGTGGAATCTATCTACATGTCTAAGCAATACATCGTTTGACATTTATTTTTTATTTTTTTATATATATGTGTTGACAAATGTTGGGCACATATATATTTTATTTGAGGTTTGCCACTGTTGTAATAGATTTTGGCATGAAGAATAAAGCATTCTAAAGACATACGCACATTTCAGCCCTGGTACGCCAGCCTCGGGGCTGACCTGAGAACGTGCGCACCTGACGCACAAAACACAGACCAAAAAATCTTTATGCATCAGGTGGATATGTACGACTTGTCCTAAATGCCGGTACGTACAAAATATGGTCGCAAATCCCTTTATGCATCCGGCCCACTGTGTCTAATATTGTAACACTCAAGTTCTCCTAATCATGTACTGTATCCCAGGTTTTTTTGGACTCTAACGTGGACCAGCTGGGCAACCAACTGGAGTTAAAAGACCTCTGAAAGTCTTATGTCCAAGAAATGTGATTTACGTGCTGTGCTGACAGTATTGTGCATGTCGTGGCTCGTTGCCATTCACATGGGTGGCTGTTGCATGTGCACGCATGCCCAAGTACAGTATGTTATACTGCAGTGGTTCTCAAATTGGGGTCCGGGGACCCCCAGGGGTCCTTGAGGAGTTACATGACTAACTCTGAGAGTGTACAAATGGAACCAAATGAACCTGTAAGGTTCCATTCGTACACTCAGAGTTAGGATTTCATACTGTAGTATAGATTGGAGTCCTGGATATAGACCGGGATGTCCTTGAAATTTTAAAGTTTGAGAACCACTGTTATACTTTACTGTACCATTGTAATTAATGAACAGGTTTCTGTTTGGGATGAACGCAGCACTCTTTACATTATCTGGAATGCTTCCTTCTAGCAATAAAGGTCTTAATATCTTGAGTTTGAGACACTTGAGGTAACGCGATCACCATCACAAACTGCAGCTCATGGCTCTAGCTCAGGGTTTTTCAACTGGTGGTCCGTGGACCACTGGTGGTCCGTGGAGGTATTGCATGTGGTCCCTGATCATACATTCAGTAATGTAGGAAAGTGAAGATTTTATTTTCAATTGTTTTTCATTATTTTCATTTTATTTTGGAGAAACTTATTAACTTTGTATTTGAGGACAGGGGAATTAAAGACATTATCATCATTATCAGTGGTCCTTTGAGAAGGCTTATGCTTCAATTCCAAAAGTACTTCAAGCTTAACTACAAAAGAGGATCAGCTCATTGCCATGTCCACAGACTCTGTCAAGAGGCACATGTATGAAACACAGTCCCTTGTGAAGTTCTGGATGAGTTGTCAGGCACAATTCCCAGAGCTTGCGGTAAAAGCAAAATGTATTTGACCTTTTGTAACTACGTATCTCTGTGACAGTAGTATTTTCATGCTGGCATACCTGAAAAATATGTACAGGGCAAGATTTGAGCCAGAACATGACATGAGACGTGAGACTCCACTATAGCCAAGAAGAGACAAACATAGACCACCCTTGTTCATGTCATGGACCACTAGTGGTCCATGGACCACTAGTTGAGAAACAGTTCACTCAATGACCTGGTGACCCAAGATGACACATCATGTTGCTGACCACGGGCGTCAATTGGGTATGGCAGGCTATTGCAGCTGCCATACCCTGGCTCCAGGGGAGAAAAAAAAAAGAAGTACTTTTTTGATAATAAATCGGGAAAATCAGGCAAAAATAAGAATTAAATAACATAACTCTAACCTAACCCGAATCCTAACCCTAAAACCGAAATAAAGTAACCAAAAACTGGAAAAAAACGAACCCAACCCGCCCAGAACCGCACAAAAATTTTGCGCGCGCGCGGGGATGACCTCATGCACGCGCGCTGCACGCGCGTGCATGAGGTCGCGTGCATGTTGCCATACCCTAGCTTTTGCTGAACTGACGCCACTGTTGCTGACAGCAGTTACTGGAGCATCCACAGAAAAGGGAATTGGAATCTCAAGAAGTGGAAGTGTGGCCTGGTTGAATCATCGCTGCGCGCGCGTGCATGAGGTCGCGTGCATGTTGCCATACCCTAGCTTTTGCTGAACTGACGCCACTGTTGCTGACAGCAGTTACTGGAGCATCCACAGAAAAGGGAATTGGAATCTCAAGAAGTGGAAGTGTGGCCTGGTTGAATCATCGCTGCGCGCGCGTGCACGAGGTCGCGTGCATGTTGCCATACCCTAGCTTTTGCTGAACTGACGCCACTGTTGCTGACAGCAGTTACTGGAGCATCCACAGAAAAGGGAATTGGAATCTCAAGAAGTGGAAGTGTGGCCTGGTTGAATCATCATTATTAGGAAATGTGCCCATATAATAGCATGTGTCTGCTCACTCATCAGTTAACATGAGTTTAATATAGAAGGCTGGATGAAGTAAGAGAAATTCTCAAAAACACTCAAACACTCAAAAACGCTCTGCTCACTAGCATTATATTTCAGTTAAATAATGACTTTTAATTAAGGGCTTGATTAAATGTGTTGCGCATTGTATCGTGCAATGAATTATATCTAGCCCTTAACAGTCATTATTTAAGAACATCTGTCTATGGACAATTGGTGAGTATTTTAGTTCTTATAACCCTAATCATACAGAGTTATACGCTGATCATAATATATTATAGACACTGGGATGCATAATAGTAATCTTAGCCCATATCCCCTCCCAACACAACAGTGGTCCCCAGGTGGAGTCTTAGTCAGGGTGGTGGTCCCTGGTTCACAATCAGTTGAAAACCCCTGCTCTAGCTGACTCTAATCAAACAGTTAATCTCAGCTTTGGGTTTTTCTTTTAAAGTGATTTTGCACCCTGAATGCGCACACACCAAGGTTATAATAGTTTTGGATTTTTCATTATAGTTTATAATAGTTTTATATATATATTTTTTTTTTAATATATATTTTTTTCATTAGTCTTTGTTAGTTTTGAAAAAATAAATTCTAATTCAGTTAGTTTTAATTAGTTTTTAGAGCGGCTTTGCTAGTTTTTATTTAGTTAACATTTTTGTGACAACGCCTAGTTTTAGTTTAGTTTTTATTAGTTTTAGTGTTAGTTCTAGTTTTTTCATACTTTGGGTTATTTGGTTATAAGGTGCAGGATTAAAAAAGGTCAGAGTAAGTATTCGGTAATAAAAACTCAACAAAAGATACCATTTAAAATATATATATTCAGTTACTGTTGGATAATCAACCATTCACACAACTATAACAGTCCACAAAATAGCAGCCTTAAGTGCAAAATGTACTGTGCCTGGTAAAAATCTAAATAGCCATGCAACATAAGAACATAAACCTTTTCATGAGACAAACAGGGACCAGGAGTCTCAGGCTTCTGGGGTGCTCAGAGAGGCTGCCTTGTCAAGGTACTCGCTAAGCCTGCTTATGGGCGCTTCTCAAGTGGCCTTTAAGATTTGTGTTTTTTTTTCCAGTGGTGGAAAAAGTACTCACATTTCTTACTTAAGTAAAAGTATTAATACTGCAATGTAGAAATACTCCGTTACAAGTAAAAGTCCGGAATCAAGCTTCTCCGGAACTACTCTGCCGGGACTGGGGGAGAGGAGAGGCTCTGGCACGTGGAGGGACTTGGCTCTGTGGATGGCCTCCTGACCGGGCTCCTCCTTCGTCTCACCAGGTCCAGAACCTGAGCGTTGCACCAGACTCCCCCGCTCCGAACATTTCATTCTGGCGTGATGGTTTCTTGGGCCGTGGTGATGCAGGCTCCACTTCCGGTTTGCTTGAATGGCCCTCCTTAAAGGCCTCACCGTGGGTTTGTGGGCTTCTTCCTCACGGAAGACACAGGCTGGGGGCGCTAACCCATACTCCTCCCGGATGCCGTCTACATTCCGGCTGTCAACCGTCTCTCCAGTGGTCACCAAACTATTCCTGGTTGTCACATAGTCTATTCCTATGAGCCCTATGAATAGAATAACAATAATGAAAAACCATCACATGGATGCAGCTGGGACGTATCATCAGTGTTGTAGCCTGGGATCAACGGGTGTTTCGGGTCTCGCAACATACACCCTCGCCCAGGTGTATCACCCGTTTCCACTACAAGGCACTCGCTATTGCCTTTCTCACTGTTGTATTCAAATAAATCCCATATTACAGGGCTCTGCCGCTTTCTCCAAACTTTTTTGTCCGTCGCCAATATGCCAAAGTAACGTGCAGTCAGTGCTGCGCACGGTGCAGAATGCAAACAACAAGCGTAACGGTAACCAGAAGACTCGCCTCAAAACACGCTCGCCCACTGTCTGCCATTTTGTTTCGTGTACCAGCGGTTCTATTATTCTTGGTATGTGTTTAACTGAGAATAAGGTTAGAAATAAGTTAAGGGTTAGGCATAGTTTTACTGAGGTTAAGTTTAGGAGTAAGGTTAGGTTTTGGCACCGTTTTCTGAGGTTACATTTAGGAATACCAGGTGGCAACTGTTTAATTAATCAAATTAATTTAAATCCAAAAGAAAAAACGAAGGGCATTTTGACTATAATTGTTTCCGCCAGGCCAAAAGGCATGGCGAGAGTATGTTTTGCCCCCTGTCCGTCCGTCTGTGTGTGTGTCCGTGCATCATTCTGTCTGTGTACAGCTAATCTCCGACACCGTTGGTTTGATCGCAGCGATTTTTCACATGGGCCTTTTATAGCGCCACCAGGAGGCCGATGTGTGCGAAACACTTTTTTGGATTTGTTTCCCCCCACAATTCGGTACACAGTATCTCTATAGTCATTAAATGGAACAAGTCTTTCAGATTTTTCATATTCTTCATCCTGATTGGCTAAAATTGTCTTACAAAGTTTGCAGGAGTAGTTCGTTTTGAACAAAATGCCTCAAATCATGAACACATCATGCAATTTCCGTGAAATTTTGCACACACATTCCCATTAGGATGAAATGCCACTTGAAATTCTTCAAATCAGCCTCATGGTGGCGCAATAACAGGCCGATTTTCTTTTCCTACAACTGCACCGATCTGTGTAAAACTTTCTATCATCAAAGTTAATTTAACTCTGATTCTGCCACACGGTTGAAACTGAAAGCAGAGCCGTCTGGATACATTACATTACAGTCATTTAGCAGATGCTTTTATCCAAAGCGACTTACAATAAGTGCATTCAACATAGGTAGGCAAGGAAACTACTAATCACCAGAAGTATTAAGTGCATTCTCTTCTAAAACGAGCAACTAAGAGTATACCTAGCGCTAAGGTAAAAGTGCAACGCCAGTTTAGGTAAAGGGATACATTCAAAGAGAGTCACAGACACGAGAGGTTTTGCAGTGCAAACATTTACTGAAGGAAGTGACGGTACAATAATCACGGGCACCTGGATCTCCAGGTACCTAAGTAACCATGACACCATGTTACCATAACAACCACACACCCATTCCTGGCGCCACCCTTTTTTTCTTCAAGATATACCACCCTTTTTCTAAGACACCCCCTTACTCTTACAACACATTGTGCATCCCATAATCCCCCGCACAAAATGTCTTTTTGAACATAGTCCAATCACATAATATCACATTTCACAACTGCAGCCTATCTGGTGCCCGCCGCTCGCGCCCTGATCGACGAGGCACTATACACGGGTCACAGGTCGGTCCAGGAGGACTGACCCCTTTCTCAGAATCCATCCTGGGTGCCTCGGGAGGCGACACAGTCTCATCTGACTGGTCCATGTCCCCGCCAAGCGAAACCGGTGTCGACAGGGGCTCAGACATGTCTGATAACATGCCACCATGGGGACAACGGGGTGACATAGGAGGCTCTGCTATAGCTGGTGGTGTATCGGGGCCACGTAGAGAAGACTCATCTGGATCCTCATCGGACGACAGACCGGTGTCCACTGGACCCGTGACTGCAGACGGGCCTATCACCTTGTAGCAATCACTCAATCTGACTCTGTAGGAGGTACGGCGCAGCTGATTACCCGTAAACTTCTGAATGTTGCACCATGCTCCATCAACGCTGACGACCAGGTATCTGTCACGGGCTCTTGACTTGTTCCGATCCCCATATAGGTACACAAGATCTCCTGGCTGGAGAGACACTGGCACAGCTACACGGCCGGATGGTGTTTTCGACCTCATGCTGTATGGATGGTTGGCAACACGCTGCGACTGCTGTTCTCTGATGAGAGCCTGGTCATTGACGGGTAACTGCTGATGGGAGAATTGATCCCGCTGAAACAACATCTCACGGGCAGCCAGCCCACGTGACCTAACACGGCTGTTCAAGCGGGCTGTGGAGACAGAGAGCAGCAGAGGGGTAACAACTTTGCAATTTGGCTCCATACGCAAGATCTCACCTTGCAGTTCTTGAATAGCTCTCTCAGCCACCGGATTCTTGTTGACGTTCTTGACCTTGCCCACTTCCACGACAAGCCTGTGTTTAGCAAGAACCTCATCTCCTTCCAACGAAGCAAATCCAGGAGCTGGGTCAGTTCTAATCACTGCAAAGGGCCCATCAAGTGGACATATGCCTACACATAGGCGAAGTAAAGCGTCTCTGAGTGTCTCTGCGCGTTCGTTCTCAATGATGGACGTCAACGTGAATGATGTCACACATTCTCGAACAACAAGAATGAACTGGCGTTCACGTCTAAACACATCAGCTGCAAAGGCGGCCCCAACGACCTCGGGTGGGTCACTCGTAGACTGGTCAAGCATGAATACAGGGGCTTTTTTCAGGGACGCACATTGATGACACCCGTCAGCGACGCGTTGCACAGACGCATCCATGTCCAAAGCATAGAAGTAACGCTGCACAACTGTCTTCAACTGGTGGGTGGTTGGATGGTCCAGCTTAATATGGAGGGAAGTGAGTAGGCCATCCAGAGCAGCCCTGGGCACTACAATGCACTCAGTTGATGCCGCAAGAGGAGTGTGACGACGGACAACCAAGAGACCATCCCTGGACAACGTGGCTGCATTCAAGTAACATTTCACATCACGCACATTTGTCAGTTTCTTCGATGGTCGTGTACCCTGACGGAGATGAGCACCTGTACGTCTGAGGTCCGAGCACTCCGACTGTATAGCCAACCACGCTGACCTAGACGTGAACGGCATTTTCTGAGCTCCCCTCATAATTTCCCCGGTGCTCACCTGGCGCACAACAGACTCAGCCGCCACCTGAACGAATGTACATATCTGGCAAGTTGGATTGTCACACTCTTGTGCATTGCGGCTAGCAAAATCAGACGGTAAGATAGATGCCCCCGCCACATGCCGGACAAGCACCTGGTACCGGCTTGCTGTTGACAGGAACGAAGTAACACGAGGGCTTGCCGAAAACTCCCCCTTACACAGTTTCTCAAAGGCCTGGACACATGGCTTGCTGTCTGTCAGAACACATGTCCTCTGAGACGACTGAATAATATAAGGGGCAAAGTGCTTCACTGCTGCTGCTATGGACAAGGCCTCAACCTCACAGGGCAGCCAGGTGGACTGATTTTTGCGTAGCTTAGCACTGAAGTACCCTGCAACTTTGACAGTGTCCTTACAGGTGATGTACAGCGTAGCTGCCAAACCCGGATCCCTGACAGCACCATCAGTAACAATCCATAGCTGGTCAGCAGGTCGTGGCAATGTAATGGCGTGGGCCGAGGACAAGGCCTTCTGGGAGTTACTGAAAGCACACAGCAGCTCGTCTGACCACTGGATCACGTCCTTTGAGTCTCTCCCAGCAATCACGTCATCAAGTGGAGCAAGTGTGGTAGCACAGTTTTTGAGTACACGAGCCAGCACCTTGTACGCTCCAATGAATGACCGCATCTCAGTCACAGTCTTTGGGGGAGGGCACGCAGCCAGGGCGGATACACGGTGAGCGGTGGCTCGGATAGTGCCTTGACGCCACACCCAGCCTAGAATAGAGGTCTGTATGGGCGCTACGGTGGTCTTGGTTGCGGCAAGTTTCAATCCACAATGCTGCAACGCTGACAATACCCTCCTCCAGACGGCCAACAGGTCGTCAAGAGTATTTGCGCCACAGTACATGTCGTCTGCCACTTTGGCTATGTGGCCTTGCTCAAGAAGCTCCCCGAACACCCTGCACGTCAACTCCTCCAACGCCGTCTCAGACCCTGGCATGCCCATGGCGCTACGCACGTACACGCGAACGCCCTTGAACGGTGTAACAACTCCACAATATTTCCATGAGTCCCTGGATAAGGGGATTTGATAAAAGGCTTTGGTGAGGTCAGTAGCAATAGTGTACTTCCACTGAGCTATCAACCGTAAGGTGGAGTCAACATCAGGCATAAGTGACGGTTGAGGTTTACTGTACCGACCAACGTCTGCGAATGCTGTGACGAGGCGAGATCCGCCCCCCGACTTCTTCACAAGAAATGATGGATTGACATACTCAACTGCAGCCCCAACATCCTCAGGCTTTTTGAAGACACCCATCTGCTCCAAAGTGTCAAACTGAGCTTGAAGCTCCTGCAACTGACCCCTGGAATACTGCGGGACCCTGCCCTTACGCTGTGGGGGTTGAACAGGCCCCATATTCACTTTGGCCTGGAAGGGTCCCACAGCACCATTGTATCCTTTGAACTGTGGGTCAAACACAGTGTCAAACTCTCTGTGCAAGACACGAAACTTGTCTCTGATGACATGGGGCATAATGTTGTCTGGATCTAAAGCTACAAGGTCAGAAAAGGGGGCAGATTTGGACACCAGGCCAGACTTCGGAGATTCGACAACTACTGGAACATTTTCACATGATGGGGCAAATGTAGCTCTAACACGGCATACATGGTCATGTCTCTGGATCAACTGCGGTTCCTTGGTGAAGTTAGGGACTCGGATCTTCCCTGCCACGCTGTGCAGTAACTCTGGGGCAAGCCATTGGTGTGCGTGTCTTTGATCAACATGCGGCTCAACAGCCAACTCGCCATCCACGTCACAGAGGTCGGCTGGCAGATCAAGCTCGATGTACTTCCCAGGCCACACTGTAGACTTGTCAGGTGCGCTGAGTACATGTGCACGCCGCACCACATGTCTATCACCTTTGTGCTGGGTGCCATAATAATAGGTGTTTTCACCCACACACACCTGATGTTTGGCTGGCCTGATCGACACGTCGTTCTTCACCATAAACGGGATCCCAGCCAAGATGTCTGAATCAAGGTTCGCCATGACAAGGCCTTCAAAATAGAGGTTGTGCCCGGCCCTTTGAAAGCATGTTCTTATCTCTCCCAATACCTTCAACGGGGACGATCCGTCTGCCTGATGGGCCAATTGTGTGGTCTTTGTGACGGTGACGCCCAGTTTTGTGGCACATGATGCCTTCATCATATTTCCTGTTGCGCCACTGTCAATAGTGAGTCTTACAGCTCGATGTCCATGAAAAGTGTCAAGATACGGTGATGACTTGATGACCACCCGCTGAACAACGCTGGCTGTAGTCATCTCTCCACCAGCGAAGTTGTCTGATTCGTCCTCAGACTCACTCTGCTCCCCTGTAACCTGCCGTGTCCTTGCCATGAACCTTTTGTCCTCAGGGGGCAGAAATGGGCATTTGCTCAAGAAATGTTCATCAGGCCTTCTGGCCTCCTTACACAGAGGGCACACACTCCTCCTCGGAACATGATTCATCTGTTTTGGCTTGGAAAATCTAGAGCTAGAAAATCTAGAACTAGACCTGGAGAATCTGGAAACAGCTGTGCGCATAGCCCTTGCCTCCTCTGATGCCTGTAGTTCGTTTAATAGGGAATCAAGGGCCTGCGAAATCTCTGGCTTAATGGATGCGAGCGTCCGTGAACGTAGCTCTGTGCCATACCGCTGCTTCACAAGTCTGGGTAGGTCATCATGCAGGAGGCGGAGCCATGTAAGTAATTTTTCACTATACTTTGACGTGAAATCACGGGACAATAATTGGCTATTTGTCCAAGCATTAATTCCAACATGCTTACTTTTTGTTCCTTAGTCCGTCGCTGCGCACGGGGAAGCTCCTCCCCGTCGTCATTGAAACCTCTGTGTGGAGACGCTCTCGTCTTTTTCTCCCACGCTGCGCCGTCAACAAGGAATGGGGCGAATTCATTGTCAAGTAACAGTGTGTATCGGAGATTCTGTCGCCAGTTCTCAAACGAGTTCACATTTTCTATCTTAGTTAAGCACCATTGTTTCGGGGCTCTTAGTGACGTTGCCATATTGCGCAATGCACGCTCGTAATCCTCTCGCGTTCTGACGGTAGAATAAATCCACAGTGCGACCGTCTCTTCACAAGACTTTTGATATGAAATCCTTTTTCGGCATGAGACGTAAGTCCAATCGCCACTGCCACCACGCCAGTTTAGGTAAAGGGATACATTCAAAGAGAGTCACAGACACGAGAGGTTTTGCAGTGCAAACATTTACTGAAGGAAGTGACGGTACAATAATCACGGGCACCTGGATCTCCAGGTACCTAAGTAACCATGACACCATGTTACCATGACAACCACACACCCATTCCTGGCGCAATATATCAGCTACCTACTTTCTTAAACAGATGAGACAAATAGGAACATCAAATGAGCAAGAGCTAAAACAAATAAGTGTATCGAATAATCAAGATCCAATAAGACAAGAGCCGTACAACTAATTGACAACAAGTAGGCAAGGCAAAGTGGAAGGGTAGTGTTTCCTGAAGAGGTGGGTTTTCAGCCTGCGGTGAAAGATGGGCAGTGACTCTGCTGTCATGACATCAATGGGGAGTTCATTCCACCACTGTGGGACCAGAACAGAAAAAAGCTGTGACCGTGTAGAGCAGGGATGGCAAACTCATTTTAGCTCAGGGGCCACATGGAGGAGGGCCAGAGGGCCAGAGGGCCGGACCGGTACCGAACCGGTACCGGACCGGTACCGGACCGGTACCGGACCGGTAAAATCATGGCATAATAACTAATAATAACAATAACAACAACTTCAGATAGTTTTCTTTGTTTACTTTACTTAGTCTTAGTTAGTACAAGCACATTCTGAAAATGTAAACTTCACAAATAGGGATGGCCAAATGGAGACATTTTATTAACCGTTTACCGTTGGGCCTTACCGATTAATTAATCGATTACTGTCAAGAAAAAAAAATGTGTTTATAAAATACATTTTATTTCAAAGGGCCAAGTCTACACAGTTTGTTTTGTGTCTCCAGCAAAGTTTCTAGTGTCTCTATCTCTCTCTGGAAGAGGTTGCACATGAACTCTGCAGCCGCACTGAGGCGCTCCAACACAGACAATATCAATACAAAGACGAGGAAGAAGAAGAGGAAAGTGGAAGTTACGTGTGGCTGCAGGTGTAAACTTGGCCAAAAAGCAATTAAAACATTTTTGGCAAAAAAAAAAAAAAATAATAATAATTTGCAAAATCATCTAAAGACTTAATTAAACAGAAGGTGAAATTATAAGGGCCTTAAAATTAAAAGATAAAAAGATCCCAAAAAGACTTTCTTTCAAAACAAGATGGCGAGAGAAAAAAATTCCTTGCTCTGCCTTTTTCTGAAAGGATGCCCTTTCTAAAAGGCTTAGCACTGAAGTCCACCCCAAACCATTCCTACCTAAACCCTAACCCCTAACCCTAACCTCAGTAAAACTATGCCTAAACCTAACCTTCCCAATCATTATTTCAAGGATTAGTAGGCTACAGTACTACTGATTCCGCGCTGCCACTCCACCACCGGTAACTGCTGCTCCACCGGCGGCAGTTCCGCGGCAGCTTCCGCTGTCGGAAAATACTCGCTCCTTCTGCCATTGGGACTGACCAGTGTCTTAAAATATTTGATCATGAGATTATTTTCAAGGAATTTGTAACTGATTCAATGCAACATAGAGGAGTGTGAGGGATAATGGGGTTATGCATTTATAACATTGTCCTGGGAATTAGATACTATATAGAGCCACTTTACAGACTATTAAAGGAACACTTTCACCCATTTTCAAACTTATCTCCGTATAATTCGTCCTCGCTAATCCCAATTATGATATGGCACAGTTTCTATCTACTCACTCAGAAAACCTGCTTACAGAAACCTGCTTACCAGTGACATCATCAATGGGGATTCCGAGCCAATAGAAACTACATCCTTTCTCTTCCTGGAAAGTTAGCATGCTGAAATAGAAGCCATTGTTCTTGCATTAATAACAATTAAAATACAAAGCTTTAATCTTGTTTGAAATGGCCAAACCGGCCTACTGATGATGTCACTGGTAGGCAGGTTTCTGAACAGCCCTACTGAGACACAGAGCATTAGTGAGGCCCAATTATATGAACATAGGTTGAAAATGGGTGAGGAGGTCCTTTAAGTGTATATAGTGATCAGTTGCACTCTGTTGACTCTAGAATGACATATAATTCATAAAACAGGGACACGGCAGAGTGGAAAGTCCTCCTCTTTCTCCTCCCTTCTTTCTCAGTTCACTTTTTACACACATTAGAAGGCTGACTGAGTCTAAAGTATAGAGAGCCAAACCTTCAGCGAGGTGGCAGACTACTGACAACACAGAGAGATTACTGACAACACAGAGAGGTACTGTAACTAACATTTTACATGAACATGTACACTGGATTTTACTACAATTTAAAACCAAAGTATATTTGAAGACTTGAAAATCGAAGACTTGTTTGTGGCATGGAGACATCATATTATGCACTGATAAAGCATAATTGTTTTTGTGAAACAACTTGGGATCTAGTACCTTTTAAGGTCCTTACACACCAGGAGTGGGACAAATAAAATCAAATAAAAATGTGTCTGTGAATATTTAGTATCAAACTATTCATGGGGTGATGCCTCATTAATACAGGTTGATGCTTTTATTTGCAAAGAAAAAATACCTTGTTTTGTTGTCGATGTACTTCTGACACAAATAAGAGTTCTAATTAATCATACAAAATAAATACTTGTGGCGTGTAAGGACCTTTAGACTGACTAAACTCTTTTCTGTGTTAAAAATGAATTCATGCTTAATTCACCATTGAAATAAATAAAAATAACTATGGTGTAAAAATATGAACTTGAATGTAGTCTGCTAAATGCCTGAATTGTAAATTCTAAATTGTATTATACTCTATAAAACTACATCTTTATTTTTTGTTAACAAAAACAAAAATCTATGATTTATTTTTCCACATAATCTCAGTTTCTGTCAGGTTTGATAGACACATTATATTATTATAGTTGTTATTATTATTATTATTATTATTATTATTATTATTATTATTATTATTATTATTATTATTATTATTACAATTATTATTATTATTATTTAATTCAGTGTTCCTCCATTCATTATGGTTAATTTATTTTCTGTACACACTTTTTCTATAACAAACTGCACATTTAAATATGGCTTGGGGAGAATCTATTTCATATCTTCATACCCTCCTGACATTTCACTAGGATTTATGATGACAGTATGTGCAGTCTGTATCAAAGTCCTTATAGTGGTGCCGGCCCACGGCAGAAACTAAATAGTGGTCTTCAACAAACAAGAAGGCGGCCACACACACTTAGGGATGGGACGATATGAAAATGTCATATCACGATAATGGTGGCCAAAAATATCACGATTACGATATTATCACGATATTAGCGCGCTGCTTAGAAAATGTCATATCACGATAATGGTGGCCAAAAATATCGCGATTACGATATCATCACGATATTGGTTGCCAAAAATATCACAATATTAGCGCGCTGCTTATAAAATTCTGAAAATGCTAGAAAAATAGTGAAATCACATGACCTGTCATTTCTGTTAAAGAATATTTATTGTCTTGTCACACAGGGCAATTTGTAAACATCCAAGACTGTCTCACATGGAGGTAGAGAAAGACAATGTAAACATACATTTTAATAACACCACAATAATCTCTCAAATTCAATTATTCACAATAAGGTCTCTTCTCTTTACATAAAACACAATATTTTTCTTCCAGGCTGCATGTCTAGCAACACCCAAAGAGACTGCTACAGTGCAACCAAACAATAGTGCAACTGTAATGCAACTATGCAAGTGCAAACTGTATTTCATACTTTCTTTGAACCTTTTTTGAAAACAAACTTGTCCTGAAGGAGACTCCTAATACTGAACAAACACTCTATAGCAATGAGTACTATCAGAATATAGAGCTATTTAACACTTATTTTAACCAAAGCAAATCACTTACCCTACCTTTAAGGATGATTTAATTTTAATATAGTACAAGAATAGTGTAACTATCTGTAAAATATAACCCCCCATTTATTTAATAAAATTATGTATTGGGTTATAGCCTATTTGTCTCAATATTTGTCACATTCAGCCCTGGACTTCACTGACTGCAGGGGTCACATTAAAATCACATATTAGAGATTTTATGTATTTTCCCCTATTTTCTGTATTTTTCACTATTTAAAATATAGTATTTCTTAATTTTTAATAATTATAGCTTGTAGATTTTTTTTCACCATTTGAAATTGTTTTAAAATAAAATGAACAGTTTTCCCAACCGACAGAGTCAGAGACAATATTTAGCCTATATATGGTTCTGTATAAGTGTATGAGTCAGTTTTAGCAGCTTTAATTCTAATTGGCTACTGTAGACTGCCTATCAATTTCATGAGCCTGGGTAGGGCCACCTGGCCTGGCGGAGATCTGCCCTTTAGCGCAGCAGCACAGCAACAGCAAGTGAAGGCAAATTTTAACTTAAACAGGAGCTGCGCTGCGGAGCCCTGCTTCTAAAATTTCGCAGTTTTGCGTGCTTCAGCACCTCAAGCCCGTTGGATAAGCCACCACTGAGTGAACATTACATGAGCTTATTACACGGCTTGGTTGAATGCTCGATTCTGATTGGTCAGTCATCGGTCATTATTTCTGGATAATGACCGATGAGCTCTATAACGGACCGCTGTGTAATCAGAGACTCAGAACACCTGCTCATGTCAACCTGTGCTGCTTGGTTATATGCTTTATCCAACATGACAGCCATGTAAACAAACAAACAATGTCATTTACAACTAAACGTTGCTCTCAAGAATGTTTTTGAAAACATTTGAAGTGAGAAATAGACGATGCAATAACCGAGAAGTCATTCTATTTGATCCACTGCGCTTCCTTGTTTATCGTGGCACAACAACGGGGGAATACCAAAACGCTCGCCCCAAAACACAGTCGCCCCGGGGCAAATCCGGCGGTATTACAGGCAAATCGGCAGTAAATAGAATGGGGGGCGAGTGTGTTTTGGGGCGAGTTTTTTTCCATTTCGTCATTTGTTTTTGCGAGGCGAACTTGTCCGCCCAGCCCAATACTTATGGAATACTTTCATTACCGTAAGCAAGGAAATACTTCGTTTTGTTGTTACTTTTGGGTAAATGTATTTATGTATTTATTAAGTAGCCGTGTAATAAGCGGGATAATGCATGGGGAGGTAGTCATTATTGAAATTTAAAGCCCTTCAGGGCGATTAACCACCTCGGCTGCGCCTCGGTGGTTAATCGCCCTGTCGGGCTTTAAATTTCAATAATGACTACCTCCCCATGCATTATCCCTTGCATAGCGTTTACCTTGGTAAAGTGTTGAATATTCAACCAGCTGGGTTTAACAAGACAGCGGCGCAAAATGAAAATCCGATGTTTCCCAAACGTGCTGTCACAGATGATCCAACCATCTTATAACAAATGTAAGCACATGCCAAGATAACCGAGTTTATATAGCTGATTCTGAGCTAAACATATTTGTTTAATTTCGAAGTTTTTATATTTAAACTTTATGATGAAAGGCCGCGGCGGCCTCACACATAGCAGCTGTTGTTAATGAGCAGCACGAAGCAGCTTGACTGAAGCCGATTGAGAGCCGGCTCCGTGCAGCGCGCACTGGAGCGGAGGTTTCTTTGCAGGAGGGGACAGGGGAGTGGAAGTTTTTTGGGCATTTCATTCATTTTTATTTGTCCAAAAAATAACACTACCGTATATTCTCTATCTCAGTTACGGACACTTCGTACTAGTAGCCTACAAGGGACAGCGAGGCAAGTGCAGTCAGTGCACTGACTTGCTGCGACGCTGATATTACACTCGCTGCGACGCTGCCTTTTACACCCGCCTTCTTTGGAACTGTATCCTGTGCAGTCCACACACATATATATATGCATGCTCACAGTTGTTTCCGTTTCCTTTGATTCTCTCTAGGCCGGATATGAAACCTGGCAAAGCAAATGGGCACCAATCTTTTTTGGTCGAATTATTATTTATTTTTTTAATCACGATAATTACAGACCCCGCGATAAAGTTATCGTTGTTGGTTTTTATTTCGATGTACGATAATATCGTATATCGTCCCACCCCTACACACACTGGTAGCCAAAGAGACAAAATTGTATTTTTGGACGCAGGGTAAAAATAAATCAATGTTTTTTTTTCAGAAAAAACAAACAAAAACAATGGGTTGCAGCCGCTAGTGCCAAGGTGTGTGCCAGCTAAGGATGCTGATGCTTTTAGACTTTGATACTAATAAGCAACATGTTGAAACATGTAATTTAATCACTCATTTTACAATCTGTAACTCGAATGTCTAAACTAAGGGGAGAACATGGTGGGATAAGAAATATTTTTTGGGCGATGCCAAAGGGTCCAGTCCAGGTCCAAAACACAGGTGGTCTGTCCGACCTGGCTGAAGTACAAAAGGGGTTCGGCGAAGATAAATCTTTGTACAATCAGGGGTCAGAATCAAAATACAAACAGGCTGGTTAAGCTAATGACAATCAACTTTTATGAGCAGGCAGAGAATAAAGGGAAGAGCAGGCAATAAATGCTGTGGCTACTCAGTGGAAGCAGGCAAACATGTGAAATTGGGCACAGGTGTGTGTGTGGAGACAAGAGCTCTCGACGTGGGCGTGACAGTAAAACATCATAAAGCACTTTATTCTCATCATCACACACAGTACATTCTGAAAACTACGTTGTGAAATGTGGGACTTTTCATTTCACAACATACATTTAGAATTTGACTGGATTTCAGTTAGACACTTTGTCAGGAATAACCATTTATTGCAATGTTATTGCATTCAGCTTGGCGGTGTGACTCTGCTCCTGTGATACTACAGATTATATGCCCAAGCATGACAAAGAATCTGAGATCACTATATAACCCCCCCCCCCCCCCCCCCCAGAAGCAGAGCCTAAAATACAGAGATATTACAAGAACATATTAACATAAACCCTTAATGCATGAGTTAGATAAGATACACACATATAAACATGACAAACTAAATGCCACAGGGAGGAGGCAGGGGAGGTGGAGGGAGTTTGAACGCTGACAGGCTGCAGATTAGAACGAGCTGTGACAATGCTGAGCATGTAGAATGAACACTGAATAGTGGACTGCTTAAAAATACTGCCTACACTGAACTGTGGGGATGAGGGCGTGTGTGTGACTTCCTTAGACTTAGATTTAGTTCCTCCCTTCACACCCATATCGTTTAGGTCTTCCTTAAATGTGTGTCTCCACGTCTTCTTTGGCCTCTCTCGCTTCCTCTTGCCGCCCTCTGGCACTCAGTCCATTGCCACACTTGCTGGTCATTCTCTTGGCAGTCGGCATACTGTACATGTCCATCCAGAATCCTGGTGAATCATGACCATAAAACATTTGATTAAAAAAATACGGACAAACGTCTGTTTTTTCCGTGCGAAAAATCGCACCCTGTCTGCAAAGGTCTTTAGTCTGCAGTCTTTTATGAGCAGAGGCAATTATTGAGAGTGTTGGAACCCTGCTGACTAACTTGAATGAGCCCTTATTCCAGGGGGGCTCTGTATGTGGGGGCCTAATTCATTTTGATTTATAGTGGTCGGGCTCTAGAACAGTGGATATCAGTCTGTCCAATATTCTAGAGCAGTGTTTCCCAAACTTTTTAGCTCAAGATCAGACAGCTGGAGGCACAAATAATTAATAAAGCATCCACTGAGATACAGCCACTCTGTAATAGTAAACATAGTTTTGTGAATCTTACCTAATGTTGTGACTGTAGAGAGGCATGGGATTTAATGTCTGTCTCCAATTTTGTCTAATTATTTAGCTTAACTTTTGAGCAATATTTAGCTTCAGGTTACTGCTTGCTAGTTAAAACTGCACTGTAGAAGAGGAAAGTTACATTTTCCTCTTCAACCCCAGATTTGAACCCAGTTTTCTGCACAAGTGCTGACATTTTTACCATTGAGCTAATAGAGCCTGCTTGTACAAGGGATACATTGAATCTTGACCATCAGGTCAAACTCCTTTGACACAATATAAATGTCTCAATAGAAGAGCAGGGAGACAAAATACAACCACCCCAGTTATATTGTATTAACATACTCTACCATACAGATTGGACAACTTTATATTTAATTAATTGCAAAAAAGTTAAAAATGCCGCTTTAACGTAAATATATATATGTCATATGAAATACATTCACCCTCATAATCAGAACTGACCTAATATCATGTATAGTTATTTTGTCTCAGAGCAGTAGAATAGGATCAGTAGCATCGCATTAGTTTGCAAGATGCTGACAATCATCAATTCTACTGAATTCACCATTTAAAACCTATATAAACTATTACTGAGTTGACTGGTGTCCCCCAGGGCTGCCTGTACTGTACCCCTGAGCTCCAAATCACTTTGCCAAAAATAGCTGATCTATAAGCTCATAGCACGCCACAATGTGACATACTATGAGCTTGTAGATCGTTCCCCCCAGAATAGGGATGCTAGGGATCAAGTGGTTAAAGGGCAATACCACTTTGGTAGAGGTTTGGGTTGTGTATTTACCTTGCCATGATGTAACTCCAAAAGGTGGACAAGAAATTAAAATTAATTGCTCCATTGATTAGAAATTGATAATTCAAAATTTGCTCCTCATTGACTTACATTGTACGGTAAAACAGCTCTCAAAGTCACTCTATAAGCACGTAAACGAACACGAACAAAGCTGATAAAGACAATATAGAACATCACCAAACCCAGTACTGTTTGTTTTTTTAATAAAAATGTTAACTTCCTGCTGATTTTATTGAAGATCCAGATCCGGATCCGCAAATCCAGTCCAGGTTTTCTTCTTAATAAAAGTAGCAAAATCAACAGGAAGTTAACATTTTTATTTAACAAAAAAAAACAGTACTGGGTTTGGTGATGTTCTATATTGTCTGAATCAACTTTGTTTGTGTTTGTTTATGTGCTAAAAGAGTGACTTTGAGAGCTGTTTTACTGTACAATGTAAGTCAATGAGGAGCATATTTTGAATTATCAATTTCTAATCAATGGAGCGATTATTTTTGATTTCTTGTCCACCTTTGGAGTTACATCATGGCAAGGTAAATACACAACCCAAACCTCTACCAAAGTCGTCTTGCCCTTTAAGTAGGCCGGCTGACACTGAACATAACTGTATTTTTTGTCTTATTCTCATCTGTCCACTCTTGCCTGTCTATCTATCATTTGTTATGTTTGCCGCTGTTGCTTTTATGACGTCTGTCTGTCTGTCTGTCTGGCTGGCTGGCTGGCTGGCTGGCTGAACTCCAATGTCCACTGTATCCTTAGTGTTTATTTAACTCTGAGGGGGTACAAATAGAACCAAATGGACCCGTGAGGGCACCACTGAGCCAGCTCTGTCTCTCTGTCTTCTGGTGTACTTTGTGTCAATCAAAAAGGTATGCCTGACATGTCAACAAGCCCCTATGGTAATCATAAATCATGATGTCATTCACCTGTGAACGCGCGCACACACACACACACACACACACACACACACACACACACACACACACACACACACACACACACACACACACACACACAGGTTTCTACTCATCTGATTGGATAATGCTGAGAAGAAGAAAAAATAGTATGATATTGATACTATTTTAGTATGTGAATTTTCTGTATGCTTCGAGTTGAATGTTTTTTCAAATGGGGGCATCGAGGGCAGGGTTGCCAAGTCTGCTTATCATAAGCGACTTTGGGTTTGTTTTTCCTGCTTGTGAATATTGGTAGTTGCGGGTTGCAATTTTGTTTAGCTTGTTTCTAAAGGTTACTTATTTGGGCTTTCTTCAGTTTAACCACTCAGCTGAAAATAGCCAATGAAAATAGCCGATCTACAAGCGTTGCGATGTGGCGCATTGTGAGCTTGTGGATCGGCTATTTTCAACAAATCCTGAAAAATAAGTTACAAATCTGTAATGTCATCTCAGATGGGGGTATTTGGCCAAATACATAATTCATTTTGGGATCCTTGACATGATCATGTTTGAGTACCACTGCTCTGAAACAACATTAGACAATAACATTTGGCTAACCTGCCCTAGTCGCTTATTTTGGGCTTGTTTTCATAGACCTGGTTGCTTGTTTCTCTAGCAGAATCTGGCAATGATCTAAGGTGTAAAAGCAGCAAACAGCTTCTCTCACACTGATCACAAAACTCCCCTCCAGCTTCCACAACACATCCTGTGTAGCGTGAGTTTAGTTTCAGCAGGTTTTTCACTCTTACAGAAAGTCATACAGCTCCACACAACCCTGAAAGAAGGACTGAAAACCATTAACACTTCAGTTAATTCATGCGACAGTCGATACTATTATAATTGTTTATTTTAAGTGTGAATAAACCATATATATAGGCTATGTATGTATGTACTGTATGTACTGTATGTCTGTATGTATGTATGTATGTATGTATGTATGTATGTATGTATGTATGTATGTATGTATGTGGCTACAGTTTACTGATCCTGAACCTGTTCCTGTCAGGTGCAGAGCTGTCACGCATCTACAGTAGGTACAGTAGATACAAGCAAAATATGTCTCTGTGGGTGAAAACAGGCCTAAAGATAAGATATATTTATTCTTTATTAATGCTAAAATGAGACTGCTGTAGGGATGGAAAATTATCAATGACAATCAGAGGCTTTATTGCACTCATTTAATAGTGTTGTTCTAGTTACATAACCGAATGAGGGAAGTTGTGCTGCTAGCTGTGAGTTCAGTGTGTATTTAGAGGAAGTTGCAACAGGATATAGTCACAAGGCTTTGTGCTTGTTAGAACATGTGGTTAGACCACTGAGCAGCAGCAGACATGTTGTACATTAATGCTGATGTCAGACGTTATACACAGACTCTTTGTATCAGCGTGTTTGTGTGCACACTGTTTCCAGGCTTGCAAACCTTATACACTAAAGAGACAGAGACATCGTAAATTCACAGTTTATTGATTTATCATATCAGTTGATAAATATGGTCACTGCATTACTGAGTTGACTGGGGTCCCCCAGGGCCTGTCTTCCAAATCACTTTACCAAAAATATTTGATCTACAGTATAAGCTCACAGCGTGCCACAATGTGAGCAATGTGAGCTTGTAGATCGGCTATTTTGGGTGAATGTTGCCCTCAGAATAGGGATGCTAGGGATCAAGTGGTTAAATGGGATGTAGGCCGGCTGACACTGAACATAATTGTATTTTTTGTCTTATTCTCATCTCTCCACTCTTGTCTGTCTGTCTGTCTGCCTGCCTGCCTGCCTGACTGCCTGCCTGCCTGTCTGCCTGTCTGCCTGTCTGTCTGTCTTGCTGTCTTGCTGGCTGGCTGTACAAATATGTGTTTATTTAACTCTGAGGGGTACAAATAGAACCAAATGGACCCGTGAGGCCACCACTGAGCCAGCTCTGTCTCTCTGTCTGCTGATGTACTTCCTGTCAATCCAAAACGTATGTGTGATTACGTCAACAAGCTCCTATGAATAATCATAAATCATGATGTCATCCATCCTGCTGTCCCCATGGTCTTCTGCTAGAAAGAAAGTTAGGGGTTAAGTGTCTTGCTTAGTGGCCGAGAACACGTTGCATGGGCCGAGAATTAAACTTGGGATGTTCAGCTTCCCAGGTGGCCTCTCTACCTCTCCGGGGGAGGTTATTCTCAAATTATTTGAGGGATTTATTGTTATCATTATTATTATTTGAATTTTCTGGAAAATTATATATCGTCGCTGTCGGGCAGAAACGTCTTATCTCCGTATTTCAACATTTTATGTTTTTTCGTATATGAATGCCCTACTTAATCAGTCAAGAGTGGAGAAAAGGTGGGGGAAATGGCAGATCTACAAGCTCCCAACGCATCAAGATATGATGCGTTGTGAGCTTGTAGATCGTCTATTTTCTCTATTTCAGATACTTTAAAAAAGGAACCGTTTCGGACATTGTTTCCACCCGACAGCGACGATATAAAAAAGATAATAGGGCTTAAGCCCCAAGAAAACAAGAACCTACATGCATGATATCATCATGACATCATTAAGACATTTCATTCCCGTCGTCAGTGTAAATGGTTGTGTAAGAGCCATTTGAGCCATTTTGTTTCTAAATTGATGATGTCACTGCAGGGCTTGGTCAAGGCCAAGGTTGCCAGGGTTACAGGGTATTTAACCCTGTCTGTAATCAAGGGCAGGTGTTGTAGTGCAGCAAGTTAATGACTTAATCGTTCACTTTGTGATGCAAGCATGAAATTTGGCACACATACTCTGTAAGGGCCACTCTTATGGAAAAGGGCGCTGGCCACTCAAAAATCCAAGATGGCGACCATTTTTTTCAAGATGGCCACCACCTTAGCAGAGCAAATAGTGATATAATCTTTCAGGTTGTGATACAATGATGAAATTTGGCACACATACTCTCTAAGGGCCACTCTTATGGAAAAAGGCACTGGCCACTCAAAATTCCAAGATGGCGACCATTTTTTTCAAGATGGCCACCACCTTAGCGGAGCAAATAGTGATATAATCTTTCAGGTTGTGATACAATGATGACATTTGGCACACATACTCTCTAAGGGCCACTCTTATGGAAAAAGGCACTGGCCACTCAAAATTCCAAGATGGCGACCATTTTTTTCAAGATGGCCACCACCTTAGCGGAGCAGGTAGTGATATAATATTTCAGGTTGTGATACAAGGTAGACATTTGGCACACATACTCTGTAAGGGCCACTCTTATGGAAAAAGGCACTGGCCACTCAAAAAAACAAGATGGCGACCAATTATTTTCAAGATGGCCACCTTAGCTGAGCAGATAATGATTGAATCTTTCAGGTTGTGATACAAGGATGAAATTTGGCACACATACTCTGTTAGGGCCATGCTTATAGAAAAAGGCACTGGCCACTCAAAAATCCAAGATGGCGACCATTTGTTTCAAGATGGCCTTCTCCTTAGCAGAGCAGATAGTGATATAATCTTTCAGGTCATGATACAAACATGCAAATTGGCAGGAGCAGTCTCCAAAGGTCACTTGACAATAAAACAATCACAGACACATGAAATGTGAAGATGGTGACCATTTTCCAAGATGTTGTTTTTGCCCAAATAGTTTTACTCACATTTGCAACTGCACAGTGCTGTGCAGACAAACCCTAATTTGAAACATTTGCACCTTCCACTGCACCCTTTTTTGCAGCCACATTTGGTGAGTTCTTGACAACTCTCTGCAAGTGGTGAATTGGCTGTCCAGAAGACCTGCCATTCTTCACCAAACTTCTTCCATCCCCAGTCAGCTGGACTTTCTGATTCTGGCTGACGCTGGGTGGATTGACCCCATATGCAGCCGGCCTGATACGCTGCATGTTTGGTGTGTTGAAGCAGAGCTGCTCTCGTTGGAGGAATGGCTTCATATGGCTTCTGCTTTCGGGCAAACATGTCAAATCTAGCTTCATCCACACTGACTCGACTCGATCGATCGTACATCAGGGCCACAAACTTCTCCAGGATCTTCAAGTCATCATCACTCAGTTTGGGAGGATATTGGCTTAGTTTGGTGAAGATGGGAGAAGCCTCTGAGCAAATGTTCCATGTTTGCCAGGCAGTCTGTTTGCCTTTATTGCGAAAGGCGGAAACATTATCGCAACCAGTGAAGGCATGAAAGAACAGTATGCCTCTGGTCTTTACTGGTCCAATACAGCGGTACAGGTCATGTACACCAATCTACCTTAGGCTCTTGACCATGCCCAAATGCAACCCACAGCTGCTGGATACCAAGGTCCTGAAGTGAGGGAAACATGCTTAGTCCTATGACAAGAATGTCAGTGTCATTGGCTTTGATCATGATTGCTTTGCTACCCTCCTCTGTTGCATGCCTGGCATGTACAAAGATCCGAGTATTAGCTTCCTCGTGGAAACATTTGTCCAAACTAACCAGACTAGTTTCAGAGGTACTCAATACATCTGGTCCCTTGGTTACAACAACCATGTTTGGTACAGTCATGTGAGAAATCTTGTCAGCCAGAAAGTGGAAGAGGTCTGTCTTGTTGTCATTATGTCTGAGGAAATTGCGCCAATTTGCTGGAACTTTGTGCCCTGGTTGTGCAATGACATTCACTCTATTATAATAAGCTATATAAGACATAATGATACAACCCCTGGAAGTCATCTTGAAAAATGGCGGCCATGTTGATTTTTTGGGGTGGCTAGCTCCCCTTTTCATAAGAGTGGACCTAAAAGAGTATGTGTGCCAAATATCATCCTTTTATCACAACCTGAAAGATTATATCACTATTTGCTCTGCTAAGGTGGTGGCCATCTTGAAAAAAATGGTCGCCATCTTGGATTTTTGAGTGGCCAGCGCACTTTTCCATAAGAGTGGCCCTTACAGAGTATCTGTGCCAAATTTCATGCTTGCATCACAAAGTGAACGATTCCTTTGAAATCTGCCATTAACTTGCTGCACTATTGCTGATGGGAGGCAAACAGTTTTTGACTGTGTTAACAGGGCTGTTGATTTAGCCACCATGCGTTTAAGTTTATTTATTTATGTCTGTAGTCAGTGTATTGTATGCTAAAAGTGATTGGCACTAAAGCTACAGAGAAATAAAGCCTTTATTTATGAACTTTATGGACGGTTTGGATTTCAGTCTTTTGAGCACACGTCGAAACAAACCCTAGCCGTCGGCAACCAGTAGTGCCAGACTTTTGACACTACAGGTTGTATACGTCACATGACTCGAGTCACTTCCTGACTTGCCTACGTAAAAAAATACGAGTCGAATAGGACCCTGGCCAGACTGAGTAGCAAAGTGAGAAAAAGACAAATGTAGCGAATCAGGCTGGATTCCAGGCTACTCCAGGTATTTTGTCCTTGTTTTCATAGACCTGGTTGCTTGTTTCTCTCGCAGAATGGCAACTACTAATCTAGGGTGTAAAAGCAGCAACCGGCATACTGGAATACTGGGGTAGGAATGGGGTCAAGAGTAGGCCCACAGGTGGAAGGTCTAGAGGAGGTCACTATAGTTTTAGGACCTCCTCTGGATAGAGGGGAGAGAAGGAGGACAGGCATGCATGTTGGGGTTAGCACTTCTTTATAGGGAAGTTGGGTGTTGAACATATGGAAATGTATTAGAACGTAATTTATGTTGAAAAGCTCACTTTAGGATATAGGCTTAGAATTATTGTTATCATTTGATTTGCCTAAAGAAGGATTATGACATTGACAGGTTGAAATGACTGCTGAGGTGCACTCGAAGGCTTGCAGCAGGCAGAGGCATTTTGTGGTTTTGCATTTCCTGTACAGAATGTGAGCTTCATCCGCTGCGTATCTATTTTTGGAACTACCAAATTTAGACTGGCCTGTATTTCAGGCTGAATGAGATCTAAATGGAACCTCCTCCTTTTTAATATAAATTATAAACAAATTTTAGGACAAGCCTAAATTAAGGCATTTGTAAATCTGACCAGACAGACATGAAACCTTCCTAAAATTAATTTCTATTTGTATTTTGTATTGTTAAATACACATCTGTAAACCCACTATGAACTGAGCAAAGAAAGGGAAGCTTTTAATCTTCCAAAAAGCCTCATTTTCTGAGCTAGTGCTATAAAGATAATTAGACTAGAGTTTTCTTCTGAAGGACACCACCATGCCCTCGGTGAGTATGGGAATTCCACACAGCTGATACACAACTATAATACACACCGCATTCAGGTAGAGATCTGTAGCTGATGCAATGTTTGTGTGCAATTGTAACCCGGGCTCAGTCCTGATGTATATTAGCAGACACTGGCCTGTACAGATGTGTATTTCTACTTCTATCAAATTAGCATTTGGTTGGACTAGCGCATCAGAGATTATAGGTTCGGTTGAAGGACGGATGAGTATTAAAAAGTTAAGGAGTGAGCAACAACAATAAAGAAGACTCAGAGACCAACTGATAAGTTCAAAGAGAGTTAAATGTATTAAAAATAAAAATAAAATAGAATTTGAGGGATGACAGTGAACACTTGCTTTGTCCAGCTTGTAAAATTAGTGCAAAAACAAAAACACCACCTAATAGACTTATGTTCAAGACTAGTCAGTCTTGAACATAAGTTTTTATGTATCTTATTTTAGTGTTCCTATTTATCCTAAGATTAGGTTATTGAACTGTTTCTATCCTGAGAAAATCTTATTTTGTTCTTGTTTTTTATATAGCGACCCCTTTTTAAACCTGAAGCTTTTTATGAAATACTTTTTAGTCCTTAATGCCTAAGTAATATTTAGTTTTTTTTAACCTCAGTGTATCAATGAAATGAATTTTAACCCATAGCATGAAATGAAATGGTTTTAACCTTTTAGTAAATTAAATGATTAGATGAAATGTTTTACCCTTCAAAATACAGTTTGACCTTTTCATCGAAATACAGTTTTACCTTTTTATCAAAAATATCTTTATAACAACAAAAAAAACCTGTTCACTTCTTGTATCAAAAATACCCTTTAAGCTTGAATCAGAAATTACTTCTTTTAACCGGTTATCAAAATATTGTATCCTTGCATCAGAATACCTTTAAACAAAAAATGATTACCCCTTAAATGAAATGACAGCGTAATGCTCAATGATTTTAAAACAATAAACAGTGTGTCTTCTTTTCTTTTTCTTTCCTTTTGTTACTTTTCTCAGTTCAGTGGAAAGAATGAAATGTCCATGAAAATATTCCTTCAGTGTTCTTTGCAATGGTCAGTCCTACCAGTTTTCCAGATCAAAGCAACAGTTCTTTTGGACTCAGATGGGTTAGTTCTCCAAACAGCAGAACTCTTTCACCATGGTTGTAGATCAGAAACAGTTGAAATCCACTCTTTAAAAGACCCAGCCTAAAATAGGCCAAAATGAGGATTACTCTCTATGTATTCACATTCACAATCAGCATAAACTAGAGGTTACGTATGTAACCCCAGTTTCTTTCTATTGGATAGGGTCATGTTACGCGAAACCGGTACTCCGGAAGGGGTATAAAACCCCTCGTGTAACTGGGATACACCCTCTAATAACTTCCCACTGCACGCCAAATGCGCACAGAAGGGGTATATATTACTTCGAAGGTAAAGAAACTGGGGCTACATACGTAACCTCTAGTTATCTTGTCCCTTCTTCGTAATATATTCACTTATGGGACACATAAACTCCCCTGGCAAAGTCACACAACCCTACCCATCCGCACGCCCTCGGCCCCAGGTCCCGCCCCCAGGCGAGACCCCAGCCTCATGGGCGCCCCGGCCCACCGGGCCAGGATGCGGAGAAGGTACCAGAAGGAAAGGCCCTGACAGACCACATAGTCTGCCTCATTCAACTAATGGACAGACACGAGTCTACCCCATATTGATATGAAACCAGGGCCTCCTCCCCCCCGGACCCAAGCCTAGCTGGTCCAGGGGAGGCCTAGGAGGAAGAACAAGCAGGAAGAGAAGCATGCCCCTAGGCTTGCTCATTTCTCTCCTGGCTCTAAACAACCGCTACACCCAAGACCGTGTGCGCCATCGCAGATGCCGCCACGTCCAGGCTGTAAAAGGCCGCAAAGGTCGAAGGAGATGACCAGTTTGCCGCCGAGCATATCTCCTGCATCGACACCCCCTTGTAAAGGGCCCAAGATGCAGCTACACCCCGAGTAGAATGAGCCCTCAGTCCCACCGGGACTGCAGAGCCACTACTCACATAGGCCATCCGCTTCCACGATCCAACTGGACAAAGTCGGCCTAGCCACCGCCTTCCTCTGACCAGTCCGGCTATAAGAGACAAACAGCTGTGTCGATCCACGGTCGGCCGCCGTCTTCTGGCAGTAAAGCTTTACGGCTCTTACTGGACAAAGACAGTGCAATCCTCCACCAAAGTGAACGGCGGCGAATGGAAAGCCACCAGCTCAACCGGGGCCCGGGCCACCATGCCAGTCTTAGACACAAATGGGAAGTTGGGTTTAAACAAAACCCTCTTGCCGTTGTCTGAGAACCACATGCATTCCGCACTCACCGAGAGTGCCTGCATGTCACTGACCCGCTTAGCTGTACACAGGGCCACCAGGAGGACCGTCTTGAGACTCACAATCCTCAGATCTGCAGACTCAAACAGCTCGAAAGGAGGACGGCAGAGTGCGTCCAGCACCACCGCCAGGTCCCACTTCGGGAACAGAGGCCTGTTTACCGGCCTGGCCCGCCTAGCACCGTTCATGAAACGGCGCACCAGCGGATGATGACCCACCGCCTTGCCATCGAACCCCTCGTGACAAGCGGAAATGGTAGAAAAAGCCAGATCCTGATTCAACCTGTCTTGCAGGAAAACAAGGATGCTGCCCACCGGTGCCTGGAAAGCCACCACTGACGGTGACTGTTCCAAGCACCAGGACACAAACATGTTCCACCTGACGTCATACGCCAATCTCGTGGAAACGGCTCTAGCCCCCTGTATGGTAGCCACCACATCAGGAGGCAACCCCTGCGAACTCAGATTTGCCCTTTCACAGGCCAGACCCACAGGTCCAGTTCCTGGGGGTTCTCGTGGAACACCTCGTTCCCTGAGTCAGCAGGTGTCTGAACAGAGGGAGAGGCCACGGCTCGCCGTAAAGGAGGGGAGTAATCTCAGACCTACACACGCCCTGCGCAGGGGCCACCAGCAAAACTGAAAGGCCCTGGAGCCTGACCCTCTCCAGAGTTGGAGGGATCAGCTCTAGAGGCGGGAAAGCATACAGTTTGGCCACTTGTGTGCTAAAAAAGGCGTCCACTCCCAAGGAGAGGTCCCTGTCCCTCATCGAGAAAAAGCAAGAACATTTCGTGTTCTCTCTGGATGCGAACAAGTCGACCTGAGCCCGGCCGAACCTGGCCCAAATCAGGTCCGCTACTTGTGGGTTGAAGGACCACTCCCCGTACCGAAGCCCGCCCCTGGACAGCAGGTCCGCCCCGCAGTTCAGACGGCCTGGTACATGAGAGGCGTGTATCGACGCTAGGCGCGAGTCGCACCAAAGCGTCAGATCGCGTGCTAGCTTGTCCAACACACGGGAAGCCAAGCCTCCTTGTTTGTTGACATAACACATCGTTGTGGTGTTGTCCGTCCTGACCAGGACATGACACCCCAGGATGCGGCTCTCAAAATGCTTGAGAGCGAGGAAGACAGCCAGCAGCTCCAGGTAATTGATGTGGGCCTTCAGAATGGAGTCCCACATCCCCCTGGCCGAGTAGCCTTCGTGGGTAGCGCCCCAACCTGAAATGCTGGTGTCCGTGGTAATAACCTTCCGTGACACCACAGCGCCTATTCTGACCCCCTTGGACAGAAAAGTCGCTTGTGACCACGGTCGGAGTGCCTCCACGCACCGTGGTGACACTACCACCTTCCGAGATGGTGTGCGGGATCCCTAGAGCCCGCATCCACCTCTGACAAGGTCTCATGTGGAGTCTGCCCAACCGAACCAGGTGTAAGGCCGAAGTCATGAGACCCGCCGCTTGCATGCACGTTCTGTACGTGGCTCGACGCCCCAGGCGAAAAGACCTCACGCATGCCAGAAAGCCGGCTATTCTGTCCTGAGACAGACGCGCCATCAGCGTGGTCGAGTCCAGTGAGATCCCTATGAAGGTGGCCTGAATCAGAACGCTCTTCTGAGCGTTGATTGTGAATCCCAGGGATGTCAGGTGCGCAATGGCCACCTCCGTGTGCCGCGCCACCTCCTCCCTCGAGCCCATGGCCAGCAGCCAGTCGTCGATGTAAGTCGACAGACGGAGACCCTGCTGTCTCAGTGGAGCTATGGCCGCATTGGTGCATTTCACGAACACTCGGGGGCTCAGTGACATACCAAATGGGAGCACCGTGTACTCGTACACTCTCCCTTCGTAGCCAAACCCCAGAACTTTCGGTGCGGAGGGTAGATTGGGACGTGAAAATAGGCATCCTTGAGATCTATGCTCGTCCACCAGTCCCCCTATCGTATTGTGCATAACAACGTCCCCGTTGAGGCCCTTCAACGTCAGTTGAGGCCCTTCAGATTCAGAATAGGTCTCACCCCCCCCCCCCCCCCTCTTTTTCACCAGGAAATACTCCGAGTAGAACCCCATCCGGTTCTGATCCGGAGATAATTCTCTGATTGCTCCCTTGCTCAGGAGAGACAAAACCTCCTCCCTCAGCGCCACGGCCGCTCGGCCCGACGCACGAGAAAACAACACTTTGTCTGACATCGGAGGTTTGCTGGAGAATTGTAACCTGTAGCCCTTCTGAATGGTGCGTAGCACCAAGGGGTTCGGTTTGCAAGCTTTCCATCGATCTATACACTGAGCGAGAGGATTCATGGGGTTGGTGGGGGCTGCTGACGTCACCTGCTCCGTGGAGCGAGCGCCCGTTCCCATAGGAACCGGTGACGCCTCTGATCTGATCACAGGGACCGTAAAAGAGACGTCCGCTAGGGGCAGCAGAGGTAGCGTTTTTCGTCCTTACGCCTGACGTCGCCTACTCCGAGCAAACCGGGCCGACCCTCCCGGGAGCTGGTTCTGTCCGAAGAGGAGCGGGACGTTCCCGGCTGGCGAGCGGGGGCCCGTGCCCTACCTGCGGGCCTCTGCTGGCGAGGTTGCTTCTCAGCAGGGGGGGTTGGGGCCAGGAGACCAGACGCTGCCTCCTTGCGCTGTTTCTCCTCCACTGACGTCTTGCGCAGTAGGTCGGAGGCGGTGACTTGGTTGTCCGCTGTTAGGGGGAGACGCATCAACTCCGAGGCAATGCTCCTCTCACAGCTCGTGGCGAGGTCGAGCCACTTCATTCTCTCCATGTCCGTGAAGAGATACATGGCCCGGCCCGTCCACATCATGCCGTTGCAGGTACAGAGGATGGAGAGCTGCATTAGGCGGTAGAGCTCCTTCGCGTCTCCGACCCACTCGCGATGGAGCTCCGCCGTGCTCTTGGTCCCCACCGGTTTGGCCATCAGCTCCTCGAGCTTCACACTGGCCGACCCCTGGAGTAGAGACACGGCGTTGAAGGTTTTAGCCGCTAGCCCCGAGGCCTTGTAGATCCCGTTCACGGCCGCGGTGTTGACCCTCCTGGCGTTGTCTGCGAAGACGGGCTTGGCCTCCGAGGACCGCGCCACGGAGCCTGTCCTGCCGTCCTCGATGCCCTTGGCCAGGACCGGGTCCATTGGGGGGAGGGTGACGACCCCCAGGTCCGCTGCGGAGGTGATCTCCACCACAAAGCCTAGCTTGGTGGGTTCTTTCTTCTCCGCCCACGAAAACTGCAGTGCCTCCCTGATGCCGCTGGCCTCGGGGAGCAGTTTCGACTCGACCTGCCGGGGAGGAAGGGGTGCCAGTCTCTGGAAACCTGGAACCGGGGCTCCACCGGACACCTTCAGGGCCTCCATCGGCTATTCCAGGCCGCACCTGGCGATGGCCCGCCTGAAGATGGCCGAGACGGGCTCGGGGGGCTCTGTGTCCTCGGCAGAGGTCTAGGAGGATCGGCCGGCCCTGGGCTGGTAATCGTGATCTCCTGGACCTCCTGGTAGGAGGTGATCTCCCCTTCATCTTCCTCCTCCCCACCTTCTGCCATGCCGTCGTCTGCTCCGTCAATCTCCTCGACGTCGGAGTAGACGCTGCCCTCTGGCGTCTGTGAGTTGCCCCAGGCGGGGAGGGAGGGGGAGGGAGAGGCGCCGCTGTCGTAGTGGAGATGCACTCCGCTAGACACAACAACAATGGCGGAGACCGGCGACGAGGTCATTGCCGCGGAGGCGACCGTGCGCCGGCCTTTAGCAGCACCGCTGCTCCTCGGGGCGGTGTGCAAAGGTGGGCCTATGGCCCCAAGGCTTCCGTCTTCTAGCGGGGCACTAGGCCCGGCGGCGAGAGGAGCACCGATGTGTCCGCTGCTTGTAGAGGCCGCGAGGTTCCTGGCCCTCGTGAAGCGATGGTCGAGGTGGAACACGGTGAAGCACGCGCAGGCCTTACAGGCGTCCTCGTCACCTGGGTAGTAGCGGGCGACGTATGCGTGGTTCACCCCCAAACAGGACATGCAGACGCGGTGTGGGTCATCCGCTGCGACGAGGAGGCTGCAGCCGTCCAGGCCGCATTCCCTCGGAGACTCCATTCCCTTTCTCTCCGACACGTGGCGTAAACAAAAGGCTAACTAGCCACTTAGCCTAGCTTTAGCTTTTAGCGCAGCGTAGCTTGCTAATAGCTTCCAAGCTAGCTCGAAGCCACGCAGGAAAACGGAGAGGATAGGAAAGATAATAAAGAAACAAAAAGAAGTAAATAGCCGTGGGGGCGTTATTTAAAACGAAAACTTGCTCAAAATGCCCGTGGAGGAACACAGGTGCCCTCGCTCTGGGATCAGATGGATTTCGAGGTAGGTTTCTCCGTAGATTGTGTCTTGGCTCGTGCGCATTCGCTGTGCAGAGTGAAGTAAGAGGGCGTATCCCAGTTACACAAGGGGTTTTATACCCCTTCCGGACTACCAGTTTCGCGTAACATGACCCTATCCAATAGAATTCTCGCGGGAGTCCATGTGTGTAGTGCTCTGTGCATCGCCAGGGGGCGATGTTATCCCATCCCATAAGTGAATATATTACGAAGAAGGGACAAGATAACTGCATACTCATCTTCAGTCAATAAATCAAAGAAGTATCTCATAATCAGAAATAACAATAACAGTCATTAAATTATAATGTTTGAACACCATTGTATATGGAATCAAATCACTCACCAGAACAGATCAATTTTGAGTTCTCATATTCTTTTGTGCCAGGGCATGGTTCACACAGCATGGATCATCAGTGAATTTCTTCCAGGATCAAAGCTCACTAACGTTGTGTTTTAGATCAATCAACTGCACAATGGGAGTTTCTCCCTTTAATCAACGTGTATCTTTGAAAACGTTATTCAATGTGTAATCAATCTCCCGGAAAATGCAACGTGCCTCTCCTCTGGTTTAAGATCAAAGAGGATGTCTCTAGTACATGACGTTCTGTTTTCACCCACTCCTGCACTAAGCAGGGCTCTGATTGGGCTCAGGTCTGTTCCTTCACTCACTCCTGCAGCAAGCAGGGCTCTGATTGGTCAGTGAAAAGTGTCACTGATCTCAGGACTGTTATGTTCCTGTGAATTTGATGTGAGACCTCTCTATATTGAGGACATTTGTACAGCAGGGACTTATTTTGTTGGACACAAAACTCTATTTCCTTTATGAATTTTATGCAGTATTTAATATATTGCTGATTCTATTTTAAAGAGCTGGTGCCATGTTTTTGCACTTTTTCTGTTTTTCATGTGTCTATGAGGTTGATAGAACTTCATTAAGTGGTTTTATGTCTTCTCTGACTATTTGGAGTTTCTTCCTGGAGGCTGAAACCTTGAGGGTCAAACATGCCAATAGAGAAACATCGCTTTAGTGACATAGTAAAAACATACCCGCCCCCTCATTATCATAACACAACAACACAAAAACATAATTTTAACAATTTCTGTAAACTTTTTTGAAAAAAATCTTCCTCCTAGTACAACCATAATACCTGATGATTATGTTTTAGGGGGGGGGGGGGGGGGATCACGGCACCCCGTCTTTAATATTCATGACAAATATGCCTTTTGAAATCTTTATTTATTGCTAATTCCTTGCAGCTTTTCAATCCTATTTTAAGGCATGGTAACATGGGTTACACAATGATTTTGTGCATTGATGATTTTGAGCAATGGTTATGCTTGATGGTGTAAATGTGAATATGGTTTGCATTTTTGGCTGTCTTTTCTGTGTGACTGGACTTAAGGTCCTTACACACCGGGGGCGATTTTTTTCATAAGAATAATATATATATATTTTTTTTAAAACCTTATAAAGTCAATGCAAGCTTCCACATCCGTTTCGCGGAGCGAAAAAGCGGCTTTTATTTATTCGGACCGCATCCGAATTTTCCGTATATTCGCATAATCGCCGGTGTGTAATGACCTTTAGGGCTGACAGAGGTCCAGGTTGTAGGCATAGGATGAGAGTGGGTTATGATAGGATGAGCATCAGTGCATTTCTCTAGACGGAGGAGTAGGTCAGGTTGTTTCATGAGAGTCTTTTGATTGTGATAACTGGTACAAGTGACATAATGAGTGTGCACTGAACGGTTGGTGGTCAAGTTGACATTTCTTTTGAAGCAGGCCAGTAGACTAAAGGGACCCCTCTACCCTCTAAGGAGGGAGGGAAAAGTGGAAAAGAGATTCCTTTGGTTAGAGGCACAGGATTGAATCTTGGTGTGGTAGAAAGAGGATTTAGCAGTAGATAGTGAGAGGCAGAAAGGAGTGAGTGAAAGGGGGAGAGGTCATCTGGTTGCTCCGTCTTGCGCCACTTCCTTTCAGCTGCCTCTGAGAGGTGTTCGCTCAGCTCTGAGGGTTTCAGATAACCACGGAGCCGGCGGACATGGCCGTGCTCATCACTTGACAGGGTTTTCCACAGGGTTTTGACACAGAATCAAATCTTGTATGGTCAACAGGATCCTGGATGGCTTGGGTGCAGGGGGCAGGGGCCTTGGGCATCCAGAAAGGACAGCAGCACTAAGTATGCAGTCTTTCATGAGCAGAGGCAATTATTGAGAGTGTTGGGACCCTGTGCTGACTGACTTGAATGAGCCCTCATGTCAGGGGGGGGGGGGGGGGGGTCTGTATGGGGAGGCCTAATTTGTTTTGATTTATAGTGATCGGGCTCTAGAACAGTGGATATCAGTCTGTCCAATATTCTAGAGCAGTGTTTCCCAAACCTTTTAGCTCAAGATCCAAAAGCGAAATTAGACATTTGCCTGGGACTCAAACTAGTAAAAAATAGCAGATCTACACGCTCACAAGGTGTCGCTTCGAGCAGCGGTGTGAGCTTCTTGATCTGCCATTTTAGCTACTTACGTAATATGGGGGTTATCAGACATCTGGAGGCCCAAATAAAGCATCCACTGGCACTGCGATGCAGCCACTCTATCTATAATAGTAAACATAGTTTTGTGAATCTTACCTATTATGAAAATTGTGACTAGAGAGGCATGGGATTTAATGTCTGTCTTAAATTTTGTCTAATTATTTAGCTTAACTTTTGAGCAATACTTTGCTTCAGGTTACTGCTTGTTAGTTAAAGCTGCACTGTAGAAGAGGAAAGTTATTTTTTTTTTAAACTCTTCTACCCCGGATTTGAACCCAGTTTCCTGCACAAGTGCTGACATTTTTACCATTGAGCTAATAGAGCCTGCCTGCTTGTAGAAGGGATAAATTGAATCTTGAACATCAGGTCAAACTCTGTGCCAGATCCTGTGTCTAGGTGAGACATGACCTTTGACACGATCTAAATGTCTCAATAGAAGAGCAGGGAGACAAAATACAACCACCCCAGTTATATTGTATTAACATACTCTACCGTACAGATTGGACAACATTACATTTAATTCATTACAAAAAAGTTACAAAGTGCCACTTTAACATTCACCCTTATAATCAAAATGTTATACTTGTGTGTGCATTTATCATAAAATATAATTTGTAAATCATCTATTCTGTGTGTGAATTGTAGGATCTTATTTGTGAGTAGACCAACACACGCATACGTTCCTTTTTCCTGTTACATCATCACACTTTTTTAAGATAATTTTTACAAATGTATTTTCCTATCCACAAACTTACTTGTAAGTTCGCATTTAAATACATGGGCTAAGTTTCACACAGTGTTGGTGAGATTCACTCTCACTTTCTGCAGATCCGTGTGTTAATAGTTATTTTTGGACCTACCAAGTATGGCTTTAAAGCCATACTTGGTAGGTTAAAAAATAACGATTTTTAGCAACCTCTGCTGGTCACTTCCGTCATTGCAGGTCTTTAGCGGAGTCCTGCACAAGAATTCCATTTGTTTTCACCGGAAGCGTTTCAAAAAGCGTTCTTTTTGTTGTTTTAAACTATCTGTGGATCGTTTCTCTTAGCCAGTGGAGCTTTAGTTACCGTGAGCTGTGTTTTCTTTTGCTGTTGTTTTTCCATCTTCAAATCCTATAATGCCATAAAAACAGCGCGAAATTCCTTTTTGTTACTAGCGCGGTAGTTCCGAGTCAAACAGGAAACCGGTGCATTTCCGTTTCCGTTTTCCGGCCGGATGACGTCATTTTCCTGGAAAGACGCCCCTGTCCACTTTCAATAGAAAATATGTTTATAAAAGGCTTTCGGGGGTGAAATTCATGGAATGGGTGTTGTGAAACATTTGCCACTCACCAAAGATATAAAATGTAACTTTTGTTTTTTTGAAAAAGTTACCTAGTATTACTTTAACGAATTCAATCAATTAGTAATCAATAAGCTCTAGTCCATAATCAGATAGCAGCGTTCCACTTTTATGCCCTGTACTGGATTTCAACGTCATCTTTTTACCTCGGTAAACGTGAGCAATGTTCAGCAGAAAAGGCTTATAAAATATCCTTTCCATGTTATAAGTCTATTATTTGCTGGTGGGGTTAAACCTTGTAAACATTACACATTAGGTTCAGCTGATCCATCGTGCAATAGTGGGACTCGCTTCCAGACATATCAGAATGATGTTCAAGTTGTCTTCTGTAATTTTGCACGAGACGTTAAACTCCTGCAGCACCAGTGTTCCCAGATTTTGTGAGAGAAATAAGCAACCAGGTCTATGAAAATAAGCCCAAAAGAAGGTAGCCATATGAGAACTGTAAACCTATATACTGTATACATTGAAATTATATACTGTATACATTGGAAATAGCCAATCTACAAGCCAATCTAAAAGCTCACAACGCTTTGTGATAGAACGCGTTGTGAGCTTGTAGATCTGCTATTTTCAAAACAAATCTAACAACACAAATCTGGTATGGGGCTCCAGCTGGCACAAAACATTTTCAGATGGGGGTTATAGGAATAAATTAGCCTACATATTAACTTGGGAGTCCAAGACATAAAAATATTTGAGAACCAGTGGTTAAAATAATTGAGCAAATGTGAAGCAAGCCCAAATAAGCAACTTCACTTTAGAAACAAGCCCAAAAAATTGCACCCCACAGCTACCAGTATTTACAAGCAACTTCACAGAAAAATAAGCCCACATTCGCTTGTAATAAGCGGACATGGCAACACTGTTCAGTACGGTGAGGTTGAAGTTGGATATTTCATTTCCTGTTGCCTTTTATGGTGCGAAAAGGGGAGTGGAACAATGCAAATGACCTTCTCGGGAACACGCTTGACGTTTTACGACCAGCTGGCAGCCGTCCAGATCCATGAAGACATACACCTGTGATCCGCACATTTGAGGCATATACACAGGGGTGCACATAACTGGTGCGCAGGTGCGCATGCGTCGCCAAAATAAATGCTGCGCGGCACCAACAGCTGGGACAGGAATTTCCAAGCTTTTATTTTTTAGCAAAACGAAAAAATAAAAGCCTGGAGATCGAGGCTAGGAATTCACTTCCTGAAGCCACACTCACACATGCACGGTGATGCACGCCCATAGGCAATACACACCCATGGGGAGGAGGCGGAGGTGGAGGGGACGCATGCTGCAGTGCACGTGATTGTGTGAGTGTGGCCTTGAATCCTGACCCAGTCAGTCGCGCGACTCGCAAGCAGCAAGCTGCTGGCTGTGTTGCAGGCACTCGTCACCGAGGATCAACGCACCGTGATGGTGCAAAATATGCCGTGAATGTCGGATAAAAGCAGCGCAGCACAGGGCAACAACCTTAGAGAGGGCACGAAACGGAGAGAAGAAAAAAAAAACACAGAAAAGGTTAGGTTAGGTTAAGACAGGTTAGGTTAGGTTAGGTTATAAGCCAGTTTGGAATTGCAGCCTCCTGAAGGTGCACGTTTTTGAAAGTAAGTAGGGTTTTACACTCCTTTACTCCATTTGGTAGGTGAAATGGAACACGTTCCTTCTTTTTTTTATTACTGCCTCTAGGGGGCATAGTTCTTCCTTTTTTCTTTTGAAAGTTTAGTACCTCCCTGTCTGTTTATGTGATTACATATGCTACAGGAAGTGACCAGACTTCCTTTTCCCCTTGTAAACAACACGAGAGCTTGACGCACAAAATAAGTCCTCAGAGACAGTAAAAAATCGACAAAGGTGCTTTACTTGAAATTAAACAGTACAACTTATTTATTTTAGATGTGGTCAAAAAACTGTGTTGCTCCCCACACTGCTTCACTCTTATGAACAAACAGAAACCCCCACCAGACTATGTGAGTGACTAATCAAATAACACGGGAGCAACCCATAGGCTTAATTACTCAATCAACGGGCCTACTTACAGGCTGTGTGTGACCCAATACAGGTCATACCAATAACAATTCAGGTCATACCAATATGGCCCTTCCAGCCCCTAACTGTTTTACCATTAACTCAAAAAACGATTACAAATGTACACAAATAAACACAAAGAGCCATAACATATTCATCATGCATCACAAAAAAATTAAGTAATCTTCAAAATGTTTACACTGCTTGCTTCAACAGGCAGAGTTTGGTTATGGGTCTGTCCAATATGTTAGTTTTGGCACACACCCAGCCGACCAATCACCCTCAAAGTAGCTGTCGAAGAGTCTCAACATTTAGGAGTGCAGATTTCCGAAATGAAATTAGGGAGAATGCTCTTCAGAAGTTGCGAGTGACGTCATTTTGAAGTTGAAGCGAACCTCCCCGACCAAAAGTTTGGCAGTCAGAGACGATATGGACTGGTCTTTAGGAGTGAGGGGGGGTGCTCCTTCCATTCCGACATCTCGCCACTCCGACTAGTGGCTTCCGCGTGCGGTTAGGGTTAGGGTTAGGGTTAGGTATAGGGTTCGTTAACGTCAGAAAGGCGACATGTCGGAAAGGCGAAATGCACCCGAGTGAGGGAGCCTCCCGACTCCCGACATTTCCAGGACATTTTCATAAGAGAGAGGAAGAGAATGCACGCACTCACTCCATTTGTTTCACTTCTAAGCTATTGGGAAAACACCTGTAAAAACCTTTATTTAATTTTATTTCATTGGATTAAGGAAGGCATTTGAAATGCCACCGTTGTGAGTGGATGAGTCTTTCATTGCCTATCAGCATGCCATGCGTGCGTAATGTCCGTCTCCCAACACTTTATTTTCTCTCCATATTGTTTGATAGAGGGATTATAAAAACATGATTGATACACCAAATGAAAATACACACTGATTATAGAGAACTTTGAATTATAACAATGGCTTGAGAATTGGTCGGGTATGGCTGAGTTAAACTTCTGGTGTCCAACAACCAAGATTTATTTTTGCGCTATGCGGTGAGTCCCACACTGAAAATAGCAGACCTACAAGCTCAGAAAGTGTCGCATCCGCGACGCGTTGTGAGCTTGTAGATCTGCTATTTTCGGCGCACGACACCTTCATGTTGAATATCAATGACACACTGTTTATTTGAAAAATATGTATTTAAACTGGCAAACTACTTGGAGAAAGCGTGGGACCTGAGGAAAAAAGTGTTGTAGTAGGGATATGTACCTTATGTTATGTTTTGTTTTATTCGGTCGGTATCTGTTGTATATGATCAGCAATACCGGTAACCAGTGTATAGAACATTTAATTTCTGAAAAGGTGGCTAGACACTTAAATCAAATCATTAATTAATTAATTCACACACACATGCACGCGCACACACACACACACACACACACACACACACACACACACACACACACACACACACACACACAGCCCTTTAGATGTTCATGTTGCCTCCATACACAGACACAGTATGCGTGTAGGTATATCCCCAGATCCAGACCCTTTTAGTAACAACCACTCGATAAGGGGCTCAATAAACTGTTTGATGACATTTGAACAATATTGAAATATAAATATTAAGTGCTTCAGGACCAAAGACGCATCATGTCACACATTGTAGGTTGTGTGACAACCTACAATCCACATTTCCACTGTACTTATAATTAACTCTGTTTTTATCTGTCTCCATTTGTATCTTTCTTTTTTAATGAAGTCAATGTGCATCATCTAGTGGACGTATTGTGAAATTGCACTACCTGATCTCTGATGACAAACGCCATCCCAATGGAGACAGTGAGTGACTGTTTGTTGTGTTTTGATAACCAGGGCCTTTATCCTGTAATTCTTTTTTTTTTTAAACTTTTATATTATGACTAAGGGATCAATGAAGTTAATGTAAATGTGAATCAATGGATGACAGAGTGAAGACATGTGACCAGGAGGGACCTATGTTGTCCTCAGTGGAGCTCCTGAACAAAATGGATCAACTTCAACTTTCTGAAAAGCCACATGGGGACTGTCCAGGTAACAATGACAATTTGAAGAAAGCAAGCAAGAAAGAAAGAAAGAAAGAAAGAAAAGGATTAATTAAGCAGCTCTAGTTCTGAATTTTCATTTCTAGTGACATTGTTGAAAGTGAGACACATTATTATCTGAAAGAGTTTGCTTTCAGGAATAGTTAAATGATTTATTAAAAAATGCTGTATAGCTACATAAATTACATAAATTCATATCAAAGTGTTTATCCCTTGTTTAAAGTCTATATGGTGAATTTTTTCAGCCAATAAGTTGTTTAAAAGCATTTTCTCATTTTACGAAGTGCAGTAATTTGTCATTTAAAACTGTAATTATTGTATTTACTGTCTCTCTCTGAGAGTTTGTAACCAGTATTGGGTAACGTTACTTTTAAATGTAACTTGTTACGTTACAGGATTACCGCCATTAAATAGGTACAGGATTACCTTCTGAGAAAAGTAACAAATTATCTTTGCGTTACCGACGATTAAAACCCCTCTGCAAGGAAGTTCGATAAACAAGAGTGCAGCTGCAGGACCACATTGGAAACAAGTTTCTCCTCATGCTTTAATGTGTTATCCTGGGTTTAAGTTATAGTGTGAATGATTTTACTTGTATATCTTTTACCAAAATCAAATCAAATCAAAACCAAGCCTACCAGAGTGACCACTAGTGTTGTGGAGGTGGAGCTGTGCTGGGCTTCACCAAGGCTATTTGCATTGACTTCTCCTCCTTTCACCAATAAATCCAAAACGTGTGAATACTTTAGTTAGTTAGTACTGACTGTACTAAAGGGTAACCTCTTCTTTCAATATCTGCCATGTCGCATAGGTGCTACAAATTAATGTCATAAAAACAAGACCAGCCAGCCAGCCCATGTATGTTACACCATAAGTGGTGAACCCTTGAATACAGGATTAGGGTTAGCAATCACCACTGGCCCTGTCACCAATTTCTGCGTAACATCGGCGCAAGTCTCCATGGCGTTGACAGAGACGAGCTAGTTCATTGATCAGAAAACCTTGCAAATGTGTTGGATGGATTTTCCTTTACATTTGTGGCAAAAGAAAATAGGTATTAAATGGAATTATTTTAGAAATGGCAACTAGCGACTACTGTAATTGCAAAACTAACGCGCTAGGTTACTCTTTCCCCCAAAAGTATGCTGTTACAGTAACAGCATTAATTTTAACGCTGTTACCCCCAACACTGTTTGTAACATTGATTAGGATCATTTTTACACTCAGAGAGTTTTATTAACACTGATTATTGTATGGTGCAGGAACTTCAGTGGTACCTGCTTTACCTCCAGCCCAGGTCAAAGCCCAGAGTGGAGGCATAGTGATGTCTCCTACCATCTCTGGTCACATTGGTGGTTCTGTCAACATCAACATCAATGTCAGCTCCACAGACAGAGGTACAAGATACATTGGTTACCAGACAAATGTGGTATTTCTACTAGTAAGATATTAATGTAATTCTCTCTAGATAATGACAATATTCCTACTGCATACATGTCATGCTCCCTCACAGAGCTCACTTCATTATCCTCTTCTCCTTATGCAAGATCTGAATATTCCTACTGCATACATGTCATGCTCCCTCACAGAGCTCACTTCATTATCCTCTTCTCCTTATTCAGGATCTCAACTTCCATCTCAAGACTCGGCTAACAAGCATGCTGAGGTCTCACCTGCTGGTCTGCAAGTTCAAGCCAATGGTGAAAACACGGGCAAAGATGTTTTACGAAAGAGATTATTTAAAGAGAATCACAATATCAGCAACACGTGACACATGGATACAGTTGAAAAACTATGTTCTGAATTATACAATAAATACTGGGAAGATTGTATATTGTCACTTGTTATTACTTAGGGATAATTATTCTGTAGTCTTCTTGATTATTGAGGGGGGGGTGGCCGCAGGTACGGTTACATTTAAAGTCATCTTAATTTGATCAATTCCGGTATGAGTAGCACTAGCTTTAGTTCAGTGGCCGTTTAAAGCACTTGAACCCACTTCTAAGGTGAACATTTGGTGAAAATAGCCGATCTACAATCTCACAATGTGTTGCAGCATCACCAGCGTGATGCGATGTGAGCTTGAAATTTTGGCAAAGATATTTAGTTTAGCCCTTGGGAATCCGGTCAACTAAATACAAGGCCCAACTAAGGTCAACTAAGTATAGAGTTTAAGTGGTTAACTTCATTTGTGGTCTACAATTACCATAACATGCACTTACTTATGTCCTTTGCTCTTTTGTGCTTTAGAAACTCTTGCTGCAGTGTATCAACAACGATTCAAGTCTACTCTGAGGACGAGGTTTCGGGTTTTGGCCGCAAAACAAGGGGGGGGGAAAACACTTCTGAATGACATTTTCACAGAGATCTACATCACAGAGGGTTGGAGTGGCGAGGTCAATAAAGAACATGAGGTCAGACAGATTGAACCAGCATCCATGCAACCAGCAATACCAGAAAAGAAAATCAGCGTTGAGGACATGTTTAAAACATTACCTGGAGACAATGACCCAATAAGAACAGTGATGACGAGGGGAGTGGCTGGAATTGGTAAAACAGTCTTAACAAATAAGTACGCTCTGGACTGGGCAGAAGACAAAGAAAACCAGAATATTATTTTCATGTTTCCATTCACTTTCCGAGAGCTGAATAGGAGGAAGGACACGGTTTTCAGCTTGATGGAGCTTCTTTATCTTTACTTTGGTGAAACCAAGGAGGTAGACATCTGCAACTCTGACGGGTCCGAAGTTGTGTTCATCTTTGATGGATTAGATGAATGCCGGGTTCCTTTACACTTCCAGAACGATGAGATATTGAACGATGTCGCAAAGCGAGCCTCCCTGGACGTGCTGCTGACAAACCTCATCAAGGGACACCTACTACCATCTGCTCACATCTGGATAACCACTCGACCTGCAGCAGCCGATCAGATCCCTTCTAAATATGTTGACAGGATGACAGAGGTGAGAGGCTTCACTGATGATCAGAAGTGGGAGTATTTCACGAAGAGATTCAGTGATAAGAATGTGGCCAAAAAAATCTTCTTACAAGTCAAGAAATCACAAAGCCTGCACATCTTGTGTCACATCCCAGTCTTCTGTTCCATCATTGCTGCAGTTCTGGAGAATGCGTTAAGAAAAGGAGAACAAGCAGCAACACCAAAGACCCTGACTGAGATGTTCATCCACTTTGTGCTGGATCTGTCCAAACAGAATGATGAAAAGTATACTGACAGCGCTCAGACCCATTCTGACAGGAATCCAAAGAATAGTGATGTAATTTTGTCTCTGGGAAAACTGGCTTTTGACCAGCTGGAGGATGGCAACCTGATCTTCAGTGAAGAAGACCTGGAAAATTATGGCATTGATATCAGAGATGCTGCTGTGTGCTCAGGAGTGTTCACAGAGATCTTGAAAGAGGAGTATGGGTGGAACGATGAACGGGCGTTCTGCTTTGTCCATCTGAGTGTTCAGGAGTTTTTGGCTGCTCTTTATGCCTTTGTGTCATTCATCAACAAGGGTGTCAATGTACTGTCAGAAAGAAAAAAAAACGTGTCCAAAAAGATGTCAAAGCTATTTAGAAACGAGGAAGATCACTTCTACAAGAGTGCTATAGACAGGGCCTTAAAGAGTCCCAAAGGACACCTGGACTTGTTCCTCCGATTTCTATTGGGCCTCTCATTGGAGACCAATCAGACTCTCTTACGACGAGTGCTTGATGTGAAAATAGGAAATAGGTCTAAGGCCAATAAGAAGTCAATTGAATACATCAAGAAGAAGATCAGAATCAAGACCAAGAATCCCTCTCAAGGGAGAACCATCAATATGTTCCACTGTCTGAATGAGCTGAATGACCATTCTCTAGTGGAAGAGATCCAACTGGCCCTGAATTCAGGAAGTCTCTCCACAGACAAGCTCTCTCTTGCTCAGTGGTCAGCTCTGCTCTTCATCTTGATGTCATCAGAAAAGGAACTGGACGTGTTTGACCTGAAGAAATACTCTGCTTCAGATGAGTGTCTTCTGAGGCTCTTGCCAGTGGTCAAAGCCTCCAACAGAGCCCAGTAGGTGCATTGATAATAACTGGTTAGATTAATTATTATGTGATCTTATTTAAATAGAAAATAAAATACAATAATCATTGATTTTGTTCTACAGGCTGAGTGATTGTAACCTCTCAGAGATATGTTGTAAGGAGTTATCGTCAGTTCTCAGCTTTAGTTTGAGAGACATGGACCTCAGTAACAATGATCTACTGGATAGAGGAGTGGAATTGCTCTCTGCTGGATTGGCGAGTAAATTCTGCAAACTGAAGACTCTCAGGTCAGTATTCCGGAACCTGTTCCAGAGGTGAACATTTAAAACAAGGGTTCCCAAACTTTTCAGGCCATGACCCCCCAAAATAATCATATTTGAACCGGGGACCCTCCACCCTGACAAGCACTGTAGGAGTTGAGGCATAGAATTTAGTCTGGCTCGGTTCCACAGATACATATTTGGATAAACATTTTTATAGTGTTGTTGTTGTTGTTTTTCTTTTTGTATTGGTATTTGTACTTTTTTTCTTCATTTTACAGGTATTAAAAATGTCTTATAAGTCCTGAAATTACCACTTTAGAAATGTGCAGATATCCTTTATATACTACTGTATGTTGGTTTGTTTACTGTTGAGAGAGAAAACAATGTTGCACATCAAGCTAATTATCTTGGGACCACCCCAAAATCATTTGGGGAGCCCCCTGGGGGTTCCGACCCCCAGTTTGGGAACCATTGGTGTAGAGGAGGCCTTGTTCATGTACCGAAGAAATGAAGAAGTTTTGTATTGTATTGTATCTCAAAATATGAGTACACAAGAGTTATTTTTGGTTTTGGTTCATCAGCATTGTCATAGCAATAACAACACTATATTGTTATTGTATTGTATCCATATATGTACAGTATGTGTGCACTGCACTGTATATGTATAAGTATATGTGTATGTACATGCATGTGTGCTTAATTATGTTTGTTTGTTTGTTTGTTTGTTTGTTTGTTTGTTTGTTTGTTTGTTTGTTTGTTTGTTTGATTGATTGATTGATTGATTGATTGATTGATTGATTGAATACTTTATTTAGAAGACACGTGGGGGGTATATGTTAAGACTTTGACAGGGGCCAGTTTGGAATTGCAGCCTCCTGAAGGTATTTTTTTTAGGACAGTTTTGAAAGTGAGTAGGGTTTTACACTCCTTCACTACTTTTGGTAGGGCATTCCACATTTTTGTTACATAGTATGAGAGCGAGATCAATCTCTTGTTTGTGCCAAATCTGGGTTGGGCATGATCAGTGGAGCTGCCTCTGGTGTTGTGATTGTGGACTTCAACCCTGAGCCATCCGACCCTAGCAAAACGAGCAGGGGTTAGATGGGTTGTATGTTTGAGGCCAAGAAGTAGCCATATAAGTTTGTTTTGGGATGTCTGGAGCCTTATTTTTAAGGCCTTAGTGGTGTTGTGATACCATGAGGTAGCATGCATAGTCAAAAAGACCTTGGATGAGGGCTTCCCCTGTAAGAATCCTCAAGGTATTCTTACCGACTAGAGAGGAAATCCTATACAAAAAAAGTGTTCTTTGGTTGACCTTTTTGATGACTCTTGCTGCTATTTCACAGCAAGAGTTCCGTTCACCTCCACCACCTGTTCCCTCCCCTACAGATAGGATTGCATCCAGCTCACCAACATATCATCAAAACCTATTGCTTTTAGCTTATCATCTAAAATAGTGTGATTAACGGTGTCGAAGGCCTTTTGGAGGTCCAGCATGACCATGACGCAATATTTGCCCATGTCCACCTCTTGTTTGATGTGGTCATTCAAATAGAGAAGGCATGTGTCAGTGGAGTGGGATTTTCTGAAGCCAGATTGGATTTTGTAAATTTTATTTTTTTCCGCAAGATACTTTTCATACCTGTCATTTTTCCATGACTTTCGAGATGGAGCTAAGAATAGATATAGGGCGGTAGTTACCAAGGTCTAATTTGCTTCCTTTTTTTGTACAGAGGGGTTACTCTTGCTATTTTGAAATCATGGGGGACCCGTCCCTGTTTGATGGAGAGGTTCATTATGTGGGTGATGATTGGAACCATGGAGGTGGCTGAATCTTTTAGAAATTCGGGGGGACTACTGTCGAGGCCTGTGGCTCTGTTTTTGTAGTGCGCTACATTTTTTAAACACCTCATCTGTTTAAATCTGTCTTTGCGTACATCTAGATTTTTATAGAATGCATGGATGTGCTCTTTACCAAAACGCCCAGAGTGGGGGGTGGGTGGGTGGGGGGCAGTTTGTTAACCATTGTTGTGGCCATGATTGTAAAGAAGATGTTAAGGATTTTAGCCACATCCCGCTTTTCTGTGATAAGAGAGTCGTCTGACTTGATGGTTTTCAATTTGTTGCTGCAGCTAGTTGTTTGTTGAGTAACTTCCAAAGCTCACAAGATTTGTTTGTGTTTTCTTCAATTTTATCATCGAGGTAGTTTTGTTTGTGCTGATCTGATCATGGCAGTTACCTTGTTTCTTAGCTTATTTCTCTCTCTTCTGAGTTTCGCTAGGTGGGTTTTGAGACTTTTGTTGAAGCGTTTGGCAAGTTTGATCCTTCATTTATGAGATCAGAACACTTATTTTTCATGGGGACCACCCTATTCAAAATTTGTTTGTGTGTCGTCATACAGCAGATAACACTGTGTGTGTGTGTGTGTGTGTGTGTGTGTGTGTGTGTGTGTGTGTGTGTGTGTGTGTGTGTGTGTGTGTGTGTGTGTGTGTGTGTGTGAGAAGGTTGTCAGGCTGTCTGGTCACAGAGAAAGGCTTTTCTTCTCTGGCCTCAGCTCTGATCTCCAACCCCTCACATTTGAGAGAGTTAGATCTGAGCTACAATCATCCTGGATGCTCTGGTGTGGCGCTACTGTCTGCTAGAAAGAATGATCCACACTGCAGCTTGGAGATTCTCAGGTATGTATACACTTGATGTCACTCAGTGTCAATGTACTCTAGTAGGTTTACAGTTGTATCGTTTTGCCTAATGTTTAATAATGTTAAATCATTATCATTAATTGTTTCTATTTTCAAACAGAACAGGACTGACTTTTTGGGGTAATTATTAAGTGTGCTTGCCATGCCAATGGAAAAACACTTATTGTAATCCACCAAACTTGATAATGATATTCTCCTTGAGATTTTTATTTCGTAATGTCGCCCACAAAACCCCCGCAATATATACATCAAAACGTGTGGCACGGCCTGAACAAGTGTGCTATTCAATTTCTTGCCGGTACGCGTTATCACAGCGAGATAATACGCAAGAGACAATGCCTAAAATAGCTATTTACTTTCAATGGGCCCAAACAGAACAAATCACCTCACTTTGGAGTCACATTACTCGGGCATACTGTTACGTAGAAACGTTAAACAGCACATAAGAACAGGGACTTGGTGGTTCAAATGGTATTCGAATATGTCACATGTTTTCTTCGCAATCACAGTTCAAAGTTTGGGTGTTTTAAGCGAACATTTGAATCTAGAGTGCGTCACACCGTCACATGAGCAAGCAGAGGGGAGCCAGAGCTTGAAATTGAGTTTTTTTTTTTGTTTAATCGAAAAGACGTCTTTTACGCAGGAGCTCTGCTGAGTACTCTGGGTACAGGTGTATGACGTGATAATCATAATGTCAAAGTGCCACGTTGTCATGCGAATGTGAGGATGTGGTTCTTGTCCTGGTAACAGAGATACTGCATAATCAAAGCCCTGGGTGGTTGTTTGAAACCAGCTTGGGGGTGATGGACACGCTGTAATGCACTGTACAGCGCGAGAAAGAAGGACGCTCTGCTTCCAAATTCCGCCGTTTTTCACCGTTTTGTTTTTCTTCACGCCACTTGGTGAACCCCCCCAAGGTTGGTGGCTTGTGCTGAGCTGCTTTTATCCGCCAGATTGGGACATTCACGGCATATTTTGCGTGTCTGTGTGTCAGGGTGCGAGGCAACACTCACACAATCACGTGCAGCATGCGTCCCCTCCCCCTGCGCCTAATGGCTGTACATGGGGCCGACATGTGCTTTAGCGTGATTGTATGAGTGTGGCTTCAGGAAGTAAATTCCTAGCCTCGATCTCCAGGCTTTTATTTTTTAGTTTTGCTAAAAAATAAAAGCTTGTAAATTCCTGTCCCAGCTGTTGGTACGCAAAAGCGTCTCGTGTCGTCTGATGTGCCGCGCATTATTTATTTTGGGTGCGCACCTGCGCACCAGTTATGTGCACCACTGCACATAACCATGGTTACATATGTAACCTTCATTATGTAGCACTAATATTGGATCACTCCAATATGATATAAACAATATCAGATTACTCAGTGAGCTAGGAAAAGTAACAAAGCTCAAACTCACCTATCAGAAGGGGTTGAGCTGAGGTCCTTACAACAGAGGGCTGTTGTCCGGTTCCATAGAAGCGGAGGCAACCCCCAAAACGGCTTGTTCCACCCGGTTGGAAGGGACCACATTTAACACGGTAGAACCCAGCAAAGGTGCTAGGAGACGTCCTGTTGGCACATTTATCAAACAGGGGAACCCCCCGGAGCTGTGCCCAAGAGGTAGCCAGGCCTGACTTTATCTCTCCCTCACCCACAGAGTCCACCATGCTGGAGAGTGTTGGCTCACACCAGGTTTGAGGAAGCGCACATTAAGTAAGTGTGAATTCTGTTTTATTCATTAGATCAAAACAGCACACACCCAGCTATCTCATCCAGTCAGAGGTTTTGTTTAAAGGGACTACACCATGAATTTAAAAAATAATAATAATATTTAATATCATATTGTTTATGTCCCTCAAACATTTTTTTTCAAAAGGTTTGAGCCTAAATCAAGCCTCAGATATATTCATTCCAACTAACTTCTCTCTGGCTTATAAAGCACTTTCACCTGCAATACCACATTGTCCTGTTTGGCACGGGCGCTATTGAGCCAGTTTGTATGCATGTTATCTCCTGGTTCTGTGTGAAAAAGTAAAAAAAAAAAATACGAAAAAATAAAGAAATTATATTATTTTTGGGGATAGAAGAGAGGTAGGGGAGACCAAAAACACACAAAAAAGAAGAAAAAGTTAAAATTCATGGTATAGTCCCTTTAATAGTAGGATAGTAGGAATAGTAGGATTGGACAGTAGGGTGTAGGATAGGATATAGGATCGTGTAGCAACTCATAATGTAATAACGGTTCATAATGTAATAAACTAAATGTAATAAAAGCTCATAATGTAATAATCAGCTCATAATTTCTTAAAATCATGAGCGCATAACTGATAATAACTGATTTACATAGCGGGGGGCACGGTGGCGCAGTCGGTAGCGCTGTGGGCATGTCCTCTCCTCCTAATGCAGTGCATCAGAGTATGGAGAATATAGGTTGCTGCCTTCAGGAACGAGATAAAGTGTTCCAACATACAATAAGGTCAAAAGTCCTTTGTCCATCAGACTACTTTGAGGCTTAATCAGAGGTTTAGGCCAGGGGTAGGCTGAGTGGTGGACATTGCTCTTGTCTTTATGTATGTCTTTTTGTGTCATGTCAAATGTGTATACTGTTTATGTGTTGCATACGTGGCTGCTGGGTCGCAAGACAAATTTCAGTGTTAAGTATTATTATCGTACCGTATCAGTGCCCATACCCTAGGTGGGGTTGGCGAAAGGGCCTCTCTGTGTGGAGTTTGCATGTTCTCCCCGTGTTTCCTAGGGTAGGTACCCTCACAAAAACATGCAGTAATCCTGGTCACTATACTGCCTCCCCCTGGCCAGCCGGGGCACCTGATGGAGGGGAAAGGAACTGGTTGGAATAACGTGTTCCTTCCACGCGCTACGCGCAACCGGGGAAACTCCTCCCTGTCGGGTGATAAGAAGTCTTGTTAGCTCTCATGCATGAAGGAGGCATGAGCTCGGCTCTGAGCTCTCCCTAGTTGGCAGAAGGAGTGTAGTGCCCAGGATTACTTAGACAATTGGCACTGGGTGAAAAAAATGGGGTTACAAAATCATGGGATAACTCATAATGTAATACCAGTTCATAGTGTAATAACGGCTCAAATTATTGTTTCCTGGCAAATATGATGGTCAGTATCGGTTCATAATCTAATAAACTAAATGTAATAAAAGCTCATAATGTAATTATCAGCTCATAATGTAAAAAAAACATGAGCACATAACATAATAACGGATTTTTGCATAATGTAATGTGTTACATTAAGAACCTTGCGTAGCTGCTCATAATGTAATAACGGCTCAAATTGTTGTTTCCTGGCAAATATGATGGTCAGTATTATGGTCAGTATAATGTCAGTATCATGGTCAGTTTCATGTCAGTATCATGGTCAGTATCATGGCCAGTATCATGGTCATTATCATGTCAGTATCATGGTCACTGGTCAGTATCATGGTCAGTATCATGGTCAATATCATATCAATATCATGGTCAGTATCATGACAGTATCATGTCAATACTATTGTCAGTACAATTTTTTGTATAATGGTCAATATCGTGGTTAGTAACGTGTCAGTATCTTTTCAGTACCATGTCAGTATCTTTTTAGTATCTAATTAGTATCATGACAGTATCATGGTCAGTATTGTGGTAAGTATCATGTCAGTATCATTTTAGTATCATAGTCAGTTTAATGTCGGTCACCATGATAGTTATGCGCTCATGATTTTATTCAGTATCATGGTCATGGACCATAATATTGATATGATACTGACCATAACTAACCATGATACGGAGATGATACAGAAATGATACTGACATGATACTGATCATGATATTGACCATTATATTTTTAACACTTTTAACATTGCCCTATTATAGCGCCACCAGGAGGCCGATTCTTGCCAAAAAAACTAAACAAATAATGTTACTCCTACAAATGTTGTGCAAACAAGCACATCGCTACACATTATTGCGAACGCAGCGGAAGGAGGCGCGCCGCCTCCGCGCAAGTGGAGCATACTATGAAAACGTGCTGTCTTTGTGTCTCTGTCTGTCTGTGTGCAGTATGTGTGCAGCCACACCCCCATGTGACTCACGCTCTCATTGGCTGCCCCCCTGTGACTCATGCTGTCATTGCCTGCATGCACTACAGTGTGGCTGAAATTCGCCTGTGCCCCAGGGTGACTAAATACACTCCTCTGAGAAAAATATAGCAGCGACAGTCAAAAAAAACACATCTACAAGCATCTACACGAGTTCATCTATTGGGATATCTAAGAATTCCATGTCATTTCTGCATATTTCAGGCCGGATGGCAAGTTGAAAACGCCGTAGTTTGAGAACAGTTTGCCCCAAAAAGAAAAACATGCCTGAAATCCGCCTGCCCCTCGTGACTAATTACACTCCTCTGAGATAAATATAGCAGCTACAGTCAAAAATAAGACATCTACAAGCATCTACACGAGTTCATCTATTGGGATATCTAATAATTCCATGTCATTTCTGCATATTTCAGCCCGGATGGCAAGTTGAAAACGCCGTAGTTTCAGAACAGTTTGCCCCAAAAAGAAAAACATTGCTCATTCCTTTCTATTCTTATTGCTCTTTTCCAGATGCGTTCGCTTCCCACGTTCGCGCGTCTTACTTGTCTCTATAGTTAAGTGATCAAGACGAATCCATCCAATTTTTCATATTCCATCCTGATTGGCGAATTCCTAACATTGCTGGCCCACAATAACCTACCTGACCTGGCGGAGACCTATGCTCCGAGGAACACTTTTTCTAGTTTCCATTGAGGTCCTGTGTATTCAATTCATCGAGACATTTAAAGACAAACAATAATGTACAATGATATGCAAAGTATCACATGAAATGTTTAAATATGTACAGTAAACAGTTGGCATGATACTGACATGATACTGACATGATAATGACCATGATCCTGACACGATACTGACCATGATACTGACATGATACTGACAATGATACTGACATGACACTGACATGATACTGACATGATACCGACCATGATACTGACACTATTGTCGACAATATGAGACATTATGGGGCGGCAGTGGCTCAGGGGTAGAGTGGCCGATAGAGCGCCCGGATGGTAACCGCAAGGTTCCCAGTTCGATCCCAGGCTCCCCCAGAGTTAGTGTCGAAGTGTCCTTGAACAAGACGCTGAACCCCTGATTGCTCCCGATGAGCAGGTTGGTGCCTTGCATGGTTTCCTCCGCCCTCGGTGTATGAATGTGTGTGTGAATGAATGGGTGAATGTAATGCACAGTAAAGCGCTTTGGATAAAAGCGCTATATAAATGCAACATTTACCATTATGAACTTTTTTTACATTATGAGCGGCTATGTAAGGTTCTTAATGTAACACATTATTACATTATGGAAAAAATCTATTATTACGTTATGTGCTCATGATTTTATTATGTTATGAGCTCATTTTTACATTATGAGCTTTTATTACATTTAGTTTATTACATTATGAGCCGCTATTACATTATGAGCTGTTATTACATCATGAGTTGCTACAGATCGTATTTATTTATAAATTATTATTAAGTTGTATTTGTAGGGACCCCCTACTCTATATTGTATAAAATTGTGTTTCAGATTAATTATTTTTCCCTCTACGCCTATAGCCTCTTTGCCAAAAATAGCCAATCTACAAGCTCTCAACGCCTCGCAGAAAATAGCAGAGCTTGTAGATCTGCTATTTTCGGCTAATGTTCCCCTCAGAAAAGGAATTCTAGGGTTCAAGTGGTTAATGTAAAAAAACTAAATCCTATCACACAAAGATTTGGCGGACCCCCTATTGTAGCTCTGAGGACCCCCTGTTGAAGACCCCTGGTATAAGTTGTATTCAGTGGTGGAAAAAGTACTCACATTTATTACTTAAGTAAAAGTATCAATACTGAAATATAGAAATACTCTGTTACAAGTAAAATCCTGCAATTCAAAATTTGCTTGAGTAAAAATACAACAGTATTGGCATCAAAATGTACTTAAAGTACCAAAAGTAAAAGCCGAATGTCCCATTTCAAGTTTTCATGTAAAAAAATGTAAAGTAGCTAGTAACTAAAGTTTTCAAATAATTGTAGTGGAGTCAAAGTACAATATGTGCCTCTGAGATGTAGTGGAGTAGAAGTAAAAGTACTGACAATTGTAAATACTCCAGTAAAGTAAAAAAAATACCTCAAAATTGTACTTAAGTACAGTACTTGAGTAAATACTTGAGTAAATACTTACCAATGGTGTACTTTACACCATTGGTTGTATTTGTTTGTAAACTGGCGCTGTATTCTATCTTGTTCTCCCCGTCAGATGTCACTCATTCATCAAACTAATTCGATACCATCAATTACTGAAAAATCAAAGTCATTCCCAACCAAATGTCGATATCTAAGGATTAAATGTTATGAGCCAATGATCATGCAACATGCTTGATTAATGGGACAGTGTCGCTTGCCACAAATAGTTGCTCTACATTGTGCCGTCATGCAACAAAGTAAAAAATGGGTTAAGGTTTGGTTGGTTCCATTTGTACACTCTCAGATCAGTAGTGGTCAAATTTGACTTGATTTAAAGTGCATTGGCTACTGTATATCGTCGCTGTCGGGCAGAAACCAACTAACTCCATTTGTCAACTTATTAATGTTTTTTTTAATAACTCGTGCTATTGACACTCTTTACGTCTGTGTGTGGGTTTTTACAAATGTTGAACCAATGAAAAGCATTAAAAAGCGCTTCTGAGTAAACCTCCTAACTGCATTGGGTCCCAAAAACTGTCATTCAAACCACTCATAGCTGTTTTTTCCATCATTGATTAGAATTATCAAGTCAGACGGAAAAAACCCAATCTCCAATTTAATGGTCAAAAACCTCCACCTCCACTTGAGCTGTATTTGGGTAAAGTGATGATAATATAAGGACACATTCAAGTATCAAGACAATGTATAAAGTCACCGTACCAACTTTGATGAGGCAGTATTGTGTTGTTCCAAAAACCTTTTTCTTTTATCATTTCCTGAAAAGTTAATATTTTGTTCTGCCCGACATCAGAGATGTATATATCACCAATCAAATTGAGAATTGGGACATATAATGTCCTACCAAAACTTTTAACATTTTTACTTATTAACACTGAGGATTTTACGATGCAACATCTACTATATCTCATACGGGGAATGATGGCATTTTACAGAAGGTCTTTCTAATGGTTTCATGTTCAAAAATAAAATAATAATAGCAGATCTAGAAGCTCACAACGTGCTGCATCGTGACGCTTTGTAGATCGGCTATTTTTGAATAGCCTATAAGTATAAAATAGTGAGTGATTAATGTATGTGAATGATCTTCTGTTAATGTATAATTAATAATATTATTTATACATCATTATAAAGTTGTATTTGTTTGTAAACTGGTGTTGTATTGTATCTTGTTCTCTCATCAGATGTGTGTGAACTCACACTGGATCCAAACACAGCACACAAACACCTCTTTCTGTATCAGAACAACAGGAAGGTGAAAAGTCTGGAAAAGCGTAAGAAGTATCCTTATCACCCAGACAGATTTGGATGCTGGGAACAGGTGATGTGTAGACAGAGTCTGATTGGACAATGTTACTGGGAGGTATTGTGGAGTAGAAATGTTGAGATAGCAGTGACATACAGAGCAATCAAAAGAAAGAGTATTGGTAAAGACAGTGACTTTGGAAACAATGACAATTCCTGGTGTCTGTCATGCAATGATGTTGAAAACTTTTACACTGTTTGTCACAATAAGATGCAAACTGTCCTCCATGTCCGTCCCTCTGGCTCCAACAAAGTAGGAGTGTATGTGGACTTGACTGCTGGCATTCTGTCCTTCTACGGAGTGTTCTCTGACACACTGACACACCTACACACCTTCCAGTCCACATTCATTGAACCCCTCTATGCTGGGTTCTGGGTTGGTAAATACTCCTCAGTGTCTCTGTGTCAGAGAGAGGAGGCGGAGGAGGATAATGATGAGGAGGAGGAGGAAGAAGAAGAAGAAGAAGAAGAAGAGGAGGAGGAGGAGGAGGAGGAGGAGGAGGAGGAGGAGGAGGAGGAAGAGGAGGAACAGGAGGAAGGTTAGGTGTGACTCCCAGTAGAGGCCCTAGGAGTGATCCACGCGCACCCCCTTATTTTCTTTTCTAGTTTGGATTTTTTGGCATCCATAGGACCTCTAATATACTGTAGGGATTTTGATGATCCCAAGAAAAAAGTGGTCCAAACTGTGTTTTTTTCAGTGTTTTACTACCCCTATGAGACCTGCGAGATTGCTGGCTGGAACGCCGGTGAGACTGTCTTACGGAGACTGTGGCACACTCAAATTTAGACGTAGCCCAAAGATAGAGATATCATTTGTCTATGATGCTGACATAAAATATGAGGAAGTGAAAAGCAAATTCCTGTGGAAGTTAGGACAATAAATAAATCCCCTTAACTGAATTAAATACAATAGTAGACAGACTTAGAAATCACAAGGTTTCATACACTTTATGATGCATCTCAATAATAAAAGTTTGACACAAAGACTGCCAACTTTTTAGAAAGTGGGATTTGGTGGCGTGAGCTGAAATTTTCTTTTTCCAAGAAAATTGGATTTTGTATAATTCTTTGTACTTTAAGTAGGCATGCAACGGTATGAAATTTTACAGTACGGTATGGTATCAAACAAAATATTGCGGTTTACGGTATTTCACGGTATTAAAATATATTTTGAATACAGCTTTATATATTTGTATTACAGTATAATTTTTTGGTACTAGGGCCCATCAAAAAACGAACCTAAAAGTATTCAAAAGTATAATTCCTTGAAGATTTCTTTTTTATTAGCCTATCAAATGAATTGAGTAAAAAGTAAATTAATAAAGATTTTAAACTTATTGTTATTAATGAATTTATATTTCAGTCACAAAAGCACATCTGTTCATTATTAATATTTTGGAATACTTTAAAAAATAATGAATATCCTTTGTCTAGAATTATTCACATCACAATTGTGCAAGAGTTTTAGCTGATTATGTCTGTTGATTAAAACACTTAGGATCAAGGTTACTTCATCTGTCCCTTAGACTTAAAGATGTCAGTCTGTCAGCAGGGCCGCATTAAAGGAGACATCCGTTCATTTTTAGTGTTATCTTTGATATGTGGCAAATCACTTACCAACGTAGAAATGCCCATTGAGTTACTCCACAAATCCCCCTGTCGACCCCCACCGTTGGCATAATACGAGACGCGAGGATAGCCCAAATTCGCCTATTTTAACAAATGCAAAGTCTGTTTTTTTTCTCCTAGCACTCATTGTGGAGCCCCATGAGACCCTTACGGGCGATGAAAGTCCCGACAAGCTAACCGCTAATAACAGAACGAGCTAACGCTGGCTGCTTATCTCTCTGCCTGGCAACACCAGGTTGCCAGGTTTCGGAGAGAAACAAGCAACAAGCAACTCGTATTATGCCAACGGTGGGGGTCGACAGGGGGATTTGTGGAGTAACTCAATGGGCATTTCTACGTTGGTGAGTGATTTGCCACATATCAAAGATAACACTGAAAATGAACGGATGTCTCCTTTAACCGCGGAACTTAGTGGAACTGGTGTTCCACGGCCCGCAGCCTGCAGGGCCCTGTGAGAATTGTGTATTTCATTTTTGTGTATTTAAAGAAAAAATGTTGATTTATATTGGTCAAATAGAACCGAATTAGACCCGAATTAGACCCGGAAAATTTCGGTTGTGTGCACTTTGATTTTGTGGTGTTCCACGGCCCTGAGGGGTCTTAATGCGGCCCGGTCTGTCAGCCAAAAATAGCCGGTGTACAAGCTCACAACGCATCATAACATGAACATGCCATGAGCTTGTAGATCGGCTATATACACCAAATTTCCAAGCCAGAATCAGTGCATGTTTGCATTTAATACAATGATGGCTCTGTTGGAGTCTCTCTGTCTTTGCTTTGATACAACTGTAGCGCCTCCCAGAGGGCATCAGGAGACAAGGCGCATGAGAGTCCTGTCTAGTTAGTTTCCTGGTTAGACGAGGAGCTATGGACATTTTAAATGCAACCCTACCCTTCTCTGCTGCATGTCAAAGGCTTTTTTTTTACTGCAGCTGGATTGATCTTTAGCCCAAAGAAGGGGAAGAGTTAATTCATTCAGACAACTTAAAAAAACAACACTGAAGTTAAAGCAGCACTGTGTAACTTTTCAACAACTATGTAGCATTATATGTCCCAAAAAAAAATCTAAAGTTACATGTTTAAGCAATAGCAATTCATTCTTCCATAAATGTATAGACTCAGGGGGGTCCCTGCTAGGGGCTTGACTGTATTACTATGTATAGGGGAGACAATGAGTTTCAGCCTATATTGGCCAAGGCAGTTGAAGGCACCAGGCAGAACTGCCAGTTAAAGCAAAGATGGTTAATTTTTAGGAAGATCCGCCATCCTAATTGGATCCACTAGAGGCGAAATGGTGCACAAATCCTAGAAAATTGTCTCTGAAGAGGGCACCGGCGTCTGACAGCATGTTTAACTATAGCACCTAGATCCTGCGAGAGTGTGTTGCTGGGACAGAGAAAGGTTGATCACAAAGTAGATTTTCTCCTAATTTGTTTCTCTGAAAAAAAGCCATTTCAGTATGAAAATCTTGTAAATATTGTGCGGCTTGTGGCGATAGGGTCCAATATTTAGTTCAGTGACCATGGGGCTAAAGAATGGTTCAGAAGCTGTGTTCACATTCAGTCTTCCTCTCGGAATTAATAGACTTCAACTTGCTTCCGGTCTCTTAAAAAGGCGTCCACCTAATTCTTGCCATTTTTGTCTTGGGTCAAAGCAAAGACTGGCCAATCATAGTGTGTCCTGGCTGGACACTTTAGCAGAGACTCTTGGGGTCCCCAGCATAGTTGGTTAATATAGCATCACAATCATTTCAACCTTCAACCAGATTTTATGCTTTGGCTCTTCAAAAATAGCAGATCTACAAGCTCACAGCGTGTCACATTGTGATGCGCTGTGAGCTTGTAGATCTGCTCATTTAAAAAAAAAATCTTGCAGTATCTTTAATAAAAGAAAAAACTACTATAACACAAATCTTCGTTTCTGGGGGTCCCTGGTAAAAAATATGAGATGGGGGTCCGCAGCCAAATACATGTAATTTTGGGGGTCCTTGACACAAAAGATTTGAAAACCCCTGGCCTAAGTAACACTATCCATCATCACAGCAAATGCCCCCCTTGAGAAGGGCTGCTGCTGCTGAAAATCATTGCTGTCAGGTGTAAACCTTGTATGTCCAAAACAGTTACTTTTCAAGAAATGGAAAAAAATAACCTGTGATCCAATAGATCTAATGTAGTTATTATTTAGTCACAAGCTCTTGTTAATACTTTTCATTGGTTAAATATTCATAAATAGGGGTCCCCCTAATGATTGATTGATATTGGAGAAACCAAATGGACCCTTACAAGTTTGTAACTCCAAGAAACTCTGATAAATGGGACCCATTTGGTCAAATCTGTACACTGTCTGAGTTATGGGGGTCCATGCGTGGCCTAATCAGTGGTGGACAGTAACTAAGTGCATTTACTTGAGCACTGTTAGCCCAGTGGTCCCTAAACTTTTTAGCTCGAGACAAAAGAGAAATGTGACTTCTCTGCGGGACCCAAATTAGTGAAACGGAGCCACAGAGGAAACAGAGCAAACATTGGCAGACGGCTCCATACAGAGAAGAACCCGTAGAAAAGACAGTGTGTGCAGAGGGGAAGGAGAGGACGACAGCAGCCGAGACCAGACCATATAAGAGTGAAGCAGGGCCTAGAGTGGAGCGGACGACGGAGAGGCTAAAAGTGTTGCAACGTGCAACTCCATCAGTAAGCAGCGAAAGCTGCCTTCGGAATAAGTTTCAATCCATGCAACACTCGTTTTGTGATAGCCACTACTGCTAGCAGCCCACGGTATATTGTCTGGAAACAGATGAACTGGCTCATTGCTTCTGTATTTCAGACGGTGAAAAGAAACAGACGAACATTGAAGAGTCCTGGCTTGGTTTCCCTCTACCTTTTTCCCCCAGTATTTGCACTCAGACTGTCTTAGTTATTTATAGCATTTTATTATATTTTAATAGCACCTGCACTTTACTTTTGAATACGTATTTGATGCACTATTGCTATTAATTTGCACACACATTGCTATTGGCCGCAGAAACCCCCGGTGTTGCACTTGAACTTGGCCTAATTATAAATAGTATTTAAACGCACTTTATCTAGCATCTGCACTTTACTTATACAAAGTATTGTTGTCATCTATTGATATTTATTTGCGCTCTGCTATTATTGTTACTTCCGCCCCAATTTGTATTTTAGTTTTGCATTGAATGTGTTTTAGTTTATAGTTTAGCGGCGCCATAGGTGGTTAGGGTTTATATTTTAGGATTGTTTGTTTCATTTTGTATTCTGGTTTTAAAGGCACAGAGGCCTCTTGTAATAGGGACAATTATAAAAATGTATGTTAACCCTTTTTATCCACTGTGTCGATCTCAGTTTCCTCCTGGGTGTTGTTCTCCTAATGGCTAAAGTACTTACCTAGTTATCTCGAACCTGTGTGTAGCCTGTAAAGGAAAAGGTGTTAGTCAAGGAGTTCCTAGGCTCCTAAAGTCAAACCTAGGTGGCGTAGTCTGCAAGTTTAATCATTTTATTCCATTGGCATTTACAACAATTACGCACCCCGCACTTTAACGTGCAACTGATATTTTATTGTTGTAAGCCTAATGTGAATGAGTTTAAAGGTGTCATTACTCAACCAGTAAATTGGCAAAGTTAAATGTGACTCAGTTGGCCACCGTCACACTTAGATACAAACTTACACAACAAACTGCATACTCCTTGCACACACTTTTCTCTGCTTTATTAATCAATGTGTCGGTCGAAAAATGAACCTTGAAGATCACACTTTGTCCTTCATGAAGGTCCATGTTTGACAGAAACACTGATTAATACAGAAGATTACAACAGGAATACAACAGGATGAGTTGTATTGATAAACAAATACACCAGTCATCCTGTGTCAATACACAATATATAGATTCACATCAACCTTCATTTCCATAGACAAAAAACAGACTCACCGAACATGATTCATTGTCACCCAGTCTTTGGGCCACAATACATCAGCAATAGATGAATTAAATGAGCTTCCTGTAGCACAGACAATGACAGACAATGACAGACAATAACAGACAATAACAGGCAGCAGCACAGAGACAAACAGGGAGCCTACCTTTAACCGTCTTCTTCTTGACTTCTGTGCAGCAAAGTCTTTGATCAAGTCAGTGAAATAAATCCACGTTCCATAATAAGTCTCTCAATGGACATGAAGGTGAGAGAATTAAGCTGCTCTTGAATCATTGTGGATCTCACTCTGTTTCTTTATGCGGGCTGACTTCAACAAAGAGCCTCACCACCTGTTTATGAGACACATAGCGTAAGGTTAAATGGTCATCATTAAAAGGAATACAGGAAAGGTGGGCACTAGGGAAATCTGGGCAACATCTTTTTGGGAAGACTGGGCACTAGGGAAGAGTGGGCACCAGGAAAACTGGGCACTATGAAGAGTGGGCACTAGGGAAATGTGGGCACCCGGAGGCGGGAAGAGTGGGTATTTTTTGGGGGAGAAGTGTGGGCACTAGAGAAGAGTGGGCACCAGGAAGACTGGGCACAGGGACAACTGGGCACTTTTTTTCTATAGTTTTATAGTGTACCGTTTAGGTATGTATCCTCTATCCTAACTTTTTGACCACTCATTTTAACAGTACTAATTTGTCAAATAAACTCTTATATTGTACTTTTGAAACGCTGTTATATAGTGGGTTACTTTTGACCTCGTACTATTTGGGCAAATAAACTTATATTACAGTGTGCTGAAACAATAGTGAACGCCAGGTCGTAAACAACACTCCAGCAACTGCCAAAGTGAAAAAAAAAAAAAAAATGAAACACAAACGAATAACATGTCTTTATCACATGCACACAAAAAAATCTGTGGACACGATTCCTAAGACTTCAGGTGCCCACATTTCTCTAGTGCCCACTCTTCCAAGGTGCCAATTTTTCCCTAGTGCCCAGAATGTTTTGGCGCCCACCTTTCCTGTTACCACTAAAAGCACATAGGTAAATGACTACAGTCTGAACTTAAGTTATTGCGTTATGATACCACTAGAGGGCAATATGACATTGAATAACTTTACACTCAAAGAACAACAGCACAGCACTAGCTTCAAGTTAAAACATAAAATACATCATTAAATTACCTATTTTACTCATCTACTATTATACTTCATCACTCTGAGAGCAGAACAGGACACGTTTTACATCATTTTGGTCGATATAAATGTCTTGAAGGGGCCAATTAGCTGAGGTCCAGGGGGCCGCAGCTCGAAAATATTGTGTATTTACGGACTTTGTGTGTGTGTGTGTGTGTGTGTGTGTGTGTGTGTGTGTGTGTGTGTGTGTGTGTGTGTGTGTGTGTGTGTGTGTGTGTGTGTGTGCGTGCGTGCGTGCGTGCGTACGTGCGTGCGTGTGTTTGTGTTTTGACTGTAGCTGCACTCTGGCGCACTCTGTCGGCCGCACCCAGGCAGTGCACTGCACACAGACAGACACACACACACACACACACAAGCCGAGCAGACTTTCATAGTAAGCTCCACTTGGGCGGAGCGCCTCCTTCCGCGTTCGCAATGACAGTAGAGGCAACATAAAGAAAATAATGTGGCCTAAAGTCAAATGAAATGTTTGATCAGTTCAGTTGATCAGAAAATAGGCTTATACATTCCTGAATGTTCCCTGAAACTTCTTGTCTTTTAATGACTGCCAGCCAATAATTACTACCTGCCTTGCAGGCAGTGGTGGAAAGTAACTAAGTACATTTACTCAAGTACTGTTTTAGGTACAATTACTAGTTTTACTTCACTGAAGTATTTCCAATTTTCAATACGTTATACCTCTACTCCACTACATCTTAGCGGCAAATATTGTATTTTTACTCCACTACAATTATTTGAAAACTTTAGTTACTAGTCACTTTTTAGATTTAGTCTAAATCTAGATTTTTATTACTAAACCTACAGTAACCACTTAAACTCTACATACATTTAGGCTATTTGAAAATAGCCAATCTACGATGCAACGTAGATCTGCCATTTTCAAAAGATTTGTAGGCTATATTATATTTTTGAAAACTTGTGAAATGGGACATTCTGTATAATGAGTATTTATATATTTAAGTATATTTTGACGCCAATACTTTTGTACTTTTACTCAAGTAAAATTACTTAAGTAAAACAATTGAGTACTTTTTCTAGCACTGGCCTTCAGTATTATGTCACTTTCTGGTCAGAGACCTTCACACACTTTGAAAACACAGCAGAATGGAGGAGACGGGGACGGATTGTGCTGGTGAGGGGAGCTATATACGATGGTGCTTCTGTTTGTTTGTTTGTTTTCAGGATACATACCGACACCGTCCTCTCTCTCCAGCAACAAGCCACAGCGACAAGCCCAGTGTTACAGCCCAAATGGTGACCTATAGAATATTGCGTCTGCAGAGGGCAGACGCTGTCTGTAGAAAATAAACTAGTTGTTTATGAATATTAAATAAACAAATAAAGTGAGATGGCCTTTTAACTCATCTGCACAAGTAACTTTTTTATTCATGACATTACCTATAATCAATTTAGTTCAGGGTTCATCACCATGCCAGCTTGTGATGGACTTTTATTTTCATCAACATTTTAGTTTTGCCACAGATATACAAAATAAGAAGTGGTCAATAGTGTTACCAGAAACACATATAGCAGGAGTCACCAACATGTCCGTACACGGACAAACGTGTCTGTGGCGAGACTTGTCCATGTGTGTGTGTGTGTGTGTGTGCAGGGTTGAGCTCTAGGGGGTACGGGCGGGTACGGCGTACCCTTAGTTCTGAGACTGTGGGGGCTGGGGGCTCGCGCGTGCTCCACATGCACTCACCGTCAGCGGCGGTCGTTAACACCTTAAAGTTTAAACAATAGCCTCTGAAGGTTCGCGCCGTCAGTGGCGAGACATTCTCAATAGCGTCTACCTGGCTGCTTTGCATAACATTAGGCTACTGGAGAAAAGCCATGGACTTGAATTGAATGTGCACTGCAGAGTGTGAGGGGGATTGCTTAGCAGAGCACCCAGTTCTCTGAGACAAGACAAAGACAAGGTGTCAAGATTATTATTATTTTAACTGCTTATGTGTGGGTGAGTCTATGTAAAGGGATTTTATATAAAACTAAAAGGAAAATAAAATAATTGATTATTTGAAACAAAAATAAAAACAACAAATTAACAATGCAACAAAATAATAAGAAATATAAATACATTAATAATCACATGTTGAATACAGTATTAGTAAGTGGCGACGTGACGTCATAAAATACAGTACCCTTAGTTCAAAAATCCACAGCTCACCACTGTGTGTGTGTGTGTGTGTGTGTGTGTGTGTGTGTGTGTGTGTGTGTGTGTGTGTGTGTGTGTGTGTGTGTGTGTGTGTGTGTGTGTGTGTGTGTGTGTGTGTGTGTGTGTAATGCAATGGGAAAATGAAGGTGAGAGTCAAAACAGATACATTATGAGTGATAGTGAAGAGAATGACAGCATTTCAAGGAACAACTAGTCACAACTAGTTTGATGGAAGGACCCCTCACTTTGATCAGAGAAACTTTTAGGTTCGAGTTGTGATGTAAGTGCAGACCCCCAGGCTGTGGATCGAGGGGTTCCATGGATTATGGCTGTGGAGCTAGTGTTTTTATAGCCTTGCTGTCAGGCAGAAACCTCTTATCTCCATATTTGAACTATTTAAGTTTTATTTCAATTGTTTTATTATTTCAATTGTTTTATTGATGCCAATATACTTTGTCTATTTCTTTTATTTTTGAATTTGAATCCTGAAAACATTGTTGACATTTTTAATTATATTATGAATACTGTTTATCATCGTTGTTATGGTTACATGCAGGTTGATATCATAAGCATTGATTTAGAACAGTCATGTGACTGTGGGGGTGTACAGTAGCTGTGTGAACGATATCCTCTGTTCATGATGACAAACGTGTCTGTGGCGAGACTTGTCCGTGTGTGTGTGTGTGTGTGTGTGTGTGTGTGTGTGTGTGTGTGTGTGTGTGTGTGTGTGTGTTTGTGTGTGCGTGCGTGCGTGTGTGCGTGTGCCTTGTTTAATTCTTTGTCAGCGTTCTGTCTCTTATTTGTCTGTGTCTTGTGTATCTTCTATGACACCTGGATTTACCAATCAATAAAGGTCTGTCTGTCTGTCTGTCTGTCTGTCTGTCTGTGCTGCTGACATATACAAGATGTACATGTGAAAAGCAAATTCCTGTGGAAGGATAAGGATATAAGGTTCTAAAAGCTGTAATATAAAGTATTTTCAAAGGAAAATCTCTTACAAGCTCACAACTCGTTGGATCGCGACGTGTTGCAAGTGGGCCCCAAAATAATTGGCAAACACTAAGATTCTAATTTATGATAATAATTTTATATAAAAAAAATTATAATAACTAGACCATACCCGGTGAAGGGCGCAGGCGAAAGTAGTTGCAAACTTGGGGTTAATGCACGTCCTGTCGCGCGGTTTCTCCCCCGCGCGCGTCCCGTCGTGGCGCCCACCCCTCCTCCCCGCCGTGGGTCCCGTCGCGGCACCCCCCGGACCGCGGTCACCCCTCCCCACGGGCGGATATATATATATATATCAGCACGGAGAATGGCGTAGGCATGTTATTCCCCCCCCCCCCCCACCCCCCTCGCCCCAGGTCCCGTCGCAAACACACACACACGCACGCACGCACGCACGCACGCACGCACGCACACACACACACACACACACACACACACACACACACACACACACACACACAGATCCGTAGCGGCCGATCGACACCAGGCTTTTCAAAGTGAGCGTGTGTGTACAGCGCGTTTGTTTAGATCCAAGTGATTTTCAATGATAGCGGCTACACCAGGCGCGCGGATACGCGAGTCGCACATACGCAGACTTTTAAAATAGGACTGGGTCTAAAAGTGCGCGTGTGTGCGTATGTGCATCATGTGTGCGAAAAAAGTCTGGTGCGTTTACTTTCCACAGTAACTGCCGGCACACACCAGACTTTTTTCGCACACACGCACACACGCCGCACACACGCACATATACGCACACGCGCACTTTTAGATCCAGTCCTATTTTAAAAGTCTGCGTATGGGGGACTCGCGTATCCGCGCGCCTGGTGTAGCCGCTATCATTGATAATCACTTGGATCTAAACAAACGCGATGTACGCACCACGCATACGCTCGCTTTGAAAAGTCTGGTGTAGATCGGCCTTAAGAAGAATTGCACTCAGAGAGTGGGCGGGGTCTATGGTGTTGAAGCAGGCTATGTTGCCATGTAGGCATATTGTAAGCGCTTTAGGGGCAATATTGGTGGTATTGTATTTTGGCGTTGGTTGTGAAAGTGCAGGTGGGTGTGGGGACGCATTGTGAGCTTGTAGATCGGCTTTTTTCCAAGAGTCAAGGTATATGTGTGAAGGCGCTTCGTTTGGCCTTCTTTTCATAGACCTCGTTGCTTGTAGGGTTCGTTTCGTTTGGCCTTGTTTTCATAGACCTTGCTGCTTGTTTCTCTCACGAAACCTGGCAACGACGCATGCGCAGTTTGATCAAGAGTCCACCCAAGACAGCTACCACCCTCCGTGAGGTTACTAGAATTATAGTAGGATGTAAAAAAAATATGACATGCTTTAAAACTTTGTGTTTTCATTGTGATACTGATGAATAGGAACTTGGGGAAAAGTGGGGCTAAATGATTGATTGATTGATTGATATTGAGGAACCAAATGGACCCTTACATGTCTGTACCTCAGAGAAATGGGACCCATTTGGTCCCATTTGTACATTCTCATGAGAGCGTACAAATGATTGCCTTTAAGACCGGGAACAAATCTGTGTGTCATTTTAAGATTTCTTTGGGCTATTCAAAAATAGCAGATATACAAGCTCATAGCGCGGCATCGAGTGCCGCGCTATGAGCTTGTAGATATTTTTGTAGCTATTTTTGAAAAATCGTGAAAATGAGAGCACATCTTTGAATATACATATTTTTAAAGCAAACATTTTTAACTCTGTTACAACTTCTGAGGGTCCTGGAACAAAATATGTTGAGATGGGGGTCCACGGCCAAATACATTTTTGCGAACAACCGATATTATAGCAACATTAGTTAGGATTTAGAAGACATTTGTAGAATCCCCAGAAGCAAAGATTTGAGTTACAAATGTTCGCTTTAAATTCGCTTTAAATATATATATATATTCAAAGACCCACGATTTTTCCAAAAAAAGAATCAGATCCCTCTTTTGAAAATAGCTGTCTCACAACTTCAGTTTGTAGATCTGCTATTTTCACAATAACCATTTACCATACTCACTAAGTATTATTATTTTTTGAATACTCAAGCATTTACTTTGAACATCAGAATAAAACACTAAACACTCAAATGTTCTTCATGACTGGTGGTAAAAACCCTGGCATACACTTCATCTCATACCATCTGTGGTACCAAGCTGGACTGTGTTGTTCTTGTGTGAAATTCTGCCCTCTAATGGACATGTTAAAGGGACATTTCACCCCTGGAAGAAACTGACCCAATGGTAATGAAGTTTAGGACTCAATTATTATTAGTTTTGTGAATGATCTGTGTTTTGAGATATATAGTAATCTTCGAACATCTCGTGACGTTATTTACGTCACGAGATGTTACATCATTCCTTTCCGCACTACATGTTGTCTCGACGCGTCATGCAGCCAGCGGACAGCCCCCCACCCCCCTCCTGCCAGAGATTTTAGACACAACAGAACACAGAAAACAGCCCAAACTGCGCATTTGTTCGCGAACCTTTTGTTAAATTTGAAGAGTGACGCATTACTTTACCTGAGTTACATCTTCTGATAGTTGTACTTGAATGTTGACATGAAATAATAATCCTGTGTAGTGTTTCACAAGCGCAAGCGTGAAAGAATCCAAATACAACGTGGAGATGGTAAACAAACTGACTTCCAGTGTTGCCAGATATTGTGAAAGAAATAAGAAACCAGGTCTATGAAAACAAGCCCAAAAGAAGATAACTAAGCCAAGAGCACTTTAACATGGGATAGTATATATTTGAAAAATGCCGATCTACAAGCTCACAACACGTTGCGATGTTACCCATTGTGAGCTTGTAGATCTGCTATTTTCCAAAAAATCTTGAGGGGAAAAAAGTGCAAAATGTGGAGTATTTTTTAATCGTTTAACAACACATATTTGGTTGGGGCTTCCTGGCACAAAATATAATTTCAGATCGGGGTCCGTGGAAAAATACATGAACATCTTTGAGAACCACTGGTTTAAACAACAATCAAAACATTTGGATACAAGCCCAAATATCAACTACATTTTAGAAAGAAGCCGCTTATAATAAGCAGACATGGCAACACTGCCATGCTGTTTCAACGTCGTTGTTGGAGATCCCACCCACACCGCACCTCCCCTGCCACAAGGAGGGGCAGTGCACCAAAAGCATTATGGTCATTGTAGTAATAAGCAGTCCAGTCAAAACCTAGTCAAACACACAGATTTCATTATTTTTCTGGCCATAGGGTGCAAATTTTAAATTGTGCTACTGTTATCTACTACAAATACTATTACCATTGAGTGATTGCAGTTTCTTCCAGGGGTGAACCATGGATGGATCTCACTCTGTTTCTTTATCAGGGCTGACTTCAAGAAAGAGCCTCACCACCTGTTTATGAGAAACATAAGGTAAGTCTGGTCATTAATGCACAGAGTATATGTTTTACATTATACATGAATTATTATTATTATTATTATTATTATTATTATTATTATTATTATTATTATTATTATTATTATTATTACTTTGATATATTATTAAGCTACGTTAGAATCTTAACTTAATTACGTTAAGGTACCAGGAGAGGGCAATATAACATTGAATAACTTTACACTCAATCAAAGCACAGCAGTACAGCACTTAGCTTCGCCTTCAAATTCAACAATTGTTACCTATTTTACTCATCTACGATCCTACATCATATTACACACTATTTACATTATTTAGGTGGATATAAATCTATTGAAGGGGCCAATATGACAATGAAGGCAAAAGATAATGTGGTGGCCTTAAGTCAAAATACCTTCTGTCTTGATAAGCTGATCAGAAAATAGGTCTACATTCCCAAAGTACATTCCCTGAAGTGAAAAGTCATGTCTTTCTATTTTTTTCACGACTGACAGGACAGCTAATAGCTGGGAGGGAACTCATCAAAAATCAGCAAGATTTGGCTCTTGGTGACAAGTTTCAGATTTTTGGTATGGTGTGTTTGGGCATAAGGTTTTCGCCCAATGAGTTGGGCGAATCTCTTCTTTCAATTATTTGGGGTTTCAACCATCTACTGACCTATCTAATATTGCATTCATTGCAAACCAGGCACTTGGGGGCCAGCCCAACTCGTTTGCGATGGTTTTTGAAAACCGTAGGCCCATACCTACAGTAACACCATACTGTACCAAGAATCTGAAATAAGAACCAAATCTTTACGAGTTCCCTCCCAGCTATAATTACTACCAACATCTATGCTGCCTTGCAGATACTGTGGTGATTACAGTGGCTGTGCTCACCTAAGCAGGAATCCATCACACCAATATATAGGTAGTAGAGTAAGTATACACTTTCTGGTCACAGACAGTCACACACTTTTAAAACAGCAGTGCTGGGGAGGGAGCTATGATGATGGTGCTTCTGTTTGTTTGTTTGTTTATTTGTTTTCAGGATACACACCACCCGTCCTCTCTCTTCAGAGACAAGCCCAGTGTTACAGCTAAAATGGTGAACTGTAGAATACTGCGTCTGCAGAGGCCACTGTCTGCGGAAAATAAACTAGTTGTTTATGGATATTAAATAAATAAAGTGAGATGGCCTTTTAAGTTAACTCATTTGAGACCTTTTCATCTTTCTCCTTTTATGACTTTACCTTCCCTTTACTTTAGGGTTCATCACCATGTCAGCTTGTGATGGACATTTTTATCAACATTACATTTTTGCCACAGATATACAAAATAAGTGGTCAATAGTATTACCAGAAACACACCAAGTCACAAACATGTCGAACGTATCTGTGGCAAGACGTGTCCATGGTGTTTTTAAAGCAAACATTTTAAAGTAAAATCTTTGCTTCTGGGGATTCTACAAAAGTCTTCTAAATCCTAACAGTTTCTTGAAAAAACTTGTGTTACTATAATATCAGTGGTTTTCAAACCTTGTCATGTCAAGGACCCCCAAAATGATATGTATTTGACCACAGACCACCCTCTCAAAATATGTTGTCCCAGGGACCCCCAGAAGCAAAGATTTGAGTTAAAAATGTTCGCTTAAAAAAAAAATATATAGCCTATTCAAAGTTTGTACGATATTTCAAAAATAGCAGATCTACAAGCTCATAAGTGCAGCCCTCAGTGCCGTGCTATGAGCTTGTATTTGTATATCTGCTATTTTTAGCCAAAGAGATCTAAAATGAATCAGGTATGTTCCCAGTCTTAATGGGTTAATATCGCGTCAAATAAGACCAAAAATAAACAAATGAGCCGGGCAGTGTGACTTATATGGATATGAAACATCAAATGACGGTGAGAAAACGTTTTCATGACTTAAACTAAAGGCAGACAAAGAGGAGACCACACATGACTTCAGTTTCAATAATAAGTATATTTATTTAGAAAAAGTAGCAAATAAAGTAATTGGAATCAGCTTAATAAAGTATAGGTTATCAGTGATGTGTGCAAGTGTATGAATGTATATGAGAAAACAAATCAAAACAACCAAACAACTCAAAGAATCTAACTCAAGCAAAGCAACCAAACCAAGGGGAGAGAGCGACAGAGTGAAGGCTCATGCCCCATTATATAGGGTGAGCAATCACCCCACACAGGTGTGCAGGATTCCCCACTAATGAGGGGAGCCCAAGGAACTCAGACACAGATCTAAGGCCAAGGGGCCGTCACATCCCCCTCCCCAAGAATGAGGTCCACCTCATAAATTGAAAACAACCAAATACAAATACCACGATCTTCTCTTTTCTTTCTTTTTTTTTTCTTTTCTTTTTTCAGGATGAGCTTTTATATCCTATTTTCAGGTCTAATCCCCCACATCAAATCCATGAGAAGCCCACATTCTAAACAAGGGATCCTCTCTCTCTATCTCCTGGAGGAAATAACCCTGCCTAACTTTCCTCACCTGAGACCAAGACAAAACTAGGTCATACAAGTCTTTCAGAGACTGGTCTTCTCGCTGTGCTTTCACCAGTTCTGAACGCGAAACATAAAGATCATTTGGCAAAGTAAACATGTTCACCTCTGACAAGGCAGAACAGCCGACAGTGCCTGTGTCACCACACAAACAGAAGACACATGGTTCTCTGCCTCAGAGAGACATGGCTGCTCTGTGGCCTCTGCCTGATCTGGCTCAGGGTCCTCTGGAAGTTCTAGACATGAAACACAGGTCTTTATATCATTTGCCCAAACACAGGAACCTGCCAAGTAATTTCCCAAAATGATATCAATTCCTTCAACTGTCAGTTCGGGGCTAACACCGATCTTCACATCTCCCTGCACCAGATCACAGGACAGAAACATTTTATGCGCCGGCACCAATAGCCCCTTTCGGGACCCTGTTTACCTTTTTTGTATTTGGGAAGGCGGTATCCAGGGTCCCTTGACGCTCAAAGCACTCTCTCTCGTAGTCGCGGGTACCACTGTCTCGTGGTACCCGCGACTCGCGGTGACTGACAAGCTGCGCGTCCTACGCATACCTCTATGGTCCTACGGTACTGCCTCTGATTGGCGAGCTCCTACATGCTTGCATGACAATCACAACGCGGGGAGGCGGGCCATGGGAAGTGGAGCATTGTTTGAGAGAGGAAATTAAGCTTTACTAAATGATTAAAAATGTTAAACGGCAGCGCCGATCCGAGCGCATTAATGCAGATTAACCACGGTTTAGTATTGCTCTTTTTGGTACCTTTGAGAAATCTCTGCAACTTCCAAGCGACGAGCTATTAGCCCGAGACGAGACAGTGGTACCCGCGACTACGAGAGAGAGTGCTTTGAGCGTCAAGGGACCCTGGATACCGCCTTCCCAAATACAAAAAAGGTAAACAGGGTCCCGAAAGGGGCTACGGCACCAACAGAGTTTGCAGGCCCATCCCTCTGACTGGAATGCAGACCCCAGTATCCGAACCTGGAGAAAAAGGCAGTGCTGCCTCTCTTACGAAACTTTGTAAAGATCCTGAGTCCCGCAATATTCTGACTGGAACCGCCTTTTCACTCCCAATTAACTTTGCCACCCCATCAGACATGAATGGAGCATACCCTAACTCAATCTCTGAAATGTCTATTGGCTTGACATGCATTTGAAAAGGAGCCACCAGTTCTGCTGCCTCCCCAACAATGGGATTATGAATGGATGCAGCCAAACCAACTGACTTCACATATGAACTTTTCTCTTTTAGCACAGGACATTCTTTTAACCAATGTCCCTTTTCATGGCAATAATGGCATTGGTGTGAGTTACTTCTACCATCAACCTGGCGTTCCAATTGATGTACTGCAGAGTTGGGTTTCTGGAATTTCTCCACATTTCGATCCCCAAAGATACGCTTATGTGTTAAAACATATTCGTCCGCCAACACTGCAGCCTCACTGGGACATTTGACTTTGCGTTCATTAATGTAGGTTGCAATATAATCAGGAACCGATAGCTTTAACTGTTCTAAAACTACCAAATCACCTAAGTCCTCCAAAGTTTTTACTCCAGATGAGGAACACCAACGGTTAAAATTTGACAACAAATCCCTTGTAAATTCCACATGTGTCTGTCCACCATTTTTACGCCCTTCTCTGAAACGTTGGCGATATGCCTCAGGAACTAACTCATAGGCCTTCAATACAGCTGCCTTTACCTTGTTGTAGTCTTTGCAATCCTCTACAGACAGTGCCGAGTAAGCCTCTTGTGCTTTACCCGTAAAGACACACTGCAACCATAGGCGGAGTTTCACATTAGTCCTGGGGGGGGCACATGCACGGGACCCATGCCCATGGGTCCCTCCCGCGCGCGCGCGATTTTTTTCGGGTTTACCGTGGATAAAGTTACTTTTTTTGTTACTTTATTGCGGTTTTAGGGTTAGGGTTGTTAGGGTTATTTAATTCTTTTGGGGGAGCCAGCCCCCCAAACTCCTGAAATGCATAGAAATCTATGAAAAGAATATTGAAAAAAAAAAAAAAAAAAAAAAAAACACCCCCGGCCGCCAGGGGGGGCAATGCCCCCCCTGCCCCCCCATAAAATCCGCCTATGACTGCAGCCTGATTATGGATTCCACCAACGCTCCAGGATTTAGACCCGCCTTACGTGTCTGATTGGCTCCCTGGCAGGCATAGTTTTACTGAGGTTAGGGTTAGGGTTAAGGTTATGTTTAGGCATAGTTTTACTGAGGTTAGGGTTAGGGTTAGGGTTAGGTTTAGGCATAGTTTTACTGAGGTTAGGGTTAGGGTTAAGGTTAGGTATAGGCATAGTAGCAAAAACGAGAACTGTCAATCACAGCGACTACTGACCAATCACAGCGCCCGCTCAGCGGGTTTGCCAGGACGCGGCGTGGGATTCATAATAACGCATGACTGCAACATTAGAGTTTGTTCCTGCTCAGGCCAGCTTCTGGAAACAGACACACGTTCAAACATACAAAAAAATGTGTCCACATCCTTTTCATTGAACTTGGGCATTAACTTTAAGTTACTTCCAACATCGAACCGAGAACCAGAGGATCCCTCGCTTAAAGCAGTTGCAGACATTTTCCCTTCTTTTATCAAGCCTATTTTTTGCAGTTCCAAATCCAGTCTCATTTGTTCCTTTTTGGATTTCATTTTTTCCATATCCTTCTCATGTTCCATTTTTAACATTAACAGCGCCTTCTGTTGTTCAAATGTTAACCCAGCCATCGCACTTTCACCACCCTTACTTCCCTCCTTCGCCAGTACCCCCGAATCTTCCAGGTTAGCCTGTATGGTACTTTTAATGGTTTCTTTTGTACGCTTGGTGTCAATGTCTATAGAATAATGTTGAGCAATATTATTCAATTGGTCCTTAGTAAAGTGATCCAGTAACTCCTCAGATGGAGACTTAAAAAACTCTTCTACACTGGCAGCCATACCAACCAAAGAAAAAAAGAAAAAATCAGACTTGAGGCAAACTTCATAACCAAACTAGTGGCTCAAAATACCAGTTCTCCCCTGCCCCCGTCCTCGTACAGATACTTGCGGGGGGTATTTACTCACTGTAACCTCAGGGGTTGGAAGGCAACTGTATACACAGCGACCCCCAAGAGACCCTGAGACGTGATCCCGAGCCGATGTAGGGAAGAGGAATTTTAGGATGCTCTACCCGCGTTTTCTCTGTCACTGCTGCCCCCTCGAGGAGAACCAGTTCTACCTAATGCCACTCCAAATGTTAGCTTACGTTATCAGTTTACCTCAACCCAACAAGCCCAAAAAGGATTAGTTACACCTCCCCATTTCATCAAACTAACAAAAAATGCCCTCCAAAAAAAAAACAACTACTGCCATGTGTGATACTCCACTCCATATGACCAAATTTGTTTTTAACAAGTCCAAATTTGTTTTGACGAGCCCCCATTTGTCATGACTTAAACTAAAGGCAGACAAAGAGGAGACCACACATGACTTCAGTTTCAATAATAAGTATATTTATTTAGAAAAAGTAGCAAATAAAGTAATTGGAATCAACTTATAAAGTATAGGTTATCAGTGATGTGTGCAAGTGTATGAATGTATATGAGAAGACAAATCAAAACAACCAAACAACTCAAAGAATCTAACTCAAGCAAAGCAACCAAACCAAGGGGAGAGAGAGACAGAGTGAAGGCTCATGCCCCATTATATAGGGTGAGCAATCACCCCACACAGGTGTGCAGGATTCCCCACTAATGAGGGGAGCCCAAGGAACTCAGACACAGATCTCACGGTGCGTTTAACAGCGGGCAACTCTCGATGCCGGGCAACAGGGCCGGAGTGGGACTCCAAATCTGGCCGGGAGATACACGCCCACCCAGGCCACCGATTTTTTTAGGGGGCCCTTTTTTTTGGGGGGCCTTATTTTTGGGGGGCCTTACAAAAGGGGGGCCTTTTTGGGGGTTAAAGGTAGGGGGGAGGCCCGCAGCTGCACTGAGCTGCAAGCAACACTGACTGCATTGAATTGAAATTGACTGTGGTTGGCCTGGCCTGAGCTTAGGAGAGATTTTTTTTTGCTGCATCACTTAAGCGCCGCGCTGGCTGTGGATGGCTGGCCTGACCTGATATTTTTTTTTGATGCAAAAAAAAAAAAAATGTTTTTTTTTTTTTTTTTTCAGGCAGGCCACTAGAGGGCAGGCCACCGGGAATAGTCCCGGTCCTCCCGACGGCCAATCCGGGCCTGCGGGGCAACATCGCCCAAAAGATAATGAAAGTCTATGAGAGCCGGCGATCGGGCGAAGTGGGCGGGGGGGCGATGAAAGATGGATTTTCTTTATCTTTTTGGACGATGTCGCCCAGTATCGCCCGCTGTTAAAACGCACCGTAAGGCCAAGGGGCCGTCACAACGTACTGCCGCCAAATTAATATATTTTTCCAGATACAGACTGTATCAAATCAAATATGAGTGACTGACAATGGTAACCTACAGAGCCACCTCCCTGACAATATCGCCTGGACAGACACAATTCTTATATGAGACGATTCTAAGATGGGCCAATGTTATTCTCCATAGAGAAATCACTTCTCTATGGAATTTGGTACTCTATAAACCATATATCTCTGCATATAACTCCAAAATGTTAATTTTTCAGGAAAACAGCTGAATGGACCTCCAAGCTCACAATGAGGTTGGAGGTCAAAAGGGGGTATAGAGGCAAGTCAGCAAAACCAGTGGTGGAGTCAACTCTGGTGGAGTTAGCTGGTTTAGCATAAAGTTTTAGGATCAAAAGAAGTTTGCTGGTTTTGTCAGAAGCGCTTTTTAATGCTTTTCATTGGTTTCATATTTTCTTTGGAAAATTAGAAATATAAAATACAATAAAATAAATTCATAAAATAAATGAAAAAGTAATCGGGAAAAAAAAACACGGCCCCCTCACGTATTAGGAGGGCAGTATGAGTCACCAGAACCAAGGATGGGTGTTTTTGATGAATCTAACATGGTTAAAATGGAGTTTAAAGTTACAATGGGTTTGTATAGGAAGGGGCGTGTCTGATAAAATGAATATAAAATATCTAAATACTGAATCAAGCAACTTAAAAACTGTCTGTGGGGCTCACAAAAGCCTGAGTAGACGATACAACTACCCACTTTAAAACAAAAGTGAAATATCCCTTTATATCGTGTTAAATGTAACCCTATATGCATCGCCTATTTGAACTTGTAGATCTGCTATTTTCAAAAAGTCTTGCAATAAAATGTGTTTTATGAAACAGTCTAACAACATATTGAGAACCACTGGCTTAAAAAAAAAAAAAAAAAAAAAAAGTATATATATATATATATATATATATATATATATATATATGAGCAAGCCTAAATAAGCAAGTACACTTTAGAAACAAGCCCAAAAAAACTGCAACCCACAACTACCAACATTTACAAGTGACTTTACAGAAAAATAAGCCCAAAGTAGCTTATAATAAGCCGACATGGCAACGCTGGTCTCCAGCTTCAAGCCCAGCATTACAACCAAAATGGGTTAAAAGTGCAGTAACAGTTTACTTTAGTAATTTGTAGCTTTGAATACTTGCTTTTCACTTGAGTGTATACTTTATCCACCACTGGCCTTAATGCAAACCAAACTGCGGGTCCTTGAAAAAATGTAATACAAATAAAAAAAAAAGAAAACGTTTGAGCGCCACTGCATTATACATCACTCTTTACTACCATCTAGCGGCGGAAGTGCGCTAGTGCCACAGGGCTGCCTGCGTCATACATGTGCGACAAACATCCGTCCCCAGCGTTGCCATGTCCGCTTATTATAAGCGACTTTGGGCTTGTTTTTCCTGTAAAGTCGCTTGTAAATATTGGCAGTTGCTGTTGCATTGGGTTGCTGTTTTTTCTTTTGTTGTTGTTTCTAAAGTGCAGTTGTTTATTTGGGCTTGTTAGTAGCCCAAATAAACAACTGTTTATTTGGGCTTTCTAAAGTGCAGTTGTTTATTTGGGGCTTAATTGTTTCTAAAGTGTAGTTGCTTATTTGGGGCTTGTTTCCTAATGTTGTTTAAACCACGTGGTTCTCAAACATTTTCATGTCAAGGACCCCCAAATTAATGTGTATTTGTCCGCGTATCCCGTTATATTATGGCATATGCCCACCTGAAAGCATTTTGTGCCAGGGAGGGGCCCCTTTTGTGTTATTAAAATGTTTCAAAAATATTTCAAATGTTGCACTTTTCCAGATTTGTTTGTGTTGAAACAAGACCTAGGAGACCTGGTTCTGCCAGACCCATGAACAAATTCCTAGTAGGCAACACACCTACAACAAACCAATTTATAAGTTAAAAGTATAAATCATTTTATACATATTATTTTGTTGGAATTAAATGGGAACACAGCATGGTGGGGGTGTATAGGGGTATTTGGTTGTAGATTTGTGTATAGGCTAGACCAGCAAACCTTCCGATTACATTCACCTGTCCCTTGTTGATTAGACCCTCATTCGTTTTATTTGCTCACCTGACCTGCCCAACGCAGCTTCCCAATGCAATTTGAGTGGCTAAAACATTTTCAACTCATGAATGTTACAAGTGTGTTGTGAGTTTATGGTTGTGTAAATATGATCAATTGCTGTCATTCATACTATTGATTGCCATCTCATCAATCAGTTGGCTGTACGTGATATTTATACAAATTACCTTCAGGTGTTGTGGGCCCTCTATTGCCCTCTATTGTACTGTAGTTCATGACCACATTTAGACATGTCTTTCTTTCAACTATTCCATAAATAAATATGATCTAATATGATCTAATGGTCAATAATGAACCAAACTAGGCACCACAATTACAACAAGTACAGATCCTGTACAGTTACACGGCACATTAAACCAGTTGAATTAAAGGTAATTCAATGTTTGTTAGTGTCCCCATTCACTGCTGGTTCAAATGGTAGCAAGTCCAGACCTCAGAGACCTGCTCTGTTGCCCCTGGTGGTTGAAATCTGAAGCGTTCCTGAATGGCTGGGGAGGAAAAGAGGGCCAGACAGACCGACCGACAGACAAAGCCTCATGTAGGCCGAGCCCCTGGGTCTGGCAAATAGTATACAAGCTCACAAGGCATGTTTAAAGTGCTCTCGCTTCTTTTTGGCTTGTTTTCATAGATTTGGTTGCTTATTTCTCTCAAAGTCTGGCAACACTGCCTGCCTCCTACGACACAGGCAGACGCCGTACGTCGTGTGGGATGTCTCTCAGCGTAGATATTCTGACATGTGAATGAATGCAGTGTGTGGTTGGTTGGTGACTTGGTGTTTATTTGTATGACATTTATGTATCATTAGTGTGGTCATTTAGTGCGGTCACCACCAGTCACCACCATGTCAGTGTTTCACGACGAGGTGGAGATAGAGGACTTTGAGTTCGACGAGGAGACGGAGACATATTACTATCCCTGTCCCTGTGGAGACAGATTCGCCATAACTAAGGTAAAAAGTAGTTGTTAGTCTGTCTGTCTGTCTGTCTGTCTGTCTGTCTGTCTGTCTGTCTGCCTCTCTAGCTGTCTGTCTCTCTAGCTGTCTGTCTGTCTGTCTATAGCTGTCTGCCTCTAGCTGTCTGTCTCTCTAGCTGTCTGTCTCTCTAGCTGTCTGTCTCTCTAGTTGTATGTCTCTAGCTGTCTTCCTCTAGCTGTCTGTCTCTAGCTAGCTGTCTGTCTCTCTAGCTGTCTGTCTGTCTCTAGCTGTCTGTCTCTCTAGCTGTCTGTCTCTTTAGCTGTCTGTCTGTCTCTAGCTGTCTGTCTGTCTGTCTGTCTGTCTGTCTGTCTGTCTGTCTGTCTGTCTGTCTGTCTGTCTAGCTGTCTCTCTAGCTGTCTCTCTAGCTGTCTGTCTCTAGCTGTCTGTCTCTAGCTGTCTGTCTCTCTAGCTGTCTGTCTGTCTCTAGCTGTCTGTCTGTCTGTCTGTCTGTCTGTCTGTCTGTCTGTCTGTCTGTCTGTCTGTCTGTCTGTCTGTCTCTCTAGCTGTCTCTAGCTGTATGTCTCTAGCTGTCTGCCTCTAGCTGTCTGTCTCTAGCTGTCTGTCTCTCTAGCTGTCTGTCTCTCTAGCTGTCTGTCTCTAGCTGCCTGTCTCTCTAGCTGTCTGTCTCTCTAGCTGTATGTCTCTAGCTGTCTGTCTCTCTAGCTGTCTGTCTCTCTAGCTGTATGTCTCTAGCTGTCTGTCTCTAGCTGTCTGTCTGTCTGTCTGTCTGTCTGTCTGTCTGTCTGTCTGTCTGTCTGTCTGTCTGTCTGTCTCTAGCTGTCTGTCTGTCTGTCTCTAGCTGTCTGTCTGTCTCTCTAGCTGTCTGTCTGTCATTGATGTATGCTGACTCGATCAAATGCATCTACGATAGTCTTGATCCAAGGCTGCTTTAATGCAGTGATGGTCACTTGTTATTATACATACTGTGTGATTAGTCACTGTAACTATTTCAATATAATTATGCAACCCACCCTTTCTCTCTTCAATGCAGTGATGATGCAACGTAGTTACATATGGTCACATTCTGACTATAACTCTTTCAATGTAGTGATGCAACATTAACAGCTAGTTGCATTAGCCTCAGATTGATTGATTGAATACTTGATTAGTCAGAAATGGAAACAGCACGTGGTACAGTCAGCATTAAGGCTAAAACGTCCTGGGAACTTGTTTCCATTGTGGTCCTATGTTTTCAATTCAAGATTCAGTGGTGGAAAGTACATGTACTCAAGACTTAAGTACTGTACTTAAAGTCAAATTATTAGGTATTTCTACTTTCCCCTAGTATTTGCAATTTTCAGTACTTCATACTTCTACTTCGCTACATCTCAGAGGCAAATACTGTACTTATTACTCCACATTACAATTATTAACGCTTATATACATTGCCTCGTTGAAAATGGCAGATCTACAAGGTCACAACGCGTCGGTAGTGCAATGGTTCTCAGACATTTTCATGTCAAGGACCCCCAAATTTATATGAAAAAAAAAGAAGTACCAGGGAGTAGGGACCCCCATGCAAGTTTAAATGAAATCAAGATCTTTTGATAATAATTTGAGCTTGTAGATCGGCCAGGGGGTCCCCAGCAAAATTAACCACTTTATTTATTTATGTTTTGCTTTTTACCCCCTTTTCTCCCCAATTTTGTCATTATGCCAATTAATTGTAGAGCTTGTAGATCTGCTTTATTTATTTTTTTAATTAGAAGACCAAGTACAGAGCCAAAGGTCAAGTTAACAAAGTATTGAGGGTTTAAGCGGGTAAATGTCTGAAAGTACACGTTAAACATGAATCCAACATATTAATTGAAAAAATAGTGTGTAAAATAAACGAAAAACATTAATTTACACAGCACTGTGTTACACACCACAGTGCTGTCAAACAGGTCTCTGAACCTATCTATGAAATGTAGTGGAGGGGGGTCCCTGCTTCATTTCTCTCTCAGCTAAGTGGTCCTTGACCTGAAAAAACCTTAATCATGTGCCATTGCTCTTCTTCCATTCAACAGGAGGACTTGGAGAACGGTGAAGAAGAGGCCACGTGTCCCAGTTGTTCACTGATAGTTAAAGTGATCTATGACAAGGTGGGTGATCAACGTATGTACAGTGTGTTTTGGACATGGTCATACACTACTACAGTTAACCACTTAAACCCTATATGGTTTAATGAGTCCCTCAGGGCTCTATACCAGTGCTTCCCAAACTTTTTTGAGACTATTAGCTTAAAGGAGTACTTAACCCAAAAAATGACTTATTTTCTATCAATAACACACCCCATGAAGCATTGAATTCATGGAGATTTTTTTGTTTTCTCACTCAACATTAAACAAACCAACATACAGTATAAGTGTATACAGGTTATAGATCTTTTTAATACCAAATTGGCCAAATTGTCAAATGTAACGGGGAAAAAAAAAGAAAGACACAAACATTGTGAATCCACAACCTCACAACGCCTCACACTGCAAGGCGTGGTGAACTTGTAGTTTGGCTATTTTCACAATATTTATCTGTGGAGCCAAGTATATTTACGAATGTCTGGCTTTTAGGGCTTCGTTAACAAAAGTTGCACAGGGCAGATATGACAAATAAATTACATAATTTAATAACTTTATACTTCTTCTTGTCGTGTCCACAAAACAGTCAGTTACAAGGCTTGGCTAGATGTGGTTCAGCCAAAGCTGAACACATTGCTGTCCCTTCTCATTATGGTTGCTGCATGGTTTGTGGTTCAGTGCCACAGTCACAAACAACGTCCCCGTCATTTAGGTATCCCCATGGCTTTTGCACGTCCAACACCAGATCGTAGTCTGTTAAGGCATTTCCACACTGTGTGGTTGATGTCTGTATACTACTGTGTGTAGTTATATAAAGTAGGTGTAACTGTAAGTTATACTAAAAAGGAAAAAAACAAAAAACAACTTGAATAGTGTAAAAAAAACTATCTAACCCAACTAGTAGATCTGCTATTTCCCCTATTCTGGATATTTTTTTAAATATATGAACATTTTTCAACACGGAAACGATTATGCAAAGCAATTATTGCGATAATCTCAAATAACTGCGATCATGTAATAATCGCGACAGGCCTACTCATTCATTTTAATATCTGTGTGTGCGTGTGTGTTTGTGTGTGTGTGTTCCAGGAGGAGTTTATGTCAGGAGAGATGGTGGAAGCTCCGTCGTCGACAGAGACCAAACTGGAGGCGGTTCAGGCGTGACCAAGCAGGACGTGCACTGCGACCACTGCCTTCACCCCCGTCACCGACCGCATACCTCCACACGCGCTATGCATGACCAAACAAGGCCTTTTCTTCACGGACGTGCAATAGAAACCCCCAAACAGGACTGGACTGAGCACAGCACCGGACCGGAGCCGTCTTATCCTTATTTATACTTATTTATCACAAGGAATGTTTGCTGTGAGCACACACATACGCACGGCTTCTGTTCGCCGTTGACAATGAAACAAAATGGCCTTTTTTTCCTTTTGACTACAGGAACACAAGAGAACTGTGTAGACTTATTTCACAGGTGCTGGATTTGTTTTCCGTACACTACGGCTCGGCATCAGATAAGGTTCTCTGAGAACCTAATTTGGGCCCTCTGCTCAGGTGGTTTTAATAGCTGATCTACAAGCTTCCAACGCGTCACAATGCGATGTATTGTGAGCTTGTAGATTGGCTATTTTCCCTCTCCTTTTTTTTTTTTTTTACGACGTAGCCTACCTCTCCCGTTCTAGTTATAATGGAAACGCAAAAAACGGTATAGACAGTTGTAGAATTCTGTTCTAAATCTAATCTCCGGCACAAAAACCTTTTAAATGGGTTCCGTGGCCTAATGGGTATCAATTTAGGGGTTCTCGACATGAAAATGTTTGAGAACCACTGCTCTGGGGTGCCCAGATGGTAGTACTTAATGATTATCTCTCTTCCTTCACGTGGATTTCTCCAGCTGTTTGGCAGATTTCGGCACTCAAACCTGACTTATGCATCTGTTTTTGTTTCAGCCTCAAACTGTACTATCCACAAGTTTTCCAAACCCCGTTTTTGGAATTGATTTTGAATTGCATTTGTTTCCGTTAACACTGTGCTCACAAAATATGTAAATAGGTCTTCTAGTATTAACAAAAATAATAATCAGATTTTATCTTCTATGTGACTCATCATGCTTATTGTGTGGCGAACACAATAAAACTTTGTGTTGAGAAGGATTACACTTCTTGGGTTTTAATTGTAATTGCAAAATGTGTCCAGCAGAGGGAGCCCTCAGACAAGGATAAATTGCACTGCAAAGAAAGGGACTCATCAAAGGTAGTGTAAGTGAAATTCTTTAGGTTTTCATTAGAAAGTGAGAGCTCTACATTCAGAATCATTGCTTTAGACTTGAAGTGTTGTTCAGTAACAGCGAGTCTGTGTCTCTCCAGCTCTATAAACAGGAATACATTTTCAGCTTTTTTTTTTTTTATGTATTATTAATAAAATGAAACGAACACAATCTACTCTCATGGGGGTCCCTGGCGCTATATATGTTCAGGTGGGGGTCCATGGTCAAATGCATATCGAATTGGGGGTCCTTGATATGGAAGGTTTGAGAACTGCTTAAAGAGATGGGTGTGACACCCATCTCTTCGTCTCTGCTTTCAATGGGCCTGATATATTTAGGCCACCTTTCATACAAAGTACATTTGCTTGAATACTTAATTAATTATATAAAGGAGGAAAATATCTGTTATTTTCTATACTTAAGACTTTCACTCCACTACACTTCAAAGGAAGGGATAACTATATAACTAACTACTTAAGCCTTATTTCCAATAGTTCACAACACATCGCAGAAGTGTCACAATCCGGTTAACAGGCCAATGGAAGTGTGTGTTGAAAACAAGGTGTGAAAAATCATGACCAATTTAGGCTGGGCAATATATCGATATTACGGTATATTGATATTGTGATAAGACTTGGGTTTTAGGATGTCGGAAAATTGTGATGGAGCATAATGGTCTCTTCTAATTGTAATCACCTCTTTTAGACTTTTCAAAACAATAAAAAATGTCACTAAATATGCAACAAGTGAGTTTGTAGATCTGCTATTTTATTTGCTTCTTTTTTTTTGGGGGGGGGGGGTTATGTTGTCACAATATTGATATCGAGGTTTATGATCCAAATAGATAATTGTCCATATCACACGGATCGATTTGGAGATGGCCAGAGCGCATCTTAGTGTGTGTGTGTGTGTGTGTGTGTGTGTGTGTGTGGGGGGGGGTGGGGGGGGATATGTACTCTACTGGGATAAAGCTGGAGGTGAATCCATATGTGAATAAAAGACAATAATATAGGAAAGGAAGCCAGAGAGAGAGAAGAGAGAGAAGCGAGGGCCACACAATAACAGGATCCTTCATGTGACCTTGAGAAGCCTGGCTGGCCTTTTCTCCAGGCTGCTGCTGGAGGTGGTGTTTACTGGTTGAAGTGTTGGAACTGGGAGACCGGTCCATACAGTACGTCTAAACCAGTGGACTCTCAACCTTTCGGATTTCTAGGACCACGGGCCCCCCATTTGAAACCATCTTTTCATCTCGTCAAAGTAAAATCCTCAGTGTTTATTTAACTCAGAGAGCGTGCAAATGGACCCATTTGGTTCCGTTTGTACCAGCCAGGGCGTCCCCAGCAAAGGTATAGTTAACATATAGCATAATCATCTTAACCACTTTATCAATTTATATGGGCTATTAAAAAAAAAGTAGATCTAGCCGATCTATGGGGGGGCAATACAATTTGGGGGTCCTTGACTTGAAAGGTTACTTCCCCCAAAACTTAGTAGCATTGGAAAATGATGGGTACATTTTCATCCATTAAAATGCAAAAAGTAGGACAAAATTGAAAACAAATCAAAACAATATTTTCTGGTGATTCATACTGTCCTCCTTATAGACGGGTTTCCGTGCGACGTCATCACAGAGTAGAATGCGCAATCTGCACATGCCCGGGTAGAACGAACCGGAAGCGCCCTTCACTCTGTTATTATAGGCATAATAGGCATAATGCTGCTATTATATACAAACAGATCCAACTTCCGACAAATCATTTTTATTGAGTAAACAAGATATTACAAACTGCATAATTTAATCTACTTTCATTAAACCCAGTGAAGACCATTTTTTTATGAATGGACATTTGACCAGAGCTGCTGCGGGTAATGGCGCCCTCTATAGGCTCACTTTAGAAATTGCATGCAAATCCCTCTCTTGCGCGCGCAGCATCCTCTCATGTTTACTAACAGGAAACCTGTCTATATAATAAATAAATGTATACACGTACAAGATTTGTGTTTAAATGTTTCAAAATGTTTCAAGATTGTCTTGAAAAGCTCATCGCGACGTGTAGTGAACTTGTAGCTTATTTTCACATAAACTGATTTTGATGCTATATCCTATTAACCAGTTTTGCTGGAATCCCCTTGAGGACCCCTGGGGGTCCCACTCCCTGAACCCCACTTTGAGAACCATGTATGATGAGATGTGCACGCACACAAAAGCATGTTTGTGTTGAAGGCAGAGAGAGTGCTTCGGTTTACACTCCATGCATATTTGAAAGATAAAGGGTTTTAATCCACTAACATTAACATTTAAAACATGTATGGCTGCTGCTGCTGCTGTGTGTGTGTGTGTGTGTGTGTGTGTGTGTGTGTGTGTGTGTGTGTGTGTGTGTGTGTGTGTGTGTGTGTGTGTGTGTGAGAGACACACAGAGAGAGAGAGAGAGAGAGAGAGAGAGAGAGAGAGAGAGAGAGAGAGAGAGAGAGTGTGTGTGTGTGTGTGTGTGTGTGTGTGTGTGTGTGTGTGTGTGTGTGTGTGTGTGTGTGTGTGTGTGTGTGTGTGTGTGTGTGAGAGAGAGACACACACAGAGAGAGAGAGCGAGAGAGAGAGAGAGAGAGAGAGAGAGAGAGAGAGAGAGAGAGAGAGAGAGAGAGAGAGAGAGAGAGAGAGAGAGAGAGAGACTGTGTTGTCACCACCATGACTGCCTCGGAGCTTTTTTCCCTCATGGCAGGTCTGACGTCACCGCCGGTGGCACAGCGAGCTGGAGAGAGAGAGAGAGAGAGAGAGAGAGAGAGAGAGAGAGAGAGAGAGAGAGAGAGAGAGAGAGAGAGAGAGAGAGAGAGAGAGAGAGAGAGAGAGAGAGAGACAGACACACACAGAGTCAGGAAGAGGGCAGACGCAGCTGCGCTGCCTGTTGTATTTAACGTGTGAACACAGATAACAGTAGAATAAACGGTATAGCGTCACTGTGGGATTACTAATTGACTACAGCTTGGCGTTCCACCTCTGTGTCACACCTCTGGATGACACACACACACACGCAGTTAACACACACACACCACCACAAGGTAAGAGGAAAGTTCAGCTCTCAATGAATGAATGAAAGAAAGAAAGAAAGAACGAAAGCGCAGTTCTGTGTGTGTGTTTGTGCGTGTGTGTTTGTTTGTGTTGTGGCTGTTTCTCACTTGTTGGTTTGTTGGAGGCAACAGGGAATGTTTCCACAGATGAATTTTCGAGTGCAGCTATGTGTGCTTATGTCTGTTGTTTATGATGGAAAAAAACGTGTTTGTTTGTGATGAGAGGAGCGGCGTGGGGTTTGTCTTCTTCCCTTTGTCCACACGGCTCTGCGAGGAGAGAGGGAGAGAGATGGGTGGATGATGAGTGGATGGGCTGCTTTGTGAATCGAACGGATGGATATTCATTATTCAACAGATAAAACACTGATTTGGAGTCAGGTGAAGAGTTAGTGTTCTCCTCGTTGCTGTTTTAAAAGCTCTCCCCGTTTACCCTGTCTGTCATTTTTAGCCTACACTTTCTCATGTTGCATTGGCTTGGCTTCTATCTATATCTATCTATCTATCTATATGGGCTTGTTGAGTAGCCTAGTACTCCCAAATCCTGAGTGTTTTTAGCCTAATGTGTGTTTTTAGCCTTTTAGAGGGTTGCCCTTGTTTTAATCTCTCAAAACAAAGGTTTTTTTTGGGGTTCCCAGATTCCCAGATTGGGGGGACGGACGTTGTACACCTGCTATTTTTTAATTGATTTGTAAAATGTTGAATCATTTTGATAATTATTTAATATAAATCTTGTCTTCTGTGGGATCCCGGGCAAAACATTTTCAGATGGGGATCCGTGGCTGAACGCATACAGTACAGTATATACATTTAGGGGTCCTTGACATGAAAATGTTTTAAGAACCACTGCTATAGTAAAAAATAGGCTGTATTGTTTTTCTACTTGCCTGGGGCCTTGTTGCGCTGTGAATCACTTTGAAATGAAATTATTTGTTATCACAGCACTTTATATATAGAGAGAAGTTACCATTTCATCCACAGTTACAGCCTATGTCTATACCACCAACATACACTGTTGCTGTAATCTGCGGATCACTGACTGTTACATACACACTCATGTGGCAGTGCACTTATTGTCCTCTGTGACACTTTTGTAAGCTTCACGATAATCTTGGTTAAAGGCATAGTATGTAACTTTGCCCTGTGTTTACATAACAAACAAAAAATACTTATTTTGTTTTAAACTAGTCATTTCCCTCTATACCAGCAGTCATCATCAGCCACTGGAGTAGTGTGGTGTTTACAGAAAAACTCTTTATTTATTAAACTCAGAAAACTCTTATTTAGAACATTGTTTTAGAACATTGGTTCTCAAAAATAGCAGATATACAAGCCCACAACTCGTCACTTTGTGCCGCACTGCAAGCTTGTACATCTGCTATTTTTGAACATAATTTTGCATTTTTTTAGATGGGGGTCTGCGGCCAACTATACTGATTTAGAAGGCATTTGTAGAAATGGCCTCAGGTCTTAATGGGTTAAGGTGGGGGATTCCCTCTGCTTGGTCCTTGGTTTGTCATTTTTCTGTTTGGGGTTACAGAGACATCCACCCTGGGAGGTTTGTGCATGTGGTGCATATCAACATGACATCTTTGGGTACGGCAGAAGAGAATCTCTATAAGCCTGAATAATTTACCATTTGTTTACCGGCAGAGCTTTTGGTGGATTAAACACTGTATCATTTTTTTTAGGTCTGGTTTGTTGCGATGGTTCTTCTCAGCCAAGGAAACGCTGTCCGGGGCAAAGATCAACTAACAGGGATGGGTACAGCAGACCAGTGGTTCTGAAACGTTTCAGGCCGTGGCCCCTCAAAATAATCCTATTTGAACTGGGGAGGAGTTGAGGCATTGCATTTAGTTTGACTTGGTTTCACAGATAAATATTGTGAAAATAGACGCCTAGATCAGCTATTTTAAATGTTTACCTCTTTCTTATATTATTTGACCAATTTGTATAGTATAGTTTGTTGATTATTTTTGATGCGGTAATGGTCTTTTTTTCATTTAATTTGACTTTTAGGTATTACTGTAAATAGCTCTTAAAAGTCATTACATTTTAACTTGACTGTCATCTGGAAACCCCCCAGAATCCTGTGGGGATCCCCCTGGGGTCCCAACCCACAGGTTGAGAACCACTGCAATATACAAGCCTTGCTAAAACCAAATCTGCTGAAAGGATCTTTGGTCCTCACTAATGCTCATTATAAGAAGGCACCATTTTTGTCTACTCATTCTGTGTCTCATTGATGGGACAGTTCAGAAACCAACCTACCAGTGACATCATCGATGGGGACTTCCAAGCTAATAGAAACTACAGGCTTTCTTTTCCTGGGAAGTTAGCATGCTGAAATAGATGCTATTGTTCTTGCATTAAAAAAAGATTAAATCTTGTTTGAAGTAACCAAACCTGTCTACCGTACCGATGATGTCACTTGGTAATAGGCAGTTTTCTGAAGTGTCCACAGCCCTCCTCTGAGACACAGAGTGAATAGACAGAAATGGTGCAATATTATATTGAGCATTTAGTGAGGTCCAATTATATGAAGATAGGTTGAAAATGTGGGAAGTGGTTCTATTCAATATCTTCCTTATTACTTTTTTCATTTTAAAGAACATTTTTTAGGGAAAATGAAAAAAAGAAAATACAATGAGAATTTCAATAAATGAAAAAAGTAATCGAAAAAACATGGCCCCTCACATATTAGGAGGTCAGTATAAGTCACCATGCCGAACCAAGGAAGAATGTTTTCGATTAATTTATCATGGTTAAACTGGAGTTTGAAGTTACAATGGGTTTGTATAGGAAGGGGGCGTGGCTGATAACATTATATCAAATATCTAAATGCTGAATCAAGCAACATAAAAACTGTCTGGGGTGAAACACAAAAGACTGAGTAGATGTTAAAATGACCCCAAACATGTTAAGTGAAATATCACTTTAAGTGGTTAACACCAGTTCATTTGAGGCCTTTCATTCTACTTTCCATTCATGGAAAAGAAAAAATGTGACCTGAATCTTCTCAATGCCTGACGTACTTACTATTCAGATGGTTCAGAAGCAGAACTTCTCTGTTGGCTGGAAAACCTGTTATGTCCCTATCTCCAAAACCATTACTTTAAAAACAAAAAGGGAAAAAAAGAACCTGTGTTCCAATGGCTCCAATATAAGCTCTGGTTTTCATTGGTTCAAGACACACTTAAACACTTTCACTTTCAAAATGTTTCAAAAATAGCCGATCTACAAGCTCGCAGTGCGTTGTGGTGCGAGGCGTTGTGAGCTTGTAGATCACTCAGCCTTTTTGGCTACTTAAACCTTATACTGTTGTCTGACGAAGTAGAGCATTCATTTACTTAAAAAAAATAATAGTACAAGCCAGAGATACAAGGTTTCTGCCCGACAGCAGCAACAACAACTGTTTTGTTAATCAGAGGTCTTATGATGACTCAGTGGCCTCATAGCAACGTGTCGCATCATGACACGTTGCTATGAGGCTATGAGGCTTATGAGCTTGTAGATCGGCTTTTCAAATGTTCAAATAGCCGATGCAATTGGGTTTGAAGTGCTCATGTAGCCTAGTCGCTTCTTTGGGCCTTGTTTCATAGACATGGTTGCTTATTTCTCTTGCAAGATCTGGCAACAGGGGTGACCTGCATTCAAACCCGGTGTGTTTCAGCGAGAGGACACCGTGATTCATTTCACATCGGAACGGTCACCGACGACTTGTTTCTCCCACCGATCGTGGTTCTGTGTGTGTGCGTAATGTACTTTTACGCACTTGTACCATCAGCTGAGACTTATCCGGGTCATTATGATGTATATTTAGACCACAGTCGCCTGAGAGAAGGAGAGAGAGGAAAGATTAAGATACAATAAGGGGAGGATGAAGTTTCTCTCTGCTTTGATATACGACTTGCAGAAGAGCACTGTTCTCTCCTCTGTATCAGATTTTAGTCCCCACTCCCAAAGAGCAAACCGCTGATCCTCCTTTTATCGGAGGCAAGAATCACTTCATTCACATGGGTACACGAGTGACATGGTGACACAGTACACGGTGGCACACATGGCACACGGACAATGGCACGTCACACAATAGACTGCAAGCAGACACCGCGTGACACGACGATATAAACTGTTGACGACAAGCCCCGGCGTCCGCCTGCAATCCGACACCATTGATTGGACGTTGCTATCACGTTTCTGTTGCTGTGATTGTCACTTTCTTGATTTCGGGTTTTGATTTGAGGCTAATGGGTTCCTTTCCCCCCCCCTTTTTTCTTTTTGTCGTTTCTCGTGTTCGTGTTTCGTTCGGCATGGCGCCGAACGGGCCCGCCACTTCGAACAGGGTAGTCTGTCTCTCTGTATCTACTGTATGTCTGTCCCCACAAAAGTAGACCAATCACAGCTGACAACAAAGCTCAGTTGACTCTGGCAATCACGGCTACAAAGCAAAAAACTAAACAAATAAAACAAATGAACAATCACTGCAAGGCCAAGCTTCATAGGCCATTGGTTCTCAAAGTGGGGTCTTTCGGGGGGTGTTTCCACCAGGGGTCCCCAGCAAAAGCAGTTAACATAGCATCACAATCATTTTAACCACTTTATCCATTCATTTGTTGGCTATTCAAAAATAGCAGATCTACAAGCTCACAGCGCGTCACTTCGTGCCGTGCTGCGAGTTTGTACATCTGCTATTTTTGAGAGTTTTTGAAAACTCTCAAAAATAGAGTCAAACAGCGAGTTTGTACATCTGCTATTTTTGAGAGTTTTTGAAAACTCAAAAATAGAGTCAAACAGTGAGTTTGTACATCTGCTATTTTTGAGAGTTTTTGAAAACTCTGAAAAATAGAGTCAAACAGCGAGTTTGTACATCTTCTATTTTTGAGAGTTTTTGAAAAACATTTTTTTTACACAAACCTTCTCTTCTGGGGCCCCCTGGCACAAAACCTTTTCAGATGGGGGTGTCCCCGGCCATTTACATTATCATCTTCGGGGTCCTTGACCTGAAAGAAGTTTGAGAACCATACTCTCCGTTATCAATGTTAGCACTTGAAACTGTCATCACATAACTGGTGCTTCGGTTTTTTTCCCCCGCTTTTTTAAAATGTAATCACTTGTGTTGTTTGTGAAATGTTTTAACATTTCTGTAGATTAAATAAACTCGACTACATACGGCTAAACTTACATTCACATCATAAATCAAAACGGGCTAAAGCTTTGTTTTACAACGCAAACACACCGATTACAGGCCCCCAAACTACAAATAAGAACGTGACTTGCATTCACTTTCCAATGTTCTTTTCACAAAACAAAAACCAACGGCTAATGTTGAGAGAATATATTTACGTGTAATGCTTCCCACAGTACAATGCAACCAAACCAACGGCACTCAAGGCATCAGATATCAGTGCCTTCCCGTCTTAATCCATTAAAACCGTGAAAGCATCTGTAATTTTACATTTTAGCTATGTATTAAGCACATTGGTTGGCTTTTCAAAAATAGCAGATTTACAAGCTCATTGAATGCACTTCTGCTATGATCTGCTGCCTTTGAAAAATCATGAAATATTTGGACACATCTTTGCATATTTATTAATTTAAGCAACTCAAATCTTTCCTCCTGGGAGTCCCTGTAACAAAAGTGTGTGTGTGTGTGTGTGTGTGTGTGTGTGTTTGTGTGGTCCCTGAGGTCCCTGACATAAAAAAGGTTTGAGAATAGAGAGATATAGCAACATACAGTAGGTTATTTCAGAAAACTGTTAGGGTTAAGGAGACATTTGTAGAATCGGCCTCGGGTCATCATGGGTTAACTCGGCCTCTCACAGCGCTACACTATTTTCAGCTGGCTGATAGAATAATAGATAATTGCAATGTGGTGAGTCATGCATTAGTTATGTACCACATGGGTGGTACGAGACATTTGCTTTGCCACATGCATTCCAGCTCTTCAGCCCATGGTGCCAGAAATAGGATCTTTTATCACGAGGGAGTAGAGGATCAGATCAATACAGCATCAACCCAACCCCTCCCGAATGACTGTCATGGCTAGAAAGGGAGTCCAGGGTATTCAAGGTGAGCCAAGTCTGACTCAATTCATTCAAGTGTACTGACACAGTTATCCAGTGTCCTAGTTTTTAATCCCTTTTAATAGAATGTTTTTTGGTTAGATTGGGAAAGTAGGCTTAAAGGGCTTATTTTTCTATCGATTAGTCACCCCATGGAGACTTGAATATTGATATTTTTTAGTTTATGTCGCATTCCTAAGCCAATAATTTGATGACCAGTGGACCGGTAGGCAGCGGTTCCGGTAGGAGACACAAAGGAGACTCTTTGTGTCTCCTACGGGAACCGCTGCCGGTCAATTATTGGCTTAGGAATGCGACAAAACTAAAAGAAATATCCTTGAATACAAGTCTCCATGGGGTGACTTATCGATAGAAAAAAAGTTATTTTGGGGGTGAACTATCTCTTTAACTAAACACAGTTCACTACACCACTATAGTTCTCATAGCCTAGCCCCTTTTCCTGCGGGGTTGAACCAAATTCTGTTCTTTTTTCCCCGCCTAATTTTGAACCAGTTCAGAGTGTTTCCTCTCAAAATGAATTGGTTCAGAACCCTAATAGTTCGTTTGGAAATGGAACCCAAAAATAATTGTTTTTTCTTGCCCTGAACTGGTAAACAAAGTGGGCGACGCGTGTGACTATTCTACAGGTTGGAAGATGCAGATGCGATTTTAAAAAATGGCAAAATCAAGCCAATAATCATAGAAAAAAAGCAAAAAAAATGGAAACTGTAGCTGCCATTGGTGATTGAATTTCCCCTGTGAAATGGACACTTCGCCCGGTCCTTGACACGAAAGGGGTTGAGAAGCACTGCGCCACACACACTAGAAGCGTGGTTGTGCTGCTGTGACGCGTGTAGTATAGCCTACAGACAGGGCCGTTGTTGTATCATGTTGTGTGTGTCAGTATACCATGAAATGAGGTTGTCACATTAAAGACTGTGATGCATCCGGTCGCTGTACGGTTTATAAGCTTGGAGATGAAAGTGATTCTGAACTCATACAGTACCACCTCCAAGAATGATGAAAGCTGTCTATGAAACTTTTATGGTTATGCAGACTTAGAGTATAGTATCACATAGGGCTAGAATAGATTGCGTGTGTGTGTGAGTCCTATAGTGGACTGGGCTTGTTTTCATTTACCTGGCTGCTTGTTTCTCTTGCAGAAATCTGGCAACACTGCCCACAAGTCATTTGTTTGTCATTGCTGAGTCACACGACCTTTTAAAAAAAAAGAAAACGGGCACAATTCCGCCCAAAACACCACAGAGGCTGTTTTCACAGCAGCTAGCGGATGAGACACTGTTACACAGGCGCCGGTGCCAAGAACAGAACAACACACACAAAAAAAGACACCCCCAGAGATGTGACCGAAATCTGACGCTCTTTTTTTAGGAAAGACATTCACGGTTTTATGACTTCTGTAGAATGAATGTTTCATGATGGCTGTGGCTGCAATTTCTGGTTAACCCATTAAGACGTGAGGCCGGTTCTAAAAATGTCTTCTAAACGGTTTTCTGAAAAACTTATGTTGCTATATCAGTGCCTGGTGCTCTAAAACCTTTTCATTTTTGAGTTTAAAACGTTCGCTTTAACAGCCTGAAGGTGACTTGAGCCAAGAGAGGCACCGCCGAGCGAGCTAAAGCGAGCCAAGCATTGCGAAGACTCAGCGCTGTCCGAGTTGTGTATCAATTGGGACAGAATCCTAAATCATCGTCCCCCTTAGTCTCGGTACCTCCGAGACGCCATTTCCTTTTTGGCCCCTCCCCACCGCCCACCGCGGGGGACCGTGGGAGATGAACTCGAAGAAAACGAGCACTCCTTTTTCAATCGTACTGTAACATATATATTCAAAGATTTGCACAAACTTTCACGATTTCCCAAAAATAGCAGATCTAAGAGCTCATAGCACGGCACAAAGTGACGCGCTATGAACTTGTATATCTGATATTTTTGAAAAGCCAAAGTATAAATGTGATGCCATAGTTAGTCATTTCCCTTCTCCAGTGGTGGAAAGCATTTAGTACTCAAACCTTTTCATGTGAAGGACCCTCCAAATTGATATCGTCGTTGGCCAGAAACCTCAGGCTCTTATCTCCATATTTTTTCGTAAATTAACGCCCTACTTGATCGTAGTTCAGCGTCACACATAAGTGTCAAAAATAGCAGATCCGCAAGCTCGAAAAGCCTTGTAGATCTGCTGCTTTTGCTATTTTTCCCCTCCCAACAGAGACGACATGTATTAGGTCCCACGGACCTCCATCTGAAAATATTTTGAGCCAGGGACCCTCAGAAACCCTTACCCTGTCAACATTTTTCAAACAATCTTTCTAAAATGTTCAAAAATAGTAGATGTACAAGCTTGTAGCTGTGAGCTTGTAGTTATGCTATTTTTAAATGGCCAAGGTATAAATTGATACAGTGGTTAAAATGATTGTGATGCTGCATTAACACATTTTGCTGGGGACCCCCTGGAATCTACTATTTCCTCCCTGCTGACTTTTCTTGGAGTGTTCTGTCGTTCGGTTGGAAGAAACTCATTTTTTTCCCCTTCCCCAAATGTTGGTTTTTCAGTTGTTGAATGATGATGACATGTTTATAAAGAGTTGGGAGGCTTCAAATTTCCATCTTCCTCTCTCCCGGTGGGGGGTGGGGGGGGGGATTCAGACATTTCCTAAACTTAAAAAGCAGTATGGGGCGGTTTTGTTATTTTTTTTCCCGCTGTGTCATGGCGAGGTTGTCGGCACACGCCGAAACTCATACGAGTTAACTTCTGTGTGTGAGAAGAAAGTTTGGGAAACCTTCCCTCTGCATTCCAACAATGGTGGGAAGTAAATAAGTGGGCTGCAGTGCATGTACTGCAAGTACTGTACTTAACCCATTAAGACCTGAGGCCCATTCTACACTACAGTGGTACTTATTCTTCCATTCTATGTATTACAACTCACATGTTTCTCGTCACAACTTATTTTACAGTTTGTCTCTGTTGGGTGGAAACCTCACTATGTGCAAAACAGGATTCAAATTTAAACGCATCAAAAGTAACTGATCTACAAGCTCAAAATGCGGCGAGCCACGAGCTTGCGGATCTGATAAGTTTGATGCTTTTCTGTGACACTGTAGTATGATCAAGTAGGGCATTAATCTACGAAAAAACACAAAAAGTTAGAATATGGAGATGAGAGGTTTTCTGCTCGACAGCAAATAGTTCTATTAATATCAAGTCTCGGTCACTATACACTGCACAACAGGGCCACACTTTCTGTGCACATCAGTTGGAGCCAAATGTCATCTTAATACCTCAAAAATGAAATGATATGTACATGATCTAAACCAGAGGTTTTCAACTGGTGGTCCATGGACCACTGGTGGTCCGTGCATTTCACGTGGTCCCCTGGTCATCCATTCAGTAATGTATAAAGTGAAAGATTTGTTTTTTGTTTTATTTTTTTGAGAAACGTAGTCATTTGGTATTTGTGTGATATGAGGACAGTGGAATTAAAAAAACATTATCAGTGGTCATTGGAGGAGGCTTGTGTTTCAATTCCAAAAGTACTTCAAGCTTTACTACAGAAGAGGATCAGCTCATTGTCCACAGACTCTTTCAAGAGACATGAATGAAACACAGTCAATTGTGAAGTTCTGGATGAGTTTTCAGACAGTAAAAGCTAAATGTAATTTACGTTTGTCGTTTTGTAACGATGCGTCTCTGTGAGAGTGAATATTCCTCACACGTTGTGAGCTTGTAGATCTTCTATTTTGATGTTATATCAACTTATTTTGCTGGGGACCCCCTGGAAACCCCCTAAAGGACTCTTGTCTCACTTTGAGAACAACTGATCTGAAGGACATTCTGTTTTGAATTGTGGATAGACGTATACAGCCCTGCTCTGATGTTTGAGCCAGATTCTTTTTTTTATTAAGGAAGGAATTGAGAAATGTATACTAAATGGTCCATGAGTTGTATGTTTTTCATCGTTTCAACACATCTGAAGGATGTTTATAAGTTACTTTCATATGTTTTAGCTTTATGCATGTACAATGTTTTACACAGTATATAGCCTAGAACTATGACTGTGAGGCCTCTTTAGTTTGAGCCAGCTATTTATTGGACATGCATATTTTGTATAATAGTTTGGATAAGTCCCAGATATAAATTTAGCAAAAAGCAGCTATTTTTCATCTCCAAAGATTGGCCTTTGTAGATTTTGGACAAATCAATGTTTTGTTGTTGAAGGACTGACCATATGAATGCAGCATTTGTTGGAGCCAGCGCTTAAAGTAAATTAAATAAGATAGTTATTGATAAAATATGATTTTTTTGGGGGGGATGTGGACCAGACATTTAGATTCTCCAATGCTAAATATAAACTCTTTCTCCTCCCCCCCCCTGTTTGATTAAATTGACATTTATGGAATGTCTTTCCTAACCCAAAGACATGGCAACTTGCACCATTTGCCCAGTTTTGTGGCCAGGCTGACAATTTGCTGAAATTACAGAGCTTAGTTTGAGAGAAGAAAGTCTGTACGTCAGCAATAGCTCTGTGGTTGCCTGGTGTAATAGCCTGCATCAGTGGTGGAATGTAACTACTGTAAGTACATTTACTCAAGTACTGCACTATAGTACAATATTGAGGTATTTTGACTTTGATGGAGTACTTACAATTTTCAATAATTTTACTTCTACTCCACTACATCTCAAAGACAAACTTTGTACTTTTACTCCACTATGATTATTTGAACACTTTAGTTACAATTTACTTTGTAGATTTTGATTATTATTACAAAACCACTTCACATACTTTGGCAATTTGAAAATGGCAGATCTACAAGCTCACGTGTTGCTTTGTGACGCATTGTGAACCCGTACTTGAGTACTTTTAGTATATTTTGATGCCAATACTTTGGTAACTCAATGCATTTTGAATACCGAACTTGTATTTGTAACAGACTATTTCTACAATAGGGTATTATTGATACTTTTACTTAAGTAAATATGTGAGTACTTGTTCCATCACTGGCCTGCATTACATTCTGTCGGACCTATTTCCTATACCTCTACAGTATTGTTGGCCGGTGTGCTTTTGTGTGGTTCGGTGCTTATAGGAATGTCAATCTTTATGATTTTTTGCTTGACCATTAATTGTCGCTCAAATATTTGCGATTAACGATTTAATTGCATCTCTTTCTTTGAACATTGGAACATTCTGATTACAAATTACAATTCTGTTTAGCTTTTACTTCATGGGAGGAGTGGTACAGGACACACACACACACACAGTAAAAATCCTGAGTGTTAATGCAACTCTGAGAGTGCAAAAATTGGAACCGGGGAGAGGGTCCATTCATTCGGTTCCATTGTGTGCACTCTCTCTGAGTTAGATTTTAGTTTTTACAGTGTATAAACATCCTAGTAACCTAGTTAGAATAGAGGAAGCTGAGCCCGGCCGGGAGGAGAACCAAGCTGCTACGCTGACCTTTTGACCCCCCCCCCCCCCCCCCCCACACACACACACACACACACACACACACACACACACACACACACTCCCTCCTTTTCTGCGTTATTAGGGTCCAGGGAAGATGGAGGTTCCCAGCCGAAGAACTAGAAGAAGTACTCAGATTTGTTTATTTATTTTTCACTTAAAGGGATATTTCACTTTCAAACATGTTTGGGGTCATTTTAACGTCTACTCAGGCTTTTGTGTTTCACCCCAGACAGTTTTTAAGTTACTTGATTCAGTATTTGGATATTCGATATTCATTTTAGCACCCATTGTAACTTCAAACTCCATTTTAACGTTGTTGGATTTATTTAAAATACACGTCATTGGTTCTGGTGGCTGATATTGTCCTTCTAATATGTGAGGGGGCCGTGTTTTTTCATTTATTTTATTAAAGAATATATATGTTATGAAAAAAAATATTTTCCAAACAAATTATAAAACATAGATGAAAAACGGCCCACTCACGTATTAGAAGGACAATATCAAGCTTGTAGATAGGCTATTTTCGGTTATTATTTTAACGGCCAGACCACACCAATGTGACTAGTCGCAACTCCTTGCAACAAAACAGTTTTAAGGCCAGTCCCCACTCCTTGCAACTGCCATTTGGGATAATGGTTGCAAGTAGTTGCAGGTTGCAAGGAGTTGCATTGGTGTGAACTGGCATTTGATTAGAGCATTTGAAGTGGTCAATATGTTCAAATACATCTTCCATAAAATCTTTATAATTTCGGATATTTCATATAAAAGCAAAGATTAAAGCCTCATTCTGTGATTTCTTCACCTGATTGGCAGTATGAAGAACAGCAGTAAAAATATCCCCCTCCCCCAAGGACCCCTGTTTCATATCTCCCATCAGTGACGGTGGCCAATACAATCTTCCTTCCTATTTGATTGGAGCAGCAGCTCTGTGAGGAATGTGATTGATCAGCTTCTGACCTGATCGATGAGGTGCTATCTGTGTCACGATCAATAGATGTGGTCTGAAGAAGAGAGCCCCGTGTTTGCAGATATCTAGCGTGCGTGTCTGTGTGTGTACTCGTATTTCTATACTTGTGAGGCCCAAATCGCCCCACAAGTATAGACTGAGAAATGGACATTGTGAGGAGAGAACGGTTGTGTTATGGTAAAAAAAAAAAAAAGATTTGGGGAGAGAGAACAGGCTTACATTTAGGAAAGGGTTCAGGCTGGGGTTAGGATTAGACATTTAGAAGTTTAAAGCTTTGACGACCTTGCAGGCTTATGCAAAGGTTAAAATGTCATTTAGATAGCATGTAATGTATAGACAGATGCCAGGTTCCTTTGTAGACCTGGCATCCTATAGTTTTGTATAGTTTCAATGTACAGATTTAATTTTATTATATTACACTGTTTAGACTAGGTTTACCTATGATCCTAGATTACTAGATTACTATTTCTATGCATTTGATGTATTACCTCGTGTTTTCCTTGCTTACGGAAAATCTCTCTGGAATAAGAGTGTCTGCTAAATGTCTGTTTATGCATGATTTATACGGAACTTTCACGCTGGCGACATGCACCGAAAATAGCCGATGTAAGCTTGTAGATCGGCTATTATCAGCTTTGGGGGAAAATAAATGTACAGTACTCATGAAATCACCGGCCTTAAAATGATGATGATGTGTGTGTGTGTGGTGACTCATGTCCATTACTGTATCACCGCGTCCATTCTATAATTCAGTAGCAGAGTCTGTCACCTCACGGTGCGTTTTAACAGCGTGCAACTCTCGGGCGATGCCGGGCAACATCGCCCAAAATATAAAGAAAGTCTCTGAGAGCCGGCGATCGGGCGAATTGGGCGGGGGGGCGATGAAAGATGGATTTTCTTTATCTTTTTGGACGATATCGCCCGGCATCGCCCAGTATCGCCCGCTGTTAAAACGCACCGTCAGTGACATCAGAAAACACACACACACACACGCACGCGCACACAGTCATTATTTCACTCAAGCAACACGCCATGACCACACACTTCCTGGACTACCCCACCACGTGTGACTGTGACCAATCAAATCTGTTTAAAGCAGGGGTCTTCAGCAGGGGGTTGAAGGCATGCTTCATCTCTCTCTCTACCTACAGTTCTTTCTTGAAGTTTAGAAGTCAGAAGCACACTGCACCGCAGTGGTTCTTTGTTTAATTTTTAATACATTTTAGGAATGGTTCATGATGCTAATTTTGTCCACGCATACACATTATACTGGCCACTCAAGTGTTTCTCTCTGTGACTGTCCGCTGGTCCCTCTTTCTCTATCACTCTCCCTCTCACTCATGCTTTCCCTCTTTCTTACTCACTTTCTCTCTGTCTCTCTTTTCTTCTTTTTACTCTCTCTCCGTCTCTCTCTCGTCTCTCACAGACAGACAAAGAAAGAGAGAGATAGAAAGAACTCTCTCTCATTATCTCTCATTCTCTCACAGACAGACAAAGAAAGAGAGCGATAGAATGAGTTCTGTGTCTCCCTCTCTCACAGACAGACAGAGAGACAGAGAGACAGAAAGAGAGAGCTAGAGTTTCATATCTCCCTGTCTGTCTCTGCCCTCTTTCTCAGACACTCTTCAGTATGTTATGTTTCAGGTTTATAGTACACATAGCAGATTGGTTTATAGTACCACACAGAGCGATAGAGTGGAGCAGCAGCAGCGTCTGTGTTGTGTCAGAACGGTGGCTCTCTGTGACCCCGTCGTGACCCTCTGCTAGACTGCCACTGCTGGCCAACACACACACACACACACACACACACACACACACACACACACACACACACACACACACACACACACACACACACACACACACACACACACACACACACACACACACACACACACACACACACACACACACACACACACAGGCTGTCTTTTACATGATCATATACACTGTAGACATGCACTCACAGTTATACTTGCACACAAAAACTCCCTGCCAGCTCGCCATACCCTGTGGACACACGCACGCACGCACGCACACACACATCATCCAGTTGGGCCTTACAGCAGCAGTATTTTAAAGTGACAGTTTCAGCCATGCTTTTAGTTAATAACTGCTTCATGATGTGTGCATTGAGATCTACCGGAAAGTTAATGGTTAACATACAGTAAATGGACCAACAATCGACTTACATTTGAGATGTTCATAGGAGTAGCATAACTTTATAATGTTACATACAGTATACTGTTATATACAAGCTTGCACAAGCTTGTACAAGATGTACAAGCTTGTACATCTGCTATTTTTTTAATTAAAAAGAATGTATAGAAAATATTTGGAAGCTTTTAAAATAATTTTGCATTATTTTAAACATAAGTCTTCTCTTCTGGGGGTCCCTGGCACAGAACATTTTCCGATGGGGGGTCCGCGGCCAAATACATATCAATTTGGGGGTCCTTGGCTTTGAAAAGTTTGGGAACCACTGCTATAGCAGACACTTTTATATGGAGCGGCTTCTAATTAGCGTTGCGGTCAAATCGGCTTAATTTCCTTTTGATTTTGTAATGAAGGAAATTGCAATCAGCCCACAGTGAGCAGCTGCTGCATGGGTGGAGGAAGGCGGCGCTTCCATTCTGCCTAGCAACCACAACCAACACACATAACATATCGTTGAGCTTGTAGAATAGATCTTTGTTCGCCTAAAATAGCAGATCTACTGTCATGTTATGATATACGTTGTGAGCTTGTAGAGCGGCTATTTTCGGAATATATGATGTAGCCGGTTGAAAAAGTGTTTTTTTTCACCCCCTTGCTTAAACCTGTGTTCTTTCCAATTACTTTTACATTTCTTTTAAATAATTGTAGGCCTATTTCATTTTCCATTTTCCCAAAAACTTGAAAAAAACAATATCAGTCTCCAGAACCAAGGATGGGTGTTTTCAATGAGTCGCATTAGGTTTAAATGGAGTTTGAAGTTACAAAGGGTTTGTATACACGAATCCACAGACGCGCTGCCTGTAGGCAGCCATAGCTACGGTGTCCGCACCGTGACACCTTCTGTGGATTTGTCTATAGGAAGGGGGCGTGTCTGATAAAATGAATATCAAATTTCTAAATACTGAACGAATCAAAACTATCCATGGTGAAACACAAAAGCCTGAGTAGACTTTAAAATGACTCCAAACATGTTTGAAAGTGAAATATCCCTTTCACATCTCCAGCACCATTGCCCCCCCCCTCTTCTTTTTTTTTTGTTTTTAACAGGAATTCATGAAAGCAGAAGTACGTCATGTGGCCTAGTTAGACTCGGCTGACAACAAAAGTGCGTCATACTCTGTGTTGCCAGGTCTGCTTGCCGTATTATAAGCGACTTTGGGTTTGTTTTCCTGTGAAGTAAATATTGGTAGTTGCGGGTTGCATTCTTTTTTGGGCTTGTTTCTAAAGTGTAGTTATATGCTTATTTGGGCTTGCTTCATTTTAACCGCTTTAACCCTACAGCTACAGTAATTACATTGGCTATTTGAAAATAGCAGATCTATTAGCTTGTTTTAGCTTGTAGATCTGCTATTTTCAATGAAACTGGATTTAATTTCTTTAAATCTGGAATATTTTTTGAAACATTTTTTTTTTTTTTTTACTCAAATCTTTGCTTCTGGGGTCCCTGGCAGAACGTATTTTTCAAATGGGGGTCCGCAGCCAAATACACCATTTTGGGGGGTCCGGTCCTTGACATGAAAAAGTTTGAGAACCACCGATACACAGTACTACTTGAGCCTGTTTTCACTGGTAGCCTTTTCCAGTGAAAGCTTCATCTGTTGAATTCTGTGGCCGTTCGTTTCTAAATCCAATTTCACAGCCAAACTATCTCAAGGCCTTTAAAGCGTTGCTGCAGGTTTTGCTCAGAGTTGGAAATAGCCTGACCATGAAGAAGATGGCTCACCCTAATGGCTTCTATAAAAGCTTTATGAGATGAAAAGCTAAAGAATGATCTGCAGTCATATTTTTTGGGAGCACCAATTGAATGGCTACTACTGTGCTGCGAAAATGAAACGGCCCACAATGTTAGCTCCTTTTAACCCATTCAAAGCTGGGAAAGCATCTGTGTCATTTTAGATTTTAGCTATACTGTGTACATAGCACATTGGTTCTCAAAGTGGGGTCCGGGGACCCCCAGGGGTCCTTGGGGGAGGTACCAGGGGGTAAAGTAGTTAACTCATTGACTGCCAGAGTTAAAAACATCGTCTATAGCTGCCGTGTAATGAGCCGACTCGGTTCCACAGATAAACATTGTGAAAATAGCAGATCTACAAGCTCACAACGTTGTGAGCTTGTAGCTCGTATGTAATATTTGGCCAATTTGGTATTTAAAAACGTCCAGTTAAATTTTTACTTTAGAAATGTGCAGATACCCTGTGTAAACTCCTACTGTATGTTGGTTTGTTTACTGTTGAGCGAGAGAATAATGTTGCACATTAAGCTAATCACCTGGGGACCCCACAGAATAATGTGGGGACCCGCATGGGGCTCCCGACCCACTGTTTGGGAACCACTGGTCCAGAGTCTCAGCAGCATGCTTTATAAATAGCTCTCAGCTGGAAACCAGGACTTTATTCTTTATGTTAATTAGATTCAATATTCATGATATCCATGTACTATTTTTGGTGCATTCATTGAAATGTTACTTTCCCCAGAAATCTATTATTATTCTAACAAAGAAAACATATTTTTAATCAATCTGTATGGCATGCATGTTATTGTATGTTAATACAGAATAACTAGTAAATGTGCAGTGGTTGGAGGTGGTCTTCTTACTCTTCCGTTGAGACATTTTTCACTTAGGACACATGTACACCATAGCTGAATGGGTAGAGGGAAGAAGGCTGTCTGGGATTTCTGGCCTTGGCTTTGTGTCGAGGCAAACGGTGCCTTCCCGGGCACATCCGCACTCCAGGAATGCAGAGGTGCAGTTCTCAGCGCTCATCAGAACCATCTGAGCAGCTATCAGCTGGGTGAAGTTAAAAACATAAGTGGTAAGGCCGTGCCGCCTTACCACTTATGTTTTTTACTGTTTTGAAAAACATTTCATTTTTTTTTCTTCAAATAGATGATCTACATCGACACGTTATGAGCTATTGAACTATTTTAAAATGTTTTCCAAAATAGTAAAAAAAAAAAAGGCTAAATAGGGCCCTAGCTCCCCTCACCCAAGTTGTGGGATTTTGCCAGCGGAGATTTGGTTCCTCATGAGACTCGGGTTTGAATCCCGAATAATAGGACATACAAGCAGTGGTGGGAAAAGTATTCAAATGTTTTACCTTAGTAAAAGTATCAATACTGCAATGTAGAAGTACTCCGTTACAAGTAATAGTCCGGAATTAAAAATGTACTTGAGTAAAAGTACAAAAGTATTGGTATCAAAATGTACTTAAAGTACCAAAAGTAAAAGTAATAAAATGTTAAAAAATAGCAGATCTACAAGCTCACAACGCGTCGCGTCGCATTGCGACACGTTGTGAGCTTGTAGATCGGCTATTTTCAAATAGCCAAGGTATGAAATAGGGCTGAAGTGGTTAATGTAATAATTTATATCTGCAAAGTAACTAGTAACTAACGTTTTCAAATATTTGTAGTGGAGTAAAAGTACAATATTCGCCTCTGAGATGAGGTGGAGTAGAAGTAAAAGTAGAGACAGTTTACAGGAAATACTCCAGTAAAGTAAAAGCAGATAAAAAATTGTACTTAAGTACAGTACTTGAGTAAATGTACTTAGTTACTTTACACCACTGCATACGAGTTACAGATTTTAGCATGCAGGGCTGACGCTGCCTCTCTATATACCCACAGTGTACCGTTCCTCTGGGAAACGGACGCATTGCTCTTAACGCAGCGCACGTTCTCCGTGGCTGTCAGACGCTCTGGGGCTGTGTGTGTGGATGTGTTGTGATGGCGCGTCAGGTTCAATAATATTCCTTCATATAGTCATTTCCTGCCAGCCAGGGTTTTTTTTCTCTTCGCCCTCGGTGCGTGTTGGATAAACAGGGAGGTGAGGTAGCTCACAGATGATAGCTGCACAATTTCGTCATAAAACAATGCAGGAATATAATAAAAGTCTGAACGCGGTAAATGGAATACCACAAATCAGCTCCGTCGCTCTCGGGGAGGATGTTTATTATTTACTTTATTTTTTATTTTTTTTATTGTGATGGGATTCAAGATTAAAAATTCAGTCGTTTTATATTGCTATATCAGTCAAGGTCCCTATGAATTTGTCTGTGTGTGTGTGTGGACCAGTGGTTATATATATATAACTAAGTACTGTACAGTACTTTAGTACACTTTTGATGACTTTTTTACTTTACTGGAGTGTTTCCAATTTCCAATACTTTTACTTCTACTACATTTTTAATACCTGACTTTTTATTTGTAACAGACTATTTCTACATTGTGGTATTGGTACGTTTACTTGAGTACAACATTTGAGTACATCTTCCACACCGCTGGCGTGTACTGAACTGAATATACCCCCGTGAAGTTGTGCCCGTGCTTATAATACAATACACACTATATCACACAGACAGAGCTTGTGTGTTATAAATCTTAGTATCTGCGGCCACGCGTACGTGCACAATACAAGTGGATTACGGTGAACTAAGACTGCGGATCGTTCAAAACTAAACAAAATCTATTAAGCTCAATCAATTAGTTTAGAAAAAATAAACTGAAAAACAACAATAATTGTCTGCACAGTAAAATCTTCAGTGTTCATTTACAATTCAGGCATTTAGCAGACACTCTTAATCCAGAGCGATTTACAGTAAGCAAGGAAAACACAATCAAATGCATAGAAATAGTCATCTAGGATCATAGGTAAACCAAGAACCTTCCATCAGTCTAAACAGTATAATATCCAAAAATAAATACATTGAAACTATGTAAACTATACGATGCCAGGTCAACAAATGAACCTGGCATCTGTCTACATAACATGCTATCTAAATAACCTTTGCATAAGACCTGCAAGGTCGTCAAGGCTACGGCAAGTGATATATTCATTTGTAACTCTGATAGTGTGGTTCCATTTGCACACTCTCTGAGTTACATTAACACTACTAGATCTTGCTACTGAGGGAACAACAATAACGGTGTCTAATGTCTTGTTGAACCCTGGCAGAAACTGTGTGTCTCCGAGGGTCTCAGGGGGGCGTGTGGGGGTTTATGGAGTGATGATGATGTTTAGAGGATGGGAACACAACAGTCCTGGTCCCGCTGCCAGCCCACGTCTTATTAAAATGTGTGTGTGTGTGTGTGTGTGTGTGTGTGTGTGTGTGTGTGTGAGAGAGAGAGTGTTTTTAGACGTACGGTTACAATTAGAAAAAGATTCAGGTTAGACATTTAGAGGTCAGGTTTTGGGGCTGGCGTTGTGAGCTTGTAGATCTGCTGTTTTTAGGCTTACGGTTTAAAATGGCAAAATGTATAAAAGATGGCATTCATAAAATTTGACCTAAAATGTTGATGTCCTCACAAGTATAGTAATACAGACGTGTGTGTGTGTGTGTGTGTGCGCGCACACGTGCGTGCCTATGCACAGTGTTGGTCCTTGCACAGGTTGCACATTGAAACGTATCCAGATGAAGGGTTTTTCCTTTTGTTGACCTGCTTGTGACACAGTTGTGAGTCGTGTGTGTGTGTGTGTGTGTGTGTGTGTGTGTGTGTGTGTGTGTGTGTGTGTGTGTGTGTGTGTGTGTGTGTGTGTGTGTGTGTGTGTGTGTGTGTGTGTGTGTGTGTGTGTGTGTGTGTGTGTGTGTGTGTGTGTGTGTGTGTGTGTGTGTGTGTGTGTGTGTGTGTGTGTGTACGTGTACGTTGTGTCAAGATCTGCCAGGCATGTGTGTGTGCATTGTGTCACTGTCAGGACTTGCTTGTAATGATATTGATTGAAGAATGTGCACGCACATGCATGTCAATGCCATTTCCAGAGGACATCCCTGCATACTCTGCCTGTCTTTCTGTCTGTCTGTCTGTCTAGGATTTGAAGTTACACAGGGCACATAATGACAAATAACCTAAATATGCAAAGAAATGACTGAAATATTTAATAGTTGTTTTATACTTTCCAAAAAAGCATATATCCGTGGAAATAGCCCAACTACATGCTCACGTGTCAACGCAACGCGTTGTGAGCTTGTAGATCGTCTATTTTCCATGTTTTTTGTAAATCTATGCAAGTTTTTCAGCATGGAAACGATTATGCAAAAATCAATTGTGATTATCTCAAATACTTATATATATATATATATATATATATATATATATATATATATATATATATATATATATATATAATAGTTATATAAGTTGTGACAGGTAGTGGTTGTGACAGGCCCACATGCAGGTTGGTGTGGTTCTACAGAGGAGTCTCCTGCGTGCACATTGCACAACATGCATGTGAAGCACGTGTTGTTGGTGTCAGGCCATCAGCGGTGTCATTTTCAGCCTGTTTTTCACCTGCTATTATTTTCAGCTGTTGTTGCCCAAGGCCTGACCTCAATCGCTGGACGTGTGTGTGTGTGTGTGTGTGTGACACTCAAGGGCACATGCTGGAATGAGGTCCCGGTTTATTTTGACAGGTGGTTAGTTAGCGATGTCTGCGAGAGAGAGAGAGAGAGAGAGAACAGAATGAGACAGGTAGTGACTAGAGAGAGACATTGATAAAAATAGAGTGTGACAGAGAGATACACACACACACACACACACACACACACACACACACACACACACACACACACACACACACACACACACACACACACACACACACACACACACACACTGGTGATACAATAATGCATATCACGATACAGGGGCTATGATTCAATATGGTGATATCTTCATTTTAAAACAATTAAAATGTTCTACCTTTTTAGCAAGGTAGAAGACGTTCTGTTGTTATTAATTGCGGACAGGTGCTCTTTTATGGTGGTTTTAGAATGATGGGAAGTCGCAAAGTTTGATGGCTGGTGGTAGAATACACCAGTGGTTCCCAAACTGGAGGTCAGACCCCCGGGGGGGGGGGGGCAAACTTGGGGGTGCCCAGATGATTAGCTTAATGCGCAACCTTGTTTTCTCACTCAGCAGTAAACAAACCAACATACAGTATACGTGTATACAAGTTGTCACTGTCCGCACATTTCTAAAGTTACAATTTTATGACTTCTAACTCATTCACTGCCAGACTTATTTCTGGTTGTGTTTGCCCACTACCTTTTCGTTTTTTTTATACCTTTGGAACTGGTCACAGAACATTTATATCCGTTATGATCGCTCGTGCGAAAAAATATTCCACCCACAATGGGGCCTTCTCTTGTAGCAGCATGTGAATCTAGCCAAAAATGCACTTATAATGCGCTTTTCTTACCTTTTCAACTGGCCACAGAAATTTAGTATCCGTTATTATCGCTCATCTGGCCGTCAGTAAACACACCCGGTATACACACACACACACACACACACACACACACACACACACACACACACACGGTCTAATCTCCCTGCCTGCTCGCCTAACTAGGCATAAAATAACTTGTTACCACAGGAAATGAGAAAAACAGGCCTTGTATGAAATATAAGCCAGCGAATCCCAAACCTGTGGGCCGGGGCCCACTGGTCGGGACGTGAGGATATTGCAAGTGGGACATCATCAAAGCATTGGCAAAAAACATGTTTTTGTAATGATTATACGACATTGATATAAAATAAATGTAGGTATAAAACATGTTTTGCCTGACAGCGTGTCGCGGGTTCGACTCCCGATCCCGACGGCCTTTGCTGCGTGTCACTCCCCTTGTCTCTCCCCATTTTCCTGTCTCTTTCCTACTGTCCTGGCATAAAAGCCCCCCCAAAAAATCTGTTCCATCACATATGAAACTGTTTTCGGAACCGTTTTATCACACTGTCAGAGCTGGTATGTTGACTTCACGTCTGCTATTATAATTGCAATACCGGTGGTTCTCAAACTTTTTCATTTTATATGCATGTATTCATTATATGTATTTGTCCGCCGACCCCCCAATGTCAAAATAGTTTGGGCCAGGGACCCCCAGAAGCAAAGATCTGAGTTAAAAATGGTCACTTTAAAAATGTTCAAAGATTTGCACAAATGTTCACGACTTTTCAAAAATAGCAGATCTACAAGCTCATAGAGCTCATAGATCTACAAGCTCTATGAGCTTGTAGATCTGCTATTTTTTAATAGCCAACCAATGTGCTATATACAGTATAGCTAAAATGAGAGCTGGTTTCCCGGTTAAAACCACACAGAACCATACGCTTGGGGATTCATAACACCTAAGGCCATCACCCCAGGCATAAAATAAATAGGTTTGAAGATCGTTGTTTGTTTAGCAGTAGTTTATTTTGTTTGAACGTTTTCTTCTAAGTTGTGGATGTGCAGCGTACAGACATCCTGGTAATGCACTGTATGGGGTGTCAGAGGAGTGAGTTCGAGGGAGGCTCCTATAACTCCTCTAGGTGCTGAAGAAAACGTTGCTGCAGCGTCCATCATTTATATTTCTTTGAAACTGTTCTGTCAGCGTTTAAGTGTCTCTCTTTCCTCTGCTGATCAGCAACACGCCTCCAGTTAGAAGTGTCCTCAATCAACGCTATCTCCTCCTTATCTCCGATTCTTGCTCCGGTCTCACTCACTCGCGCATAAAACATTCTCTCTTGCACGCTCTTTCACCCTCTTTCCTCCACTGTCATGCACAGAAATGCAGGCATGCACGGGATTGCACACACGCGCACACTCACACTCACCCACCCACACACGCCTGGCACGTGTATGTTACAGAACCATTGGAAAACCAGTCGGGATTGAAACAGGAGCACTTGTTTTTCGGCACAAGACGGAGCAAGCGGGAGGCTTTGATGTTGGTGCGGTACAAAGCGAGCGCTCTGCTCACAGCTGACAGCCGCGGCCCGGTCGGGTGCGGGACTTAAGGTGCTAAACAAACGCTATTTTTTTGTAATGTATTTATTTATTTTCTCGTCTCCTTCTTCTGGTCTCGAGAAGAAGGACGGGGCCTACCGGAGCTTAAATACCGCCAGGACCTGGTTAGCTGCATAGCCTAGCGCCTAGTTGCTCCCATTTTTGAGTTTTCCGTTCTGTTGCGCGACGGTGCTTGGCGGACGGACATTGTTCAACCTTTTAGCCGGCCGCGGAAAGTGCGCTCGCGCATTGAAGAATAATGTTACATTAACATGGACATTATTAGGAGTGACTTACTGATTTTTAGATCCAAAATGTAACGTTATGTTCAGTAATTTAACTAAATGCACTGTACCTGTCCCTCCTCTGCCATATCTGTGAGTTAATGTTTGGACTTGTCATACTGCTGCCTGCTCTGCACTGTGTTTAAACTACATGTTTCCATCTCAGTTATCAAACAAACATGGCATGCATGGAATGCATATCACTATGTGAATGGCTTATGCATAATTAATCCCCAGGCTGATTGGTATTCATACAACGGTAACATGAGGCACAGCAGTGTGTGTGTGTGTGTGTGTGTGTGTGAGAGTGTGCATACTTAGTTTGCCAATGGCTAGAGGCTTTTGGGTTTGCATGCGTGCCAGCGTGTGTGTGTGTGTGTGTGTGTGTGTGTGTGTGAGAGAGGAAATGTGAGCGCATGAGTGTGTGCGTATCCATGTTTGTGCATGTACATTTGGGTACGAACATGCACTTGCATTAGTGCCTTTGTTCATGTCTGTGTGCTTTCATCTATTTGTGTGTATGTGTGCGCGTGTGCTCATATGCACATGTACTGGATGTGTGTATTTGCGCCTTAATCTGTGTGTGTGTGTGTGATTTGATACTCTCGTGTGTGTGTGTGTGTGTGTGTGTGTGTGTGTGTGTGTGTGTGTGTGTGTGTGTGTGTGTGTGTGTGTGTGTGTGTGTGTGTGTGTGTGTGTGTGTGTGTGTGTGTGTGTGTGTGTGTGTGTGTGGGGGCTGGGTTCAGGCCGGGTTCGTGGGAAAGCAGGCTCTCTGGCTGGGTTTGGGGAGGCCAGATGGGGCCGAGGGGATTAAAGGAAATGCTGCCGCTATTTAGGAACCGTTTTCTCACTGCTGGGTTCACATCAGGCCTGGATGACCTATGTCATGATCGCATATGACCTCAAAACATACAGGTTCTGCGTTATTCATTCAATTAATATAAATATTTTCTCCCCCGTTCTATAATAGCTTTATTGGCAGGAATGCAACAGGTAAAATATTTCCTGTTGAATAGAAGACGGAAACTAAATACTATGATGACTAAAACTATGACGTTGTAAGCTTGTAGATCGGCTATTTTCAGCTCATTTACAACGCAATTGTGGCACACCAAAAATACATTTTACTCGACTAAACTAACTGTAGATTTAGTAGTCTAAATTTGTATGATGTATTTTATGTTCATGATTCAACCAAGCCTGGATGGCTTGGTTGCCGGCTTAAAATAATGAATATAAATATTTTCGGAAATCTCTGTGGGAAAAAGGAATGCTTGGGCTTTCTATCTGTGGAACCACAAAATGGCCACCACTGCTATGCCCTAAAATCTCTGCGTGTGCGTGCGATCTACTGTACCTGTGCCCAGATAGTGATAAAAGGTAGAGTCATTTTGTTTGTATTTCCCTGCTGTGGGGAAGTGTGGATGTGCAAGAAACGTGCACAAGAATATATTGGGACACACACACACACACACACACACACACACACACACACACACACACACACACACACACACGCAGAATGAGTATAGTATCAGACACCAATACACTTGGGATTGTACGGTAGGGCGTATGCAGCAGAGGAAATCTGTCATTTGTATTTGTGTACACACACACACACACACACGCACACTGGCTTGGTGTATCCGGCTTTGTCCAGCGTCTATATGAACACATTTGGCCCGTGTTCGGGGGGATCAACAACATGGGGGCGGCACCTGTCAGCGGGGAGTGTAGCAGTGGGAGGAGGAGTAGGACAAAAGCTCTCCGTCCTCCCGATGGGGGCTCCTTACTGGCAGGTGAGTCAGTAGGACACAACAGCAGTGGCAACTCACAGATGTGTGTGGGGAGGAATCAATTGGCATAACGACTAAAACAAACATGTTTTCCTAACTGCAGCAGGTAGAGTCAGCGATGGGCCAGATCTGGTGATGAATGAGAGAAATGGGAAGAGAGAGAGACAGATACACACACACATGTGCAGCGCTATGTATATGTAACATGTGCTGTATGTGACGTGTAAGCAGCATGACCAAATTGGTCAGTTTTCTTAACCCATTCAAACTGGGAAGTGGGAACGCATCTGTCTGTGTAACCACTTTATCCATATTTTATACTTTGGCCATTCAAAAATATTCAGACATTTTTTAAGGGGAACATTTTTGACTTGCTTTTGGGGGTCCCTATATTACAAAATATTTTGACCAAATACATTGAGCAACGCTGATATGCAGCAGCTAATGGAGAAGTATAGTCCTTGTTGTCTTTCAGTGGTGGAAAGTAACTAAGTACTGTACTTAAAGTAAATATCAATTACACACGCCATGAAACCTTGAATTCATGGAGATTCTTTTGTTTTTGTTGCATTCCTGAGCCAATAATTTGATAGCCTCGATCTCCAGGCTTTTATGTTTAAGTTTTGCTAAAAAATAAAAGCCTGGACCAACCAGTTGATGTTCCTGGAATAGGAAGTGTTTAATTTCCCCAACCAACCAGAGTGCAGTGGTTGCATACGCCCTACCGTACAATCCCAAATGTTGTGACGTCCGGGCTCTCAATGCTACACATTGGGGAGGAGGAGGGGCATGTGGGTCGGGGGCTGACGGACAGATCAGTGAACCAATAGGATCCGGCGGATTTTTTCTCTCCGCAGATTTTGAACCCTCCCGTCTAGACGTGATATCAGACACGCTAGGGCAGTCTAATAATTTGATGACCAACTCAACAAAGACTCTTTGAGACTTTGTCGGTCATCAACTTTTTGGCTTAGTAATGTGACAAAAACATGAATTCAAGGCTCCATGGGGTGACTAATCAATAGGAAAAAAAGTCATTTTGGGGGTGAACTATCCCTTTTAAGTAAACAAATGTCAGAGGAGGCCTACTTTTTCCACCACCGCTGTCTTTAGCATGCCACTCTGGAGGCTTCATTGTGGTTCCATCTTAATTCCCTCTCCCTCTACCAGACAGCTGTCTCAAGCCTGAAGCCTTTTTGGCAAGAAACAGCTGATGGCGGCCTCAGCAGGCAGCCCAGAGCGATAAAGACGTGTAGTTAATGGCCGTTCCACATTGGAGCTGATGGAAGTGGCATCTAGGGCCCCCATGTTAACCGCCGCAAGCATTCCGGGCCGATCGATCGAACCCACGGAGAGAGGGGGGAGGGGGGGTGGGAGGGGGGAGAGAAGGAAAGAGAGAGAGACCGACCCCCGGGCCGTTGTGGCGAGGACGAAATAGAAAAAAAACAAAAAACGTGGGCTGGTTTATTGATTAGCCCCCCGTCCCCCATCTTCCCCCAGGCTATCACTCTCCTGGAAGAATGGAGGAAATGATGAGGAGAGGGTCTTGAGGAAGGAGGCAGTGAGGGAAGGAGTAAAAAAATGTTGAAAGGCCTGCGTTCAAAATGTGTTGGCAAGAAAATGTACTTGTAATTAATTGCTGCTATTTGCAAGATCTGCTATTGTTTTCGCCAATTGTTTTGCTATTTGTTATTTTGCTATTTGCTATTTGTTTGCGCTCTACTCTTTCCTTCTCTCTCTCTCTCTCTCTCTCTGTTTCCATCTCGCTCTACTTTCCTATCCCTCTCCACCTCCACTCCATCACTCTTTCGTCTCCTCTCTGTTATCCTCCCCCCCTCTCGCTCTCGCTGGCTCGCTCTCTCCACCTGCTTCCGTCTCTTTCTCCACCCCCCTACATCCCTCTCTTTTTAATGAATTCATGCTTTTCTTAATTATCTCTCTCTCTCATTTATCTCCCTCCATCCATGCCCCCCCCCCCCCCCCCCCCCCATTCTCTTATATGAGCTAATTTCATAATTGAAGCGAGTGTTGCATTTAGCTCTCAAGAAGCCCATAAAGGAGTTAGTGCCTCCGCTTCTGCCCGACATAAGTTACAGCGTGTTGGATCTCAAAGCGGGGTGTAATTGGACGTTCACGTTTTATCAGCCGCTGACGATATGCCGCTGAATCTCAAACAGCCCCCCCCACCCCCACCCCCACTCTGTGTTCGTTTCAAATGCAGTGGTGGGTTGGGATCTGGAACCAGAAGAACCGGATCTTAACAGTTCCAATGTTCTAAAAAACAAGTGTAGGGTAAATTAATGATGATAAAAAACTAATGGATGGCGCTCGGGTGGCGCAGTGGTAACGTCCCCATGCCCACCACCATGGAGGTTGTGGGTTCGAATCCACCGTGGTGCATCCGGCTTTGTCTAGCGTCTACACACGAACGCAATTGGCTCGTGTTTGGGCGAGGGGAGCCGGGCGGAGAGGGTGATATCGGTCATTGCGTGTACTCCTACGGGCTGGGCCTGGGGGCGGCACCTGTCAGCGGGGCGTGTTGGCCGGGAAGAGTAGGACGAAGGCTCTACACTACGTCCTCCTGGTAGGGGCTCCTCACTGGCAGGTGGGTCATTAGGATACAACGGCAGTGACAACACAGAAATGTGTGTGGGGAGGAATCAATTGGCATAACTACTAAATTCAGGAGAAAAATCTAAAACTAATGAAAAATCTAATCCATTAAAACTAATGGATGTCAAAAAAGACCAAAAATGGCCCATCAGTGAGACTGATACATCGGTTGGTCTCTATTAAAATGATTGTGATGCTATATTAACTAATTTTGAGACCCCACTGAGAACCACTGCCCTACTCCACTACTACTACCATTTGACAGCTTTAGTCGTGTTGTGATGCGTATTTTTGCCCCCTCCCTCCCCACAGGGAAAGTGTTTGACAGATAAGCCTGCCGGTGGTCTCGAGTTTCCACACGGGCTGTCAACGTTTTCCAGAGCGTTTGTTTTGACAGCCTCCACGATGGCTGGCTGACCCCCTCCCCCCCCCCCCCCCACCACGGGGTCTCACAGCAGGGGTCATAGGTCAGGGCACCCACTTCCTGTGTGTACAAGCCACTTCCTGCGTCACAGATCCCTATGGGAGGGAGGGGGTGTGGGGGGGCGGAGAGGGTTCTTGGAAGACAGAAGACCCCCAAAGGGATGAGGATGCACCAGTGGTGGAAGAACCCCCTTCCCCCCAGATACCCTCCCCATGGTCCTCTGGTTTTCACCCCGTCTTCTCAGGGTCAAGAAATTCCCAGTGACGAGGTCATGCTGGTCACGTGGGACTCTAGGACTCTATAGCAGTGGCGTAAAGTAACTAAGTACATTTACTCAAGTATCTGTACTTCAGTACAATGTTGAGGTACTTTTACTTTACCGGAGTATTTCCAATTCTAGTCAGTCAGTACAGTCTATACTGTACTTTCACTTCTACTCCACTACATCTCATAGGCAAATATTTTACTTTTTACTCCTCTACAGGTATTTGAAAACTTTGGTTACTTTGCAGATATAAATTATTACATTATAAAACATTCATTAACCACTTTAGCCCTATTTTATACCTAGGCTATCTGAAAATAGCCGATCTACAAGCTCACAACGCGTCACAACGTGACACGTTTAGTACTTTTACTTTTGATACTTTAAGTACATTTTGTACTTTTACTCAAGTAAATTTTGAATTCCGGACTTTTACTTGTAACAGAGTACTTCTACATTGCAGTATTGATACTTTTACTTAAGTGAAACGTGTGTGTGTGTGTGTGTGTGTGTGTGTGTGTGTGTGTGTGTGTGTGTGTGTGTGTGTGTGTGTGTGTGTGTGTGTGTGTGTGTGTGTGTGTGTGTGTGTGTGTGTGTGTGTGTGTGTGTGTGTGTGTGAGAGTGTGAGTGTGTGTGTGCGTGCATAACGTGACACCAGCGGTGGCAGGAGGAGGTGGAGTCAGCTTGGGGGTCAGGGACCCTGGTGACAGCTTAAAGGGACACAGAGGAAGTATCAGCTTAGAGCCTCGCTCTGGCTGTTGTTATAGCAAAGATGGTTGATTTGGAAAGATAGGCCATCCCAATGGCAGCCACTAGAGGCAAAATCAGGTCGGGTTCAAGGTTTAGTTTAGTGACCATGGGGCTAAAGAATGTTTCAGAAGCTGTGTCACGTTCACTCCAATCTGCTTCCTCTTAAAAAGGTGGCCACCTACTATAATGATGATGATGATAACAACAATAATGATAATATAAAAAAATTACGTGTTAAATATTTTCTTTAAAATCTTGAAAAATGTGTTTTCATTGTGATACTGCCAGTACCGACATAGTAACTTACAGTACAGTACGTTAGTTCCACTGATCGAAGCTGATTGATCATTAGAATAAACAAAAGGCACATGTCGTGGCCCACCCATCCGATGACTTTATTTCTATTGTTTACCTACCCCGCGGTGCCTTTGACTCACAGAGAATTTTCGTTTGTAATTCCATGGTGGTGAATGAATAATCCATAAATAATCAGAGACTTGATTTAGTAACAGCAAAACTACAGTATATCAAAAATCCCTCCATATAGATCATAAAAACACAAGAACAGATCATAAAAACACAAGAACAGATCATAAAAACACAAGAACGGATCATAAAAGCACAGCAGATGAGTACTTTTTTTTTAAATGAAAAGATAAAACGATTTGGAGAGCCAAAAATGATTGCCTAAAGCATAAAAAGAGAGAGACAACTAGAAACGCGTGCTCCTCTGAGCACAGGTCTCCTCCGCCAGGCCGGGTTGCCTACCCAGGGCCAGCAAACTTTGGAAGTCAGTCATAGCCAAGTGGAATGAGATCTCACAAATCTGACTCATACATCTTGATCACATGACCCCAGAAATTATGTGTACCGATTTGTGTGAGTTTTGGACAAAATCTGTAGGAGTAGTAGAAAAACGTGTTTTGAATAAATCACACTATGGCAGAAAATGTTGTCTGGCACAAACAGGACTTATAAGTTGCGTCATGATCCAAGGAATCCATGTTATAGCACCACCGTGAGGCAGATTAGAAACATTTTGGGTGGCATTTCTTCCTTGGCCTAGTGGAAATGTGTGTGGAAAGTTCCACAGCAATCGGACACTGCGTTCATTATATGAGGCATTTTGTTCAAAACTTTGTTCAAAGCCAATCTTAGCCAATCAGGATGGAATATGAAAAAATCCGACAGATCCGTCTTGATCACCTGACTATAGAGACAATGTTTACCAATTTGCGTGATGACAAAATCTGTTGGAGTAATATCAAAACCTGTGTTTTCGGCCACGCCTTCGGCCTGGCGGAGACAAAAAAAGTCATAGCGTGAGCAAGAGTCACATTGGTCAGTTGTCTGGATCGGGCAGATGCGGTCATCCGGTCAACTTGCTGCTATTACTTTTTTTTGTCTGAACAGCCCAATCAAATTGTTTTGCTTATTTATATACTTTGAACTGTTTTTTATTTGTATTTTTATTGTGCACTGATAATCTCGCTGTGGGTGTGTGAAAAACAATTTCGTTTTTATGTGAACCCAAAAAAATTGCAAATAAACCTTATTAAAAAGATAAAGCCATCGCATTGCAATTTAGATGTTTGTTTGTTTGTTTGTTTGTTTGTATGTGTGTCTGTCTGCAACTCAGCCAGGTCTTTCAATTGGAATGTTATCGGCAGGCAGTTGTCTGTGTCATATTGTCTGCCTGAGGGCCCTCATCTCTTTAGTGTGTCAGTTTAATCTGCTCCTCCCCGCTGATTGAAATAACTTCACAGCTTTGACACACCTGAGCGCACCTCGGCTCAGCTGTGCCAACCAGAGCATGTCTGATTCTTCCCTCTCTCTCTCTTTCTCCTCTCTCTTTTTTTTTTAAACCCCTTTCTCATTTGAACGCTGGAAAATGTCCGGGGAATCAGGTCGGGCCCTTTTCCGGTGTTGTCCTTTCACACATGTAGTATGTGACAGGAGAATGTCCGTTTCAGATGCATTCACACATGAAGGTGAATAGCTCGTTTGATAAGGTGAGGGGTGGCATCTGGGTAGTAGACGGTACATGTTAGGTACTCCCACTTAAATATAACAGCGTGAGGGAGATCGTGATGCGACGATAAATACAATCTTTTTTATTTACTTCCTTAAACAGAACATGACAGATACATTGAATTGCTTGACGGTCTCCCATTGATGCACCCAAACTAAACAGACAAAAAATCTCTCCAACCATAGAAGACCTAGTGTATAAAACGAGCTACAACCTACTTTTCATCAAAACGAGCCATTCTCCGAGCTGAAAAATAACATTGGTCATACGTTGTGAAGACATTCACAGGTGTTACCAATGATACTAAAGAAGGCTCTGTTCCATTCTGGTCAAACAGAGTCAGGGTGCTGATATCATGCATGTTGACTCACTGGAAACACTCTGCTACACCAGTGGGACAACAATTTGTGTCCAGGGACCCTCATGGTTCCTTAAAGGAGGAGTTCACCCAAAAAATGACTTATTTTCTATCAATTGCACACCCCATGAAGCCTTCAATTCAGGGATTTGTTTTTGTTTTTGTGGCATTCCTAAGCTAATAATTTGATGACCGGGTGTATTTCCGGTAGGAGACACAAATAATCTACTTTGTGTCTCCTACCGGATACAGGAGACGGGAATCAAATTGTTGGCTTAGGAATGCGACAAAAACAAAAATAAATCCCTGAATTGAAGGCTTCATGGGATGTGCAATTGATAGAAAATAAGTCATTTTTGGGTGAACTCCTCCTTTAAGAGGTTTCCAAATGGCCCCTTACGGGTGTGTAACTCTGAGAGTGTACAAATGTAACCAAATGGACCGTAAGGGTCCATTTGGTTCCATTTGTAAATTAATTGGAAATTGAAAAATCTGAGAACCACTGTGCTACACGAAATGGAACAGAGCCTTCATTAGTATCATTGGTAACACCTGTTAAGGAAGTGAAAATATGGCTGCTGTGCATAGAGCCTATTAGACAAGCACCGCGCCGGGAAGCGTCGGGTGTAGCTCGTTGTCTACAATAGACCCTTTTCATGGCAGCAATATTGACATTAAATAGCAGGGTAATGTTACAGCCTTACAGGCTGTGTTCCATTTAGTGTAGCAGATTCCTTACAGTGAGAAACATGCACATTAGCAGCATCCTGTATGCTTGACCTGAATGGAACACAATCTTTATTAGTATCATTGGTAACACCTGTGTTTACACATTTAAAAAGATAGCAGATCTACAACCTCACCGAGTGCCGCGCTATGAGGTTGTAGATCTGCTGTTTTTGAATAGCCAAAGAAATCCAAAAATGACACACAGACGCGTTCCCGGTCTAAATAGGTTAAGTCAAGGGTCCTGCCAGCATAATATCAGTTGCATGTCCAATCCTACTGATCCGGAATGTTGTGTTCATACATACAGCTCCGTTTGAACTTTCATAATACAGTGCATGTGTGAAAGTGACTTTTAGCTGTCTCTCACTTTCTCTCCCTTTCTCTTCCTCTCACTCGGTGTGACAAGGTGTCCCGCGAGCAACCTGAACTGCAGGTCTACATTGTAATGTGTGAACGAGCCTGGAATGACGCCACCACAGCAATGCTGCTGGTTTTTAATCAGTGTCACCTCCACTCAGTCTTTGTGTGTGTGTGTGTGTGGGGGGGGGGGGGTCTCGGTGTGTGGGTGGGTGGGAGAGAAAGTTTGTGTATTGCTCTAGTCTTTGTATGTCAGTATTTCCACTTGTGAAACAAGCCAATTAAAACAGCACTCGGCTAGTTCTATAGTTTACAATGATACCAGGGTTCCGTAGTATTTTAAATGCATTACATTTTGTTTTTTTAAGAATGAAAGTCCTATCAACATCTTTTGTTTTAAACTATGTGCTTACCAATGACAAAAAAAAATAGTATTTATTGTTGATGGCATTTTTGACTCTTAAGACAAGTTAGTGGTCTTCATTTTGTATGTAATTCGTTTACAACCTGAAAAACGTTTTTTTTTTTAATTTGTAAATTAACGCCCTACTTGATCATACTACAGCGTCACTCAAAAGCAGCAGATCCGCAAGCGACGCATTTTGAGCTTGCAGATCTGCTACTTTTGCCACTTTCAAATTTGAATCCTGAAAAGTAAAAGTTTTGGACATGATATGAGATTTCCACCTGACAGGGACAAAATGAGCCTATGTGGAGTAGTTCAGCTCGACCTGTCTTCTTTTTGTATTATTATTATTACTATTTGAGATGATGTAGCAGTTTCCAGTCGCTGGGGAATTTTGAATAAAGGAACAGACGCACAAGGCAAAAACAAAGCCATTAATAATAATAATATGGTGATGGTAAGACTGTGGCAGATTGGAGTGCTGCTGTCAAAGGATTATTGCTTTGTAGTCTGTCTGTCTGTCTGTCTGGTCTGCTGTACCCAAAATACTGTAATTTCTACTATCAATAGTAGTACACACTTATTAGAAAGAAAAGGTCTTTATTTATCATATAGCTAAAATAGCCGAACCACAAGCTTAGATCGCGTTGCATCGTAATACGTTTAAACAAGTTTAACAATTGTTTAGAAAACCTTAGTACGTTTAAGAGGTAACACTTGCTTAGCATCCCGTGTCTGTAATGCTTTATAAACATACCGTACGTGTAAGGCATTATAATCTGCTGATAACACTGTATAATTATAGTTATAAAAAAATCATAAATACTCAATGCGTTATGCCAATTATAATCATGACACATTATAAAGAATTTTATAATGTAAGTAGGCCTATAAAAGCATTGTAATCTGCTTATGACACTGTATAATTATAGTTATAAAAAAAACATAAATACTCAATGCGTTATGCCAATTATAATCATGACACATTATAAAGAATTTTATAATGTAAGTAGGCCTATAAAAGCATTGTAATCTGCTTATGACACTGTATAATTATAGTTATAAAAAAAACATAAATACTCAATGCGTTATGCCAATTATAATCATGACACATTATAAAGAATTTTATAATGTAAGTAGGCCTATAAAAGCATTGTAATCTGCTTATGACACTTGAACATTGACAGCAGTATTTCAATGTTTTGTATTCACTTGGTATAAAACCTTTGCGACAAATAGCAGCAATTCATTAAGGCCTGAGGTTCCGATTCTACTAAATGTCTTCTAAATCCGTTTAAATCCGCTTCTAAATTTATGTTGTTATATCAGTGGTTCTCAAACTGTTTCATGTCAAGGACCCCCAAAATGATATGTATTTGGCTGCGGACCCCCCATCTTAAAATGTCCAGGGATTTTTTCAAAAATGGCAGATCTACAAGCTCATAGTGCGGCGCTCAATGCCGCACTATGAGCTTGTATATCTGCTATTTTTGAATAGCCAAAGTATAAAATAATGGTTTAAGTGGTTACACAGATGCGTTCCCGGTTAAAGGTATTGCTCCATTCTCTCTCTCTCTCTCTGTGTAGGTATTGGCAACTCCAAACTCATTCTGCTGTAAGCTCTCTTGTCGGGTGCAGGAAGTCCCCCCTTTCATTATCCCATCTGTCTACAGTGTCTTGAGAACTATTTGCACGGCTTTAGAGACCAATAAGGCCGGCTTACATATGAGAATTCTGTAAATACAAGACCGGCTTACATTGTACTGCAAATACGAGAGTGGAAAAACAATCTGAGCCCAACCTAGGAGCAGATCAATAGAGGCTCGGTAACCTGCCTTGGCAGAGTTTTGCATTTCGTCTTTGTCGGGTGGAAACCACATCCATCCAAAACTACTTTTCAGGATTCAAATTCAAAAACGACAAAAGTACTTTTGATGCTTTCTTTTGTGTGATTCATTTAAAACAGCACCGGCACTGACGATTTCAAACCCGATCCTTTGTGGATCCGGTGGGCTGGATTCAGGCTGTAACATGCTGCTGTTTGTCTCTAGTGCACTCCTTCCTCAGAGGGATTGAGGGGGAATTATGTACGGAACGGGTTCTTACATCGGACAAACGCCAAGACACGCACTCACCATAGACTGTAAAAAATATGGACAGCGCTACGCCCATGGATAGACTCTACAGACCTATTTTTCAGCGATTTCAAATCCGCCATCTTTCTATATCCGGTCTGAGAAATGGACTCGTAAATTAATGCTATTGGTTTGGACCAGAGCGGGGGTGGGGAATTAATGCTATTGGTTGTGTAGCTTGCCAATCAAATCATCACAAGGTAGCCACACATCTCCTACAGCATACCCTACTTTATCATCAATTTTAAAATAAATAAAACCAACATTTACCAAAACGCATATCTTGGTGATTGAAAGAAGACTTTAAACTAGCGACTGGAAGCATATAGTATTTATGACAATGTTTATTAAGGTAATAAAATAAAGTGTTAAGTTCAGCAAAAACCCATCCGCTTGAATGGAGCCTAATTGTTTCTGACACCAGCGGGGGTAAAACAGCGAGACTACAGGCCATTCATATCTGTCTCTTCCTATAGCCTCAATTTGCAACCCGGATGCTAGCCCCTTGGCACACACACACACACGCATACACTTTTGTTTTTCATCTGCTTTTGCTTTTTTGGCGCTTTTCTGCCTTTATTCAGATAAACAGTACACTTGTGACAGGAAACTGGGAGAGAAAGACAGGGAGTGACACGCAGCAAGGCCGTGGGGCTCGGGAATCCTACGCGCTATACGGACGGAGACACCACTACAGTATAACCTGGGAGTAGCAGATAAACCATTAACACCTGCGTTTATCTGACGTGGCCTTTGGACATGACCTTTGGAGTGAACCGCCTCCTGGCTACAAACGCTGACATACCCCGCATCATCATCTTCAGCCACACTAGTGAGAACACATGGGACTCTTACGGCTGTACAAAGCACTTTGGTCTGATCGGGTGTAGCCACATGGCCTGTAGGGGCCGCTAGTGAGGCTTTAAGATAAGACATTCAGGTTGTATTTATGCTTCCTACGTTTCACACTCCTAGTTGCACCACGCCACAGTATCGATCAGCCCTTAGTTTATCTCCCTCTCTCCCTCCTTTGTTTCTTTCTCTTCCTCTCATCTATCTCTCTCTTTCCATCCCTCCATCCCAGTCTTTTATTTGTTCCTTTAATTGTACCTGACCTTGGTCGTTCCGTCTTCTTTTGTCTCTTCTCCCTCCCCATCATTCACCTCCCTCACCTCATCCTCTCCCTCCGTCTCTCCCTCTTTCTTTTTCAGAGTGCTGGCCCTGAAACTTTATTCTCTCCTTCCGCTCTGCACCTTCCTTTATTTATCGCAACTCATGTTTTTTCCCTTCCTTTCACCTCCACACCCATCTGTCCCTCTTTTCTTTCTTCTCTCTCGCTCGCTCGCTCTCCAGACCTTATGTTGTTTACCTCTTCTGAGTGGAGGAGGAGGAGAACTCGTCTTGTGGTGTTGATGATGATGTTGTTTTGTCTTTCTTCTATTCTCTTTTCAGCGCCTGAGGCGATGCCTCTCATATACTCTCCTCCCTCCATCTTTCAATCTCTCCATCCCTTCTTCACTTCTACTCCTCTCTCTCTCTCTCTGTCTCTGTCTCTGTCTCTGTCTCTCTCTCTCTCTCTCTCTCTCTCTCTCTCTCTCTGTATTCAGCTGAACTCTTCTATTTTTTAATGAGCAGTTTTATTACCATTAGTTTAATGACAATGATGCCTCAGCATTCCTTTATCTATCTCTACTTCCGCTCCATTACCTCCCCCTCTCCCCCTCTGTCCCTCTCTCTCTCTCTCCCTCTCTTTCCCCCTCTCCCTCTCTCCCCTAACCTTAACCCACCCTATCGATGATGGAAAGTAACTAAGTACATTTTGTTGCTGTCGGGCAGAAACCTCTTATCTCCATATTTGATCTTTTTGTGTTTGGTTCGTAAATGAATGCTCTACTTGATCATACTACAGCGTCACACAAAAACAATAAAAAGTAGCAGATCTGCAAGCTAGATTTGAGCTTGTCGGTCTGCTACTTTTTCTATTTTTTTATTTGAATCCTGAAAAAGTAACAGGTTAAGACATAGGCCTAATGAGGTTTCCACCCGTCCGAGACAATTTACTCAAATGCCGTACTTAAGTAAAATTTTGAGGTTCTTTTGCTTTACTTGAGCAAGTAAATATTTCGATACTTTATACTAGAGATGTCCAATATTAACTTTTTTGCCGATATTCCGATATTGTCCAACTCCTAATTTCTGATAACAAATATCAACCAATACCGACATAAGTGGCCTTTTCCACCAGAAGTCAACTAATTGTCAGATAACAACACGGAACCTCTCCCTCCGCTGTATAGCTCCGAGATGAGGTTCCTCGTTTCCCGGTGTCGTTTGAGCAGGACATTGTCGCACATTATCCACTTTACATGTTTCTTACCCCTTTCTGCACATCGTGTCCAAAAAGTAAAGGTTTTCTGAAACGCTCACAGATGTTTTAAGTTCTAGCTGGCAATAAAATCTATCCAACGAGTTGAAAAAAGTATTTAACTCGCTCCTGTCCTCAGCCGGTTACATGTTTTTAAGACATTGCGCAAGAGTTGCGCCCGTAGAGATAACATTACTGATTCCCCTACTGGGTAAATGTTGAATAATTGCATCTTCTAATGCAAAATATTATGGAACCGGCTGAGGACAGAGGCGAATTAAATAATTGTTTCAACTCGTTGGATAGATTTTATTGCCAGCTAGAACTTAAAACATCTGTGAGCGTTTGGATACGATGTGCAGAAAGGGGTATTTTATACTTCAGATCCTATATTAAAATAGGCAAATGTGAGGGGCTGGCAGGCGAACCTATGACTAACCCCGTCACTATGACTCAGACATGACCATATGGAGGCCGGTCGGCGGCCCGTCACTATGACTTAGACATAACCCTATCACATGCCCATTATACAGTATATGGGCATATACTGATGACATCAAGGATCTCAATATGTCAAGGACCTCCAAAATTGATATGTATTTGGCTAATACTGTTGTTTTTTTGTGCCAGGGACCCCCAGAAGAGAAGATTTGTGTTTAAAAAAAAATCGAAATCATAAAAAAAAATGCAAACACTTTCAAGATTTCTCTTTTTTTCTTCTTCAAATGAGCTTGTACATCTACTGTTTTTGAGAAACACTGTTCTAAATCTTTTTTTTCTGAAAAACATATGCTATAAAGATATACAGTATATAGCTAAAATCTGACACAGACCGGTTTTTATGGTTCAAAATGAAAAACGGTTGAGAACCACTGAACAACTAAAAGTTTTCAAAGTAAAAATAAATAGCGCATCTCCATTCTCCATCTTTCTGTCTCTGTCCTCTCCCCTCCCCCCGCCCACCTCTCCCCTCCCCCCTGCCCCCCCCCTCTCCTCTCATCCCCTGTCCTGCAGTAGTGTTTATAGGTGCATTTAACACAGGCACACAGCTCCCTGCCCTGCCAGGCCTTGCATAATTCATAGCAGTTAAGATGAATAAGAAATGCCCCGTTGTAGACGGCAAAATAAAACACGCACATGCATGGGGGGTGTGTGTGTGTGTGTGTGTGTGTGTGTGTGTGTGTGTGTGTGTGTGTGTGTGTGTGTGTGTGTGTGTGCACGTGAGAGAGAGATAAAGGGGGGGGGGGGGGGGTGATGACATGGCGTGTGAAGACAGTGGGTGTGTTTTCTGCTGGGGTCTTAAGAGCGAGAAAAGGTTTCCTACGTTTGTCATCCATGATGTTTTGGTTTGACTTGACTGACATGGAATATGGGAGACAGACACACACACACACACACACACACACACACACACACACACACACACACACACACACACACACACACACACACACACACACACACACACGCGTAAACTTAGACATATTGACATAGAGATATGCAGACATGCACAGACATGCAGACGGCATATACCTTCCCGCACGCACGCATACTCACACACACACTCTCACACACACACACACACACACACACACACACACACACACACACACACACACACACACGCACACACACAGAGTAAGTGGTGGCCGTGACCGCGAGGGACTGTGTGCCTGAGGAAATAGAGACAGATACCCCACAACAGCTGTCTGACATGCAATTGTAAGACACTGCCGCACACACAGCTTGATGCATACACGCTGTGAGACAGCAGCCAGTCTCTCAGTCCCTTTCTGTCGAACCACTGTTGTGTTGATTGGCTCATTGTGTGTGTGTGTGTGTGTGTGTGTGTGTGTGTGTGTGTGTGTGTGTGTGTGTGTGTGTCTGTATGTGTGTGTGTGTGTGTGTGTGTGTGTGTGTGTGTGTGTGTGTGTGTGTGTGTGTGTGTGTGTGTGTGTGTGTGTGTGTGTGTGTGTGTGTGTGTGTGTGTGTGTGTGTAGGGGGGCTTGCGTGCCAGCCTCTGTAATGTCTCAGCCTTGACCCCATTGCTGTCTGCCTTTACAGTGACACTGTTGATGTGCATGATATGTGTATCTCTCTCCTCTGGGCCATGATGACTGGCTGCCAGTCACCATGTCATGACATTTAGAGTAAAAAAAAAAAAAAAGTACCTTCCAATGGCGTCATGTTGTAACATGAATCTATCTTCCTCTCACTCGTAGTGAGGAAGACTCCTCATAGTCCCGCAATAGTTCTGTGCACTGAACTGTTCTCTGCGAGAGTGTGTGCGTGCGTGTGCACGTGTGTGTCGGCTGTCACACAGAGAGAAAGTGAAGGAGAGAGAGAGTAAGTATAGGACTTCACTTGCGTTAGGACGCCACGGCACCCACTTTGCGAAACCTTAGAGTTGACGTTCGTTTTGACCTCTGACCTCTCCATGTGTCCTCCTCCCCAAGACAAAAAATGCAAGACATGCCATCTCCTGTTTACTTCCCGTATCTGTGTGAAGTAGGTAGACCCCTTTTTAGAAGACCGGAGGCAGGTTGGATTCTATTATTTCCAGTGGAAGAGTGAACGTGAACACAGCTTCTTCTTTAGCCCCCATGGTCACTGAACTAATATTAGTAATATATATTAGACCCGATCGTCACAAGCCACACAATCTCCCCAAGATTTTCAAACTGAAATGGCTTTGTTCAGAGAGACAAATCAGGAGAAAATCTACATTATTATCGACCTTTCTCTGTCCCAGCAACACACTCTCGCTGGATCTAGCACACACACACACACACAGTAAACATAGGACGTTCACAAGATTTGCCATCAGACGCCGGCGGACATTTAGAAGACCATTTGTAGGATGTGTGTACCATTTCACCTCTAGTGGCTCCAATCGGGATGGTGTATCTTCATAAATTAACCATCTTTCCTTCGGAAAGTAATACTTTGAGTTTTAAGAAAAAAGTCAAAATTGGATTTGTTAACACATGGGAAAAAAGGAGAAAAAAAGAGAGATATGAGATATACATAACAAATAGGTTGAGTCAAGAGATGTATCAATTATGTTGAAGATTGTAATGTAGATATATCGAATGTATTAGACAGGTTATGAGTTGGTGTCTTTGTGTTGTACTGTAATTTGTGGTAGAGTTCTCAACGGGCCTGAAAATTAAGGCCCGGCCCTAACTGGGCCCTACTACCTGAACAATTGGGCCCGAAAACCAGATAAACCCGAAAAGCCTAGGAAGGTTGGACGGCGACAAACTTGAGTAAAGTGCACTTTGAGCTGCATCCAACACATCCACTGCCATTTTTGTCAGCCGTACCGTTAGGCCGCAAGGGGCAGTTGAAAATGTTTAGGGGTAATATCTTTTTTGTTTGTTTTCTTCACGGCCCGGGTCGACTAATTAGCATAGATTTTGGGTCCGGCCTGAAAACGTTGGGTAGGGTCAGGTTCGGGCAGAATTTGAGAACTCTAATTTGTGGTGAGTCTGTTGTATGAATGTTATGTGTTGATGTAAAATATGTTGTTGATGATACTGGTTGAGACCCCAGGAAGAGTAGCTGCTTGTACCAGCACTACCAGCTAATAAATATATCAAAAACATTTGCTCCTCCTCAGCGGTGGCTCCAGGTGACTCCCATGCCAAGATGACGACGGAGGAGGCCAGCATCATCGTCATCGCCAAGTGGGACTACCAGGCGCAGCAGGACCAGGAGCTGGACATCCGCAAGAACGAGCGCCTGTGGCTCCTGGACGACTCCAAGACGTGGTGGAGGGTCCGCAACGCCGCCAACCACACGGGCTACGTGCCCTCCAACTACGTGGAGCGCAAGAACAGCCTGAAGAAGGGCGGCTCCTCGCTGGTCAAGAACCTCAAGGACACGCTGGGTGAGTGCGTTGGGTCACGTTTTAAAGTCTTAACAGGCGGCTCATTTTAGGGCGGTTGGTGGTTCTTAAAGTGGGGTTTCCTGGGGACCCCCACAGCCTGTGGGGGTCCCCAGGAAACCCCATTTTAAGAACAGGGTTCCTTGTGGGGGGGGGGGGGGACCCCCAAGCAAAATGGTTAATCTTTATCCATACTTTATACGTTTATTTACTTTATACAAGCTTGCAGCGCAACACAAAGTGACGCTCTGCGAGCTACCCACCTACCTACCTACCTACCTATGATGCTTCTGGGGGCCCCCATTAGAGTGTGTGTGTGTGTGTGTGTGTGTGTGTGTGTGTGTGTGCGCGCGCGCACACTCGCTCATGTGGCCCATTATAGTAGTTTCTTTTGGACTTATTTTCATAGACCTGACCACTTGTTTCTCTCGCAAATTTCTCTTGCAACACTGATCCTCTCTGTAAGGACATGTCTGATACACACGTGTGCTATAGTCAAGCTCAGGAAGCTCGGCACGCTGTGTTATGACAGCGTGTCACGTTGTCACTCACCGTAGAGAGTGACAAGCTTACATAGAGCTATTGAAACCCAGCCCAGACCTGCCTGCTATACGACAGACAGATCCACCACTTAGATTATTTTTTTAATAGGGCTTAACTCATTCACTGCCAGACTTATTTCTGGCGGTGTTTGCCCACTGTCAGCGATTTTTCGATTTTCTTAACTTTTTTTTAAGTAGTCACACAATATTTATCTCCAGTATGATCGATCCCGATGGTTGCTAATCACAGAGGGTTTCACTGTGCTTCCACGAAAAGAAAAAAAAGAATCATCGCGACCTCCCGTTCGCTTTCATACGCCTTTGAAAATGTCTGGGCCAAAAATACATAGTAAAAAAAAGTACACAGGAGCCAAGATTTTTAAGTACTAATAAGTTAACCAAGAAGTGAATGGAGCAGCAAATCTTCGGATCACAATATCTTGGGTTCTGTGTGAGAAAAAAAGTTTTTTTTTTTTTTCAAAAAAGTCGTTTTAGTCGTCCATGGCAGTCTGGGCCTTTGGAAAAAAGTTGTCAACGTCGTCCTATGGCAGTGAAGTTATTAACCACTTAAACCCCGGCGTCCATATAAAAGCTTTTGCTGACAATAGCCGATCGACAAGAGAGCTTGTCGATCTGCTATTTACTGCAAAAGCTTTCCCCTACAATAACAGAAAACAGAAAATACACTGGTATAGGCCATAGCAGTGGCGGCCATTTTGTGGTGCCACAGATAGAAAACCCATACGTTTTCCCCATAGAGATTTCCGAAAATATTGATGTAAATTACGTTAAGCCTGGAACCAAGCCATCCAGGCTCCTGGTGAATCATGGCCATAACACATTTGATTCTGTGTCCAAAAAATATTTGAAAACCACAATAAAAAGGGTATTTATTAAATATAGTATACAATATAATTGAATATTCAAAGAGGCTGATAGTCTCGTCAGAGCGGTGGGACAGACATAGTGGCTGGATGGCAGACTGGAGGTGGCACTCAGCCATGGCTGGAATAGACAGAGACACAGATAAGAGACAGAATGACACGAGGACGATAGGAGACAGAACATGTTTGACCCAGAGGGGGCGATAGGAGACAGACCATGTTTGACCCAGAGGGGGCGATAGGAGACAGACCATGTTTGACCCAGAGGGGGCGATAGGAGACAGACCATGTTTGACCCAGGCCAATTGTGTTCGTGTAGACGCTCCACAAAGCTGGATGCACCACGGCGGAATCGAACCCCCAGACTCTGTGGTGGTGGGCAGCTACTTTACCACTGCGCCGCCCGAGCGCCCCTATAACTGTGGTATTGATTTGAAGCCCCAGTTTGCAGTTCCCAGGTGTGCACGTGCAAAACTGGATGCTGCTGATAAAATAAAAGATACAAGCTCCGCAAAACCTTTACCCTGGATTGATGAATGCTTAAAATAACATACTGTACAGCAGTACTAACAAGTACGCACACTCACACAATTTTTTTTCGCCATTCCGAGTTACGTGGTGACAGTAACGGCGAGCACTACTGATGCATTATGGTGCGACATAATAACGGCATCAAAGCTTGACGTTACATCGCTTTACAACAAACAAACACATGCTGTGGGTCTTACAAGCCTCGGCTACTGCAATTTTCTCTCACACAAATGCAAAGCATTTGAAAGATAAGTGTTCAGCACCACAGACTTGAATTTATAGATTACATTTGTTGGTGTGTGACACAGGCGCGCAACTAACCCAACCCCTAAAACATCCTTTAAATGTGTAATCCTAAACCTAACCCCTACCTGAATATTTTCCTAATTGTAAACCTAACTCTAAAAATATGTTTTAACCATAAAACCATCCATTTCTTGTGAGGACAAAGACAATTGTCCGTTTGTCAAAGTCTACGTTTGGTCATATCAGTTTGGTCTTCAAAAGTATACTAATACTGTACACACACACACACACACACACACACACACACACACACACACACACACACACACACACACACACACACACACACACACACACGGATGATAATTGTTACCTTTCAACAACACCTGGGTCAACCAATAATTAGCAAATCGTCGGGCAAAACGACGATTGTGTGCTAATTGAAAAGTATTTTGACCAGCCAATCGGTTCCAGCTGAGTGCCTGCTCTCCAATTAACCCTGTGCGGAGCTCTGCAGCTGTGCTGTTAGGGACGTTATATTGTTTGCGTTTATCTCCCGTTCTGCCAACAGAGGCAGAGTATTTTCCCCTTCATTGAACACCATCATTAGGCAGTCCTGTTTTAACCCGTTGAAACCGGGAAAGCAGAAGTTTTTCAGAAAACTCTTAGGATTTAGAGCAGTGGTTCTCACACATAGCAGATATACAAGCTCACAGCACGTCACTTCGTGCCACGATGCGAGCTAGTACGTTATGCTATTTTTGAAAAATCTTGAAAGTGTTTGTAATTGAATATTTTTTTATTTTTTAACACAAATCTTCTTTTCTGGGGGTCCCTGGCACAAAACCTTTTCAGATGGGGGTGGTCCACGGCCACATACATTTTGGGAGTCCTTGACACGATTTATAAGGCATTTTTAGAATCGGCCTCAGGTCTTAATGGGTTATTAATTACCGCCCCATGGGCTTTATAGTCATCTGTATTTCATAGAGGAGATTATGATGAGCATTAATAATGCCTAAATAGTGTGAGTACTTCTCCTCCATTGATTTGACATTTTGGATGTGCTACCTTTTTGGGGGTTTTTTTCAATTCCTACTTTTTACATTAATAATGCCTGTTTGAGTGTGTTGCTGGCAATAAGTAGCCATGTGGACCATAGGTCAGGAGCATAGTTGTAAAAAAAATATGGACGAAGGTTGCTGTGACATCACCCATTGCTTTCTACAGACCAGTTTTGAAGTCACTATTTCAGCAAATTGAAGTGCACCATCTTGAATTTCCAGTCCCGAATGGAACCTGTAAAGCAAATGCTATTGGGTGGAAGGGGAGCTCAGTAGAACCCAATCACAAGCCCCGAAAACATGCCCTATAATAGTCCTATAACTGTTTATCTGTATATATTATCTTTTTTATTATTGTCTGACACGTTCCAACAACATTTTGCTGCTTTTACCTATATAAGTCAGTAACAAATAAAACTTTAATTTTATAAAAAAATCCATATCATGCTGTGGGAAGAAGACTTGAAACTAGCGATTGAAAACATGGGCTCCACTGTAATGACAATTATTTTGCAGCCAAGGAGGGGAAACAGCGCCACCCTCTCTAGGCCATTCATGAGAACTGCAGTGTTTTCATGACTTCCGCACTGGCCTCATTTACAGCAGCGAATGTTTGGTCTCCTTTTTCTGTAGTGTGAGGCAGCTTGATGTACAGGCGCACCCCCTGGACATGACGCTAGTATGTCACATTATGTACAAGTGCACCCCCTGGACATGACGCTGGTATGTCACAGGGCCAAGCAGAGAGGCATTGGGTACATTTTATTTTATGTCGAGTACTGGCACTTCTGTCATGGGTGGCCTTCAAAGCCTATAACACCATCCTTTAGCCGCGGACCTACCCGCGGAGTTGAACCGCTAACCCCCGCCGTGTCGGTGCCTTGCTCCGGTCATTGATCTCAGCGTGAGCGCATCTTGTTTGCCAGTGTCACCTCCCGTCTGCTGAGGCGAAAGCTTTTCCTTCACGCCTGATGGCACTCTAGGACGGCGATGACTGTGAGCATATGGCATGCAGCTGAGAGACAGAGACGGAGAGAGAGAGATGGGGATAGAGAGATACAGAGAGAGATGGAGAGAGAGACGAGGCAGGAGTGATTTCCGTCCACACGAGTTGGTCCTCCCAAGTCCTGTTTTGTCAGGTGTCTAAGAAAGACGGATATAACCGCAAAGATGCTTTTGATAAGCGCATAGCATCACAATCATCTTAACCTCTTTATCCATTCATATGTTGGCTATTCAAACATAGCTGATTTATAAGCTCACAGCCCGCGAGCTTGTAAATCTACTATTTTTTTAATTATTTGAAAAAATATCTAAAATGTTTGAAAAAAAACGATTCATTTTACATATTTTTTAAACAAATGTTCTCTTCTGGGGGTACCTGGCACAAAACTTTTCATATGGGGGTCCACGATCAAATACATATAATTTTAGGGGTCCTTGACATGAAAAAGTTTGAAAAGCACTGATCTGCAGTCTCTCATTTATCTCTGTCTCTCTCTCTCTCTGTATCTCTCTCTCTCTCCGTCTCTCTCTGTCTCTCTCTTTCTCTCCCCATCTCCTCCCATCTCTCCCGCTCCACCTCTCCATTTCTCTCCTCTTCTCGTGTCTCCCCTGACCTTCACCTCCTCCTGCTCTCGTCTGCATCTCTCTGTCCATCCATCCCTCCATTTGGCCGCTCCCACTTCCCATTCTGATCCTATCATCTCTCTGTTGACCTCTGTCTGTCTGTCTGTTTGTCTGTCAAGTCAATTCAAATATGCTTTTTTGTCTCTCTCACTCTCGTGCTCTCTCTCTCTCTCTCTCTCTCTCTCTCTCTCTCTCTCTCTCTCTCTCTCTCTCTCTCTCTCTCTCTCTCTCTCTCTCTCTCTCTCTCTCTCTCTCTCTCTCTCTCTCTCTCTCTCTCTCTCTCTCTCTCTCTCTTCTCTCTCTCTCTCTCTCTCTCTCTCTCTCTCTCTCTCTCTCTCTCTCTCTCTCTCTCTCTCTCTCTCTCTCTCTCTCTCTCTCTCTCTAATAGAGCTCGTAGATTGGCTACTTTTGCTGGATGCTTGTCTATTGTTTGCTGAATGTTTGCCTATTATGACATACCCAAACATGGGATGCCCCACCACCAACAATAACACATATCAGTGGAGAGACGTTTTCTTTGTATTCTCTATGGACTCAACATTAGACAGACAGCATTATAGAAAATAAAAAAAACATAATATCTGATATGTTTTGGGCTGTAAACACACTGTAATCAGAATGTTTTCATAGGCAGGCGTAATGTAAAGTTAAACAGACCTACCTTATCATTAATTAAAATATACCGTAGGTCACCTACGATATATTTTGATTCATGATTAGGTAAGAAAGTTACAAACAAATATTACACTTCCAAACCACGAAAGGAAATGTGAGACGGATTTTACTCCCTTCACAGGTCTTACCAATTATTCTAGTTAAGGCTCTGTTCCATTTAGGTCCTAAAAGGTTAAAGCACTATATTCTGATAGTACTCATTGCTATAGAGTGTTTGTTCAGTAACAGGGAGTCTCCCTGTCTCTCCAGCTCTTTAACAAACAGAAAATACATTTTCAGGTAAGTAACCATGTCAGCCAATCAGGAGAGAGTACCTATTTATCAGCTTCATTTGTATAGCGTTCCAATTTTCTCTACTCATTTCTTTGTGTCTACGCTTCCAATTGCACTTGTTTAATCTGTATCCTGACTGAGTTCTCTATCCTGATTGGATAAAGTTGGTATCCCGACCTGAAAATGCACCTTCTGTGTAATAAAGAGCTGGAGAGACATGGAGACTCCTGTTACTGAACAAACACTATATAGCAATGAGTACTATCAGAACATGGAGCTATTTAACACTTATTTCAACCAAAGAAAATCCCTTACCCTACCTTTAACCCATTAAGACCTGGAACGCATCTGTGTCACTTTTTTGATTTGAGCTAAAAAGCATTATTTTACAATTTGGCTATTCAAAAATAGCAGATATACAAGCTCATAGCGCGGCACCGAGTGACGCGCTACGAGCTTGTAGATCTGCTATTTATGAAAAATTGTGAACATGTGTGCAAATCTTTGAATACATATTCTCTTAAAGCGAACATTTTTAACTCAAATCTTTGCTTCTGGGGTCCCTGGAAAAAAATATTTTGAGATGGGGCGGGGGGGGGGGGGGGGGGGGGTGGTCCGCTGTCAAATACATATAATTTTGGGGGTCCTTGACATGAAAAAGTTTGAGCACCACTGATATAGAAACATACGTTTTTCAGAATGCTGTTGGGATTTAGAAGACATTAGATGACAACAGTGGTGTACACATAGACGCACATTTAATCCTAGGACACTCTTTCATATTAGTGGCATCATCAGACTGAGATACTGCAGGTATATCTCTTACTGATGCTGTGCAGCGATTAGATTGTCTTGATAAAAGCGGCACTCTAAAATAATCAATATTATACAGTATGCCTCATGAATATGGACTACAGCGGAACTAGGGAACCAGAAGATGATTAATTTCTTTAATAGAAGCCTCAACGGCTGCATTGGGAGGTGTGGAGTAAAAGTACAATATTTGCCTCTGAGATGTAGTGGAGTAGTTCAGTAAAAGTATAGACAAATGGAAATACTCCAGTAAAGTAAAAGTACCTCAAAATTGTACTTAAGTACTGTGCTTGAGTAATTGTACTTAGTTACTTTCCACCACTGCTTGTTATACATAATGACAATACATTTTTTTTAATTTGTGTGTAACTCTGAGAGTTATGGAAGTCCGTGACCGTAATGCATACCAAAGTGGGGTTCGTCCGTTGAAATATATAGGCTATATCGTCTGTCGGGTGGAAATCTCATATTTCCAAAACTGTCACTTTTCAGGATTCAAATTTAGAAAAGCTTGCAGATCTGCTACTTGCGATACGTTTGTGTGACGCTGTAGAACTGCATGATCAAGTAGGGCGTTAAATTACGAAAAAAGAAACACTGCATTATTGGATGAATGTAACGTGCATTGGATAATGGTAGTAATGCAGACCCTTTTCCAAAAGTGCATCACCTACAGTACCAAGGGGGTCTCTCTCTCTCTCTCTCTCTCTCTCTCTCTCTCTCTCTCTCTCTCTGTCTCTGTCTCTCTCTCTGTGTCTCTCTCTCTCTCTCTCTCTCTCTCTCTCTCTCTCTCTCTCTCTCCCCCCCCGTCCCCCGTCTCTCTCTCTCCAGTCTCTTAGCAACTGTGTGAATGCAGAGATCCACTTGGGCAGAGATGAGGCCCGTGTCTCTTCTTCAGCTGCATTAGTGATGGATGCAGTTTGGCTCCGAAAGCAATTAGCGCTTCTTTGTCATGGTCATGACCTCGCTCTGCCATGGGACGAGAGAGAGAGGGGGGAGAGAGGGAGAGAGAGAGAGAGAGAGAGTGTCTCCTCCAGGTGAATTAGTGTGCACGTCCAAGACACAGTTTGCTGTCGGAGAACAATGAGAGGCGTGTGTGTTTGTCTGCGTGAGTGCATGCACACGTGTGTGTTACACACCAAAATTAGCTGATCTACAAGCTCACGAGTTATAAATGCCATTTAAAAAAATGTCTAAAAATGCGTATATACATGTAATATACTAGAAGTTCGGGCCGCGTAGCGTGACGCGTCGTTCACTTTGCAGTGCCACCTTACAGGCACCTCACAGTGTGAGAGAGAGTTTTGTGCTCTCCTAAATCCACGGCAGGCTTTGAAAGTACCCACTTCAGAAAGAGGTGACGTGCATCACCTCTCCAATGACCAAAACCCACTTTGTGATTACTCAGACCTGGTATGGCAGACCTGTGGGGAGTGTGCAGTGGTGTACAATGTGAAAAGATAGTTGAAATCGCAGGAGATGAAGTTAGCAGTTTATTTGTGTAAAGGGTCGTCGGCGTGGGTTGTGTTGAGGATGGAAGCCGTCGAACTGGTGCATCCTACCTATTTATAGGTAGGATGTGATGTCATGCTGTCGTGAGATTACGTCACACTGGCGTGTCTCACCGTGATGTCACGACCGTGATGTCATATGACGTCACACTGGCTACATACATACATACATACTGACAACCGACATGGCGCAGGATTCAAATTGTATATATATATATATATATATATATATATATATATATATATATATATAGAGGTCTCTACAATTCTTAAAGGAATAGTTAAACCCAAAAATGACTCATGTCCTGTCAATTACACACCCCATGAAGCCTTGAATTCATGGAGGTTCGTAAGCCAATAATTTGATGAGCGGCGGACTCTTTGAGTCTCCTATTAAACCGATGATCCAGTCATCAAATTATTGGCTTAGGAATGCGCCAAAAACTAAAAGATCTCCATGAATTCAAGGCTTCATGGGGTGTGTCATTGTTGGAAAATAAGTCATTTTTTGGGTGAACTACTTGGGCAGAGTTGCTTTTTCAGCAACTCCTACCTCTGTGTGTGTGTGTGTGTGTGAGAGAGAGAGAGAGAGAGAGAGAGAGAGAGAGAGAGAGAAGGAGAGACGTTTACAGCCACGTCAGCACCACCTCCCCAGCCTCCATCAGTCGTCATGTAGGTTGGGGAAAAAAGTTCCCATCATTAAGCCTCCAGTCCTTCCAGTTTGCCAGGCACAGCTTGACTTTTGTTTTTTGGGTCTTTTTTTGTTGTTGCTTCATATCCTGTTGGACGCTAAGAATAGCGTCCCCTCCCCTCAGAGGGAGGGCTTCAGGTGTGGACCTGTTGTGCACGAGACTGGCACGGATTATGGATCAGCCAACGAGGCAGGCAGTGTGGGTAATTGTGTATAATTACTGTATATTCTGGGTTAAAAAAAAAAACGGTTTCTGTTTTTATTAACATATTTGAAATGACTAAACTAATATGAACTAAATTTCATTGCTTGGGGACCCCCCGTAACCCCTCCCAATGACCACTGGGGGTCCACGGACCCCACTTTGGGAACCACTCAACTTGAGTGGGAACCACTCAAGTTCCAAAGGTTAAACCTTTAACTAAAAAGGTCTAAATGCCCATCCTTAGTGCACTTATGGGCGTGTGTACTACTACTGACACGATTCTCTATTCATATACGCAGCAGCATTTTTTTACAGACATTTATTTTCAGCTCTATAGGGGTTCATTTCGGCATATGTGTCCCATGTATTATTAATACCAAGTTACTGTTTTATCTGCCTTGCTGTGGTGTTGCCCCCACGTCTTTATAAATCCCTGGAGAATGTGTGTGTGATGTGTGTGTGTGTTGTAATGTGCTTGTATGTGGTGCTCAGCAGAACGTGCTGCTTTGCATGGCTGTCCCAAAGCATGCATGCAGGCTGCTGTGAATGCAGATGGGAACACTAATGCATGCAAGCATGCATGCGCGCGCGCGCACACACACACACACACACACACACACACACACACACACACACACACACACAGGTTTGAACATATGTAGCACTCGACCTTTGCGGGCTTATGCAGAGGTTAACATGCAATATAGATAGCATGTTATGTAGACAGGTGCCAGGTTCATTTGTTGACCTGGCATCCTGTAGTTTCAATGTACAGATGATATTGTTTTACATTGTACTGTTTAGACGGATGGAAGGTTCTTGGTTTACCTACAGTATGATCCTAGATTACTATCTCTATGCATTTGATGTATTACCTTGTGTTTTCCTTGCTTACTGTACATCGCTCTGGATTAAGAGTGTCTGCTAAATGTATGCCTAAATTGTAAATATGTGCGTGTACATGAACACACACAGCCACATTCACTCACTCACTCACTCACTCACTCACTTATGGCAATTATGGCGGAGACAATACTTTGCCAGCCTTTTTGCCTCCTTTTTGGGCATCCCAAGTTGTTGAAACCCCCTAACAACCAGTATGTGAGTATTTCCGAGGCTGCCAAATATAAAAACAAATTGTCTGCACCTATAGCCCAGCTCTGAGATGGTATGTATAAGTGGTTGAGATTTAATGACTGTGGTCATAAAAGCTTCCTCTAGGCTAGAGTCAAAGGTTATCTCTATCTCAATCCAGACATTTCTCTGGACTCTTCATCAACCACAACAGCATCTGGTGTATTACTGTAGTTGTCAAAGATGTAAAGATGTCTGGGTTATCACAGAGATGAACATGGATGGAATGACACGGAAATGTTTGTACATTCTCACTGAATGCTTGATATTTTTATATGTCCTTTTCTATGAGTTCCACTATTCTGTCATGACGTGCTATGTACATCTCTTTGTATGCAGCCATTCAAGATGTGTGACAGTGTTTCAGTGACCTGTTCTGTGGTGCAAGCAAAGAGGGACCTGAGTGCTGGGTCTTCATTGAGCACACACACACACACACACACACACACACACACACACACACACACACACACACACACACACACACACACACACACACACACACACACACACACACACACACACACACACACACACACACACACACACACACACACACACACACACACACACACACAGAGCAGACGCACAGGGTGAGGTGGGTCATACAGACTTCCAGATCACTGCAGGTCAGCCTTGGTGTGTGTGTGTGTGTGTGCGTGCACATGAAAAGGAGACAGGTGGGGGATGGGTGGGAGACTGGAGTGTTTGTTTTGTGACCTTATTGTAAGAGGGTCCCTGCCTGCACTCCTCGTGGGAGGGAGGAGAGGGAGGTGAAAAAACGAGGAGAGATAAGCAGAGGAAGGAGAGTCCCTCATATGGAGGAGAAGAGAGAGAGCGAGAGGAGAGGAGAAAAGGGTCGATAGAACAAAGGAGGATGGGTGGAAGATGAGTGCGGGTGTCTGTCGCACCAACAAGCTCACAATGCGCCGCATCGCGACACGTTGCGAGCTTGTAGATCTGCTGTTTTTGTAGCTCCAATCGGAACCTCTCCCTCCGCTACCGCACCGAGATGACGTGGGACCTCATCTCGGAGCGGTAGCGGAGGGAGAGGTTCCGATTGGAGCTACAAAAAATGCAGATCTACAAGATCGCAACGTATCGCGATGCGACGTTTCTTCCCGGCAGTGACACCTTCAGTGTCCCCCAGCGCTCTATACTCGTGTCTTCTCTCTTTTCTGTTATTGTGATTGATTGATTGATTGATTGATTGATTGATTGATTGATTGATTCATTGAATACTTTATTAATTGAATACTTTATTAACAGTTTGCAGATTTTACAGAGGTATGGATTTTCAAAGATTGTTAAAAGGATAACACAATTGTGTACCAGTGTGGCCCTGTGTATTCAATTCATTAAGACATTTAACCCATTGAAATTACCTGAGGTTCCGATTCTACAGAATGTTTTCTGACATTTTTTGCTATATCAGTGGACGTAACAATGAACGTACAGTAAACATTGGGGGGGGAGTGGGGGGGTTTCCTTTTTGGTGTTAAGTTTAGAGGGCTTTTGTGGGGAAAGCTTTCGCTGAAAATAGCCGATCAACAAGCTCACAACGCGTCACAGTCGCGACGCGCTGTGAGCTTGTCGATCTGCTATGACGTATTGTCCCGACGTGAACAAAACATAATGCGACTGTGTGTAATGCCATTCTCCTACAATAGACTCTACACTTTAAGGGGTTAAAAAAGTTTGAGGATCACTGTCCTACCCGACAACACCAGGGACTAATTGTCTTAATGGAAAAGCAGGGAGACCACCTCCAGTCCACTGCAGATGTACTGGTTAAAATCATGTTTCATCCATTACAATAATTTGTGGCTTTCAACTTGTCACTCTTAATCCAGATGCTGGCAGTACATACCGCCATCGGTGAATCACGCTGACATGAAACAGTGCTTTTAGTTGTAAGTAAGTGTTGCATCAAGGCTGTTCCTCTCGTAAAGCAGTCATGTTTTGTGGAGAGAACTCATCTGTCTCTTTGAAACATTGACTGGTGAATCACAGCCTGCTGCAAATTGTCTCTTCGGATATTGGGGTGTGTGTGTGTGTGTGTGTGTGTGCGTGTGTGCGTGTGGGTTGCAGGATTAACGGAGCACAGGGCACCAACCTTGGGGGTGCACCAGACGGCAGGGAGAAAGTGAAAGAAGAGTGAACTATCGCCGAAAAGTGCCGAAATTTAGAGCGCTAAAGCGGTGAAACGAAACGGCTCGTGGCGCCGGGCACCACGAAGGGTTAATCCGGGCCTGTGTGCGCGCACGAAAGAAAATAGTATGAGTTATGTAGAAAGATGCAAAAGGAGGCACTCCTCAAATACTGACGCTGACACTCCTCAAATACTGTTAATGCTCATTATAATGTGTTATCAAAGTGAGAGAAATACACAGATTGACAAAAAAAGAGTGTGTGGGGGAGAGAGAGGGGGTGGGGTGATGGGTGACTGATAGCATGACAGAAGGAAACGCCCACGTGAGGAAACTGAGACATTTTAGGAGTCGATCGCTGTGACTGCTAATATGGCGAGAATGACGCAGACGCACACACACACACACACAGAGAGAGAGGAATGAGAAGAACAGTGCATGGTGATGAAGTGTACACTAACTAGGGCAGTGGTTCTTAAAACTTTTTTAATTTGAAGGACTCCCATATAACTCAGAGAGTGTGCAAACGCATATCTATGCTTCCGGACCCCCAGGGGTCCCCACATGATTTTGGGAGGATCCCGGCCTGAAAAGATTGAGAACCACTGCTATATACTGAGCTCACAATGCGTAGCGATGTGACACGTGAGCTTGTAGAGCTTTCTGAATATCCTAAGTATCACGTAAGGCTTAATTGGTTAATGGGTATTTTTTTTAATGGTCTAAATCTGCAAAGTAACTAACGTAGGTTTTTAAATAATTGTATTGGAGTAATAAGAGCAATATTTGCCTCTGAGATGTAGTGGAGTAGAAGTATAAAATATTGAAAAAAAAAAAAAAAAAAAAAATACAAGTACAGTACTTGTAAATGTAATGGCCCCCACTGCCCATTAGTATTCCAGCTGTAGTACAGAGAGCCGTTGCAAATGAGCATTGCTAATCAATACCTAGCCGTAGTCCTGGCCACTCCTGCACTAATCACACAGGCAGCTCGTTAGTGCTGCTGAAGTGTTTACACTCTCGCTGGCTTCCAAACAACTGTCTTCAACCGCTAAGCCAGTAGTTCTCAACCTTTTCAGGCTGCGACCCCCCAAAATAATCCTATTTGAGCTGGGGACCCCCCAAAATAATCCTATTTGAGCTTGGTTCCACCTCAAAATAATCATATTTGAGCTGGGGACCCCCCAAAATAATCATATTTGAACTCTTCCCCCCCCCCCCCCCCCCCCCACAATGTTTGCCTCTTTCTGATATTAGTTGGCCAATGTTTGGCAAGTTTTTATAGTATAGTTTGTTGTTGAGCTTGTAGATCAGCTATTTTCACAACTTTCTGATATTATTTGACCATTTTGGCCAATGTCTGACCAGTTTTCATGGTATAGTTTGTTGCTTTGTTCTTTTGTTTTTTAGGTATACAATAGCTTCCACAGTGCTTTTTTTTTTTAACCCACTTTGAACTTAATGTGCAATGAGATAGTTCATAGTTAGACTTTCAAATAGCCTACATGTACTGTATATAGTGTAGGTTTAAAGTGGTTAAACAGATTTTGGTTCAACGCTGTTGTTTTAAATGTGCTCTATTAATAAATTGGTTTGGATTGGTGCTATATCAACAATTTTTGCCGGGGACCCCCTGGAACCCCTTCAAAGACCCCTGGGGGTCCACGGAACCCCACTTTGAGAACCACTTTGAGAACCGTGATACCAAAATATCGAACCGAACCGTGAATTTTGTGAAACGTTGCACCCCTAATTGCTATAGAGCAGGGTTCTTCAATAGGGGGTCCGGGACCCTTTAGGGGTCCTCAGAGTTACTACAGGGAGGCCACCAAACCCTTAGTTTTTGTACATTTACCACTTGAACGCTAGCATCCATATTCTGGGGCAACATTTGCCGAAAACAGCAGATTTACAAGCTCACAATGCATTGCACTGCGACACCTTGTGAGCTTGCAGATCTGCTGTTTTCGGCAAAGAGATTTGGTATGCATGGAAAAAAGGGTCATGTTTAATTGAGTATTGAGGGTTTAAGTGGATAAATGTCTGAAAATGCACATTAACAAAACATACATTTACACTGAACATATGTGCTGTCCAACAAGTCTATGAAGCCGTCTGCGAAATCAATGAAAAAGTTAAATCTGCAACACAATTTTATACAGTGGGGGATCCCTGCTTCATCTCTCTCTCTCAGCTAAGGGGTCCTTGGTCTGAAAAACTTTGAAGACCACTGCTATAGAGTCTGTGTTCAGTAACAGGGGTCTCCCCGTCTCTCCAGCCCTTCTAGTGAACAGAAAATGCATTCAATCACACAAGATTCTTTTGAGGTTCCTGTTTAATTGAGTCCGTTTGACCACGTATGCTGGGGAAAAAAAAGTTATCTAAATTATTAATGCAACTATCCTCATAAGATCATCATGCTATGTTAAAGACTTGTGTAAACCTCCTTTTAAACTAAGCTGTGGTACAGCGGGCATGTTTACAAACCAGCCTTTGATTGATTGATTAATTGCATTACATTCACCCATTCAACACACACATTCATACACCGATGGCGGAGGAAACCATGCAAGGCACCAACCTGCTCATCGGGAGCAATTAGGGGTTCAGCGTCTTGCTCAAGGACACTTCGGCACTAACTCTGGGGGAGCCCGGGATCGAACTGGGAACCTCGCGGTACAGGCCACTCTCCCCCTGAGCCACTGCCGCCCCAAAAAAGGAAAAACAGCGGCAGTGAATGACACCACCTTTCTATGGGAAATTGCATTTAGCTCCCCTTAATGGATGGTGTCAGGGCATTCCACATTTTGGTGGCAGAGTAGTAGAATGAGAATTTTCCCATGTTTGTTCTATATTTGGGTGGTACCAGATCCTTGTCGCTCCCTCAAGTATTGTGGGTTGTACTCACTTTGGAGAAGTACAGTAGTTAGTCATGTATGAGGGTATTGAGGGCACTGCCCCTGGAGAAAGTGATGAATTGTTGCAGCGTTTGTTTATTGACAGCCTTGCCCAGCTGTAATAATTGGGGTCATTTCAACTTTGCCTCTTGTGTTGCTAACTATTAATCTATTGCTCTCTGTCTCTCTCTCTCTCTCTCTCTCTCTCTCTCAGGCCTGGGGAAGACAAAGAGGAAGACGAGTGCGCGGGACGCCTCTCCCACGCCCAGCACGGAGGCCGAGTACCCGTCGTCCAATGGCAGCGGAGGAGGGGGCGGCGGCGCAACCGAGCGAGTCTACGACCTCAGCGTCCCGGCACTCGTCAAGTTTGCATACGCGGCGGAGCGCGAGGACGAGCTAACGCTCGTCAAGGGTGCAAAGGTCGTCGTCATGGAGAAGTGCAGTGACGGCTGGTGGCGAGGGAGCTCTGCGGGCCAGGTGGGTAAGCAGGCAGTGGTGGAAAGTAACTGAGTATATTTATTCAAGTACTGCACTTAAGTACAATTTTGTGCTTCTGCCACCACGGCAGGTGGGCTGGTTTCCGTCCAATTACGTGCTGGAGGAGAGCGACGGCGAGGTGGCATCCATCGAGCCGTCGTCGACCCGAGGAGGGGGAGGCGGCGGTGGTGACCCCGCCTACCAGAGAGTGGGCGGGGCCGCGGTGGTGGTGTCGAATGGCCAATCGTGCGGTGGCGGCGGCGTGGTGTGGGACCGGGTGCTCCACACGGTGCAGACCTTGTACCCCTTCAGCTCCGTGACGGACGAGGAGCTCAACTTCGAGAAGGGCGAGATCATGGAGGTGCTGGGGAGGCCCCACAACTATTTATATTATCTTTTTTAGACATTAAAAATATATATATATATATTCTACATCAACAGACTGATTAACCACTTCAGCATTATTTTAACCATAACCATAAACAAACACGATACACCCATATAGGCAGGACCACGGCCACGTCACTCTGACTCAGACATAACCATAAACAAACCTGGTACACCCATATAGGCAGGGCCACGTCACTATGACTCAGACATAAGCATAAACAAACCTGATTTGCCCATATATAGGCATGTCGCTATGAGTCAGGCATAACCATAAACCAACCCGATACGCCTATATATAGGTATATATGGAGATCTGGTTGTCCAGGGCCACATATCCGGCCGCTATCTCCATATATGGGCATAAAAGGGACAAGGACTGACGGATACTTACAGAGATCTCCATATATGGACATAAAAGGGACCACGGGCACTCAGACAAAGCCCCCAACACTATGATTCAGACATATTGGTCGGATCGGCGGTGTGAGGGCCCGAACCTCTAGTAGTGAAAATAGGCAATCTATAAGCTTACAATGTGTCACATTGCAACGCATTGTGAGCTTGTGGATCGGCTATTTTGACCTAAAATGACAGGCCCAAAATAGGGATTAATTGTTTTTATTAAAATATTGATACTTTTTTATAATAGATTAAATTCATTAGTTTGATTAACTGCCAGTGCCACACCCCTACTCTTGTGTTGCTAACAATAATTATTTGTCTGTTTGTCTCTATCCCTCTGTTTGTCTCTCTTTCTGTGTTTCTCTCTCATCATGGAGGTGGTGGAGAAGCCAGAGAACGATCCGGAGTGGTGGCGCTGCCGTAACGCCCGCGGCGCGCTGGGACTCGTGCCAAAGAACTACGTGGTGGTCGTCGGCGACAGCCCCGCCCCAGCGCGCACAGGCTCCGCCCCCTCGCTCTACACGGGCCCGGCACGTACCGGCAAGTTCGCCGGCAAGGACTGGTACTACGGCGGCGTGACGCGACAGCAGGCTGAGTGCGCCCTCAACGAGCGCGGCGCCGAGGGAGACTTCCTGGTTCGGGACAGCGAGTCGTCGGTGAGTCACGGGGTCAGTGGCCTCGGAAACCCATGCTTTTTTTTTTGTTACAAAAGAAAAAAAGCCTGGGCGAACGATGCAGGAACGATGGTCTTAGGACCTTGTTAACTCCTAACCAATCTGAGTGCAGAGGGGCGTCGCTCTAAATTTGGTGACGATGAAAAATGTTCGTCGACTACCTTTTTTTCCACTCACAAAAACTTAATAAAAACGAAATAAAAAACTATGGCTATGATTAAAATAAATGGTGCATTTATATGGCGCTTTTATCCAAAGCGCTTTTACATAGATTGTGCATTACATTCACCCATTCACACACACATTCATACACCGATGGCGGAGGAAACCATGCAAGGCACCAACGTGCTCATCGGGAGCAATAGGCTCTATGCACAGCAGCCATATTGGGAAGAAATTGGGCCTCTTCTTACTTCCTTCACAGGTGTTACCAATGATACTAATGAAGGCTCTGTTCCATTCTGGTCAGGGTGCTGATATTGTGCATGTTGGCACTCTTAGAGTTATGGGTGTCCTTGAAAATAAGACACTATGCCACAGAGCCTTAATTAGTATCATTGGTAACACCTGTGAAGGAAGTAAGGAAGGGGCCCAATTCATTCCCAATATGGCTGCTGTGCATAGAGCCTATTAGGTGTTCAGCGTCTTGCTCAAGGACACTTCGACACTCTGGGGGGGGAGCCCCCCAACCCGGGATCGAACTGGGAACCTTGCGGTTTCCAGTTCACTCTACCCGGCCACTCTGCCCTTGAGCCACTTATATAATTTCACTTTATGCTTGGCTGCATGTGGATGACACACTCAAAAAGTATAAATCGGGCATTGCAACACCATCATGGCCTGCCAAAATACATTTTAGTTGACTAAATCAACTGTAGATTTAGTTGACTAGAATGTTATATTTAGTCAACACAAAATAAAACATTTCAGATGACTAAAATATGACAGAAACTAAATAGTATTTTATTCTAAAGACAGACTAAAACTAACTAATTTCAAGTTCTGTAATACCATTTTGAGGTACTTTTACTTTACTTGAGTGTTAAACATTTGTACACAACATATCAGAGGCAAAATTGTTACTATTTACTCCAGAAAACAGTGTACTGAACAGCACCAAACACCAAATTTGGTACATAATAGTATTTTTGTATGCATTTCCATTTAGCACAAATCAGTAATGATGAATGATCTTATTCCTCTCACGGTAATGGATGAGTGTGTTGATTAGAGCTGGGTTTTTAATTAGATGTGCTTGATTGTTTAGCTAACTGGATTGTTCTCAGTAGGGAGGCAATAAGAGGCAGCTTCTGTGAACACATGGGAGATTCTCTAGTCTCATTTGGTGGAGATTTTCAGTGGTGGAAGAAGTAGGACGTAAAAGTAGCAATACATTATAGTATAAGAATCAGTGGTGGAAAAAGTACTCAAATTCTTTACTTAAGTAAAAGTAGCAATATTGCAATATAGAAATACTCTGTTACAAGTAAAATTCCAGAATAAAAAATGTACCAAAAGTAAAAGTACTAAAATATTTGAAAATAGCAGAACTACAAGCTCACAACGCGTCGCATCACAACGCGTTGTGAGCTTGTAAATCGGCTATTTTCAAATAGCCCATGTATAAAAGAGGGCTAAAGTGGATAATGTATTTTTCACAATATCATAATTTATATCTGCAAAGTAACTAGTAACTAAAGTTTTCAAATAATTGTAGTGGAGTAAAAGTACAACATTTGCCTCTGAGATGTAGTGGAGTAAAAGTATTGGAAATTGGAAATGCTCAAGTGAAGTACAAATACCTCAACATTTTACTTAAGTACAGTACTTAAGTAAATGTACTTAGTTACTTTACACCACTGATAAGAATATTCTGTTGCAGGTGAAAGGCCTGCATTCAGAATTTTACTTAAAGGTAGGGTAAGTGATTTGCTTTGGTTAAAATAAGTGTTAAATAGCTCTATATTCTGATAGTACTCATTGCTATAGAGTGTTTGTTCAGTATTAGGAGTCTCCTTGTCTCTCCACCTCTTTATTAAACAGAAAATGCATTTTCATTTCAGTTTCAGTTTCATTTCCAATTTTATCCAACCAGGACCGAGAACTCAGTCAGGATACAGATTAAACAAGTGAAATTGGAAGTGATGAGACTAAGAAATGAGCAGACAAAATTGGAACTGGAACACTATACAAATTAAGCTTAAACATGGGTACTTTCTCCTGATTGGCTGAGATTTTGACACCTACCGAAAAATGTATTTTCTGTTTATTAAAGAGCTGGAGAGACAGGGAGACATCTGTTACTGAAAAAACACTCTATAGCAATGATTACTATCAGAATATAGTATTTTAACCTATTAACAAAATACTTTTTGTTTTAACCAAAAAATATCACTTACCCTACCTTTAAGTGAAAGTACAGAAGTATTGGCATCAGATTATACATAATAGAATAGACAAAGTATATGGTCTAATGTGTGTTTGGTAATAATCTAAATCTACAAAGTAGCTAGTAAGAAATACGTTTAGGTGGAGTGGAAATATAAAGTATTGAAAAATGTACATACTCTAAATAAAGTAAAAGTATCTCAAAAGTGTACTTTCCACCACTGGAGGTTGTGGTGTGGTTTGTGGTTGTAATGGAACACATGTTTCACATGCGAACGTGTGGGAAGTTTGGAAACAAATATAGAACTCACTCTCTTTTTCCACACAATACTGTAGATCTCAGCAAAAACCCTGTTCCTGGAAAAAAATAAGTTGTCAATAGCTGGTGAAGCAATTAGAATTTGACTGTGGAACTCTAGCTCCCCCTGCTGGTGTGCTGGCTGAAGTTCATAGTGTTCAATATCATCACCTTGCTAAACTAATGGCCTAAATCATTTTCAGAAAAAAAGAAAAACTGATCCAAAACAAAACTATATCATATTTCTTAATCATTTCACCCAAAACCTTTGTTACAAAGTATGACTATTAAAATAAAAATAACACTGTCTGTCAGTTATGTAACATAAGAGATTTAAATAGGTTTAAATAGGATTAAATCTGACTTAGGCCAAATGATTTACTGATTTAGGCATTTTTTTTCGTGCTTTTTTTTTTGGCTTAAGTCACAAAACCATGTGACTTATTTTACCAGAGGTGGCCAGTGTCATGAGGAGCTGACTTAGGCAAAAATAAAATTTTCCTTAAAACATGGCCATTAGTTTAGCAAGGTGACGATATGTATGTTTCTCCCTCTATCTCTACCTCTCTCTCCCTGCTCTCTCTCTCTCCCTCTCTCTGTCCCTCTCTCACTCCCCCCCTCCCCCTCTCCCCCTCTCCCCCCTCTCTCCACTCCAGCCCAATGACTTCTCCGTGTCTCTGAAGGCGGCGGGCAAGAACAAACACTTCAGGGTGCAGCGGTCGGGGGAGGAGGAGGAGCCGGGGGAGGAGGAGGGGGGGGGAGGAGGAGGACTCTACTGCATCGGCCAGCGGCGCTTCTCCACCATGGACGAGCTGGTGGAGCACTACCGGAAGGCGCCCATCTTCACCGGCGAGCACGGCGACAAGCTGTACCTGGTGCGACCGCTGCACTGAGGATCACACAATTAACAAACTATACAAACAATAATTAGAATGACAATTTACATATATATATATATATAAATTATATATGCCCGGGATCAACGCCCTACAATACAAGTATGCTCCGGAGCTAATAGGCTGGTTCCGGTTGCTTTTTTTTTTTTTTTTGCGTGACTGACGTCTTATCGGTAAGACCGTCCGGTTCTATATAGAGCACCGAAGTCTGGCGTCACTGCCGCTAGAGGGCGCTATCCCCCTGGGTCACAGTTATTTTTTGGTATCGGTATTCCCATAGGCAAATCTCAGATTGTGTGACTGTGTTACAAAAATAAATAAATCACCCTGACGATTTTACTCATTATGGATATGAAGCATCAACTGACGGTGAAAAAGGACTAATTTATCCAAAGAGTAAATAAGACATTTTTTTTTATACAAACACAGACGTTATCAAATGTAACTCAATATCATAAACAACACAGAGTCACGTACCTGACTGAATCGGGGGTGATTTGTATATTTTTGGAACACAGTTCTTATCAATCTTAGATGCCAGATGGCATCTAAGATTTGCCTATAGGGGGATTCCGTGAAATATGCCGTGACTTTGGTACTCTGTCAGATCCCAGGACCAAGGGGGGGGGGTCCGTAGCGCGTCTGTAACTCTGAGAGTGTACAGATGGACCATTGGACCCTTACGGGTCCATTTGGTTCAGTCTGAACGCTCTCAGAGTTAAATTGACACCGATTTTTTTGCCAAGTACATGGGGAGTCCCTGAGATGACAAAATTGCCTCAAATGGGCGTCCGACCGTGACCTGATTGATGCATATCATACTGGGGGTCCTCGAAATGTAAAAAAACTAACATTTCTGAACTGTGACCTTTAAAAAAAAAAACTTGTGCGCTCATGCATACCGTATTACCGGACAGGTTCTGGAACCGGACCGGTCCGATCCTGTTTGGTCTCTAAGCCCAGTTGAAATGTCACTCCCTTTTTTTAATTTTTATTTTGTGGCGGCTGGTACGGAGTTCTGAGCGAACGCAGCGAGAGTCTGGTTCGTTCGGCTCCCTGCGGCGACCTTGGAAACACGCTGTGATGGCATGACGACTCACACAACCCCAGTAAAGTGGTCTCCAAACACACACAATGGAATGCTTTTTCTCGCCTAGCCCCTGAATCGCTAACCACGCTTCAGGTGGTCTGGTGACGCTGTCGAAGGCAGGGGTGTTCTCGGTTGAAAATCCCCAATGGGGGATGGGGATGATCCCGTATGAACCAATCGCCAAAAAGTCCCACTTTGGCCACACCCCCATCTCTCAGAAAACTGCTGCACTGAAAGGGCTTTCAGACTGAATGATGGAGTGAAACGAAATGAAAATTCAGGCTATTTCTTGCCTGCTCTGGTTCGAATCCAGTATTCTTACAAGAGCACTTCCCTCACTCTCAATATATCTTCATTTAATTGGTCCTCATTTTATTATAAAAAATTAAATGGTGAAAATAGCAGATCTACAAGCTCTCATCGCGAGGCGTCTCAAGAGGGCTGTGGACAGTTCAGAAACCCGCCTACCAGTGACCTCATCGATGGGGATTCCAAGCGAAAAGAAAACTACAGCCTTTCTCTTCCTGGGAAAGTTGCGGAAATGTGCTGAGAAAAAATGTGCGTGCTGATATAGAATAGTAGCTATAGGATTCTAGACTGCCCCACAGCCCTCCTCTGAGACACAGAGTGGAGTAGGCAGAAAGGGTGCCGTCTTATAATGTGACATTAATGAGGACCAAGATGAGGTTGAAAATGGGTGACGTGGTCTTTTAACCCATTAAAACCGGGAAGGCATCCGTGCCGCTTTAGATTTTAACCACTTTAACCATTATTTTATACTTTGGCTATTCAAAAATAGCAGATATACAAGCTCATAGCTTGTCGATCTGCTATTTTTCAAACATTTTGTGCAAATCTTTGAATATAATGTTTTTTAAAGCGAACATTTTTAACTCAAATCTTTGCTTCTGAGGCTCCCTGGAACAACATATTTTGAGATGTGGGTCCACGGCCAAATACGTATAATTTTGGCCTTGACTTCAAAAAGAAACACTGATATAGCAACTGGTCTTAATGGGTTAAAGAGCTGTGAAAAACAAGGGGGAGGCTCGCAACTTTCTTTTAAACGCTTACATTTTTATTCACAGCAGCAATACGACGTTTCGAGAAGACCGCAAGGTCACTTACTTGAAAAAACGCAAGGTCAAAACGTCGTAGTGCTGCTGTGAATACACATTTTAGCATTTGAAAGTGAGTAGCGAGCCTCATTGTTTTTTCATCTTTCTGTTTTAGCAATTTGGCTCAGCACCAAAAAATGGAGCATGTGCATTATCTTTACTTTGAACTTTTAAAGAGGTGTGACATATCTCTACCTGGCAAGATACCGAAGAACAGCTGCAGTTGAGTCATGGTGGATGGATGGGGGTGCATATAGTTATCAAGGATGATAACAGAACGTGGACGGACTCCATATCGATGTGTACCGCCAGCCGCTTCTGAAAGGGGAAACAAACAAAGAATAATGTCAAAGAGTGATGCCATTTTTTGGTATTTTTCTCGGTGCTTGAACACACACTGTTGGCACTAGTATATAGACACTAACTGAATGAATGGGCTCTATGCACATCAGCCAATTTGGAAAGAAATTGGGCCTCTTCCTTACCTCCTTCTCAGGTCATACCAATTATACTAATTAAGGCTCTGTTCCATTTAAGTGCAAGAGTAACTACGAGAACTAAAATAATTGCCGATAAATGGGTCTAAAAGTGTTTTAACTGGTCAGCCAAATGAGATATTGGCATATACGTGATATTGCACTAATTGTATATATCTGTTCTTGAGGTAATTGTTTATCCCCCAAAATTACGTAGGCTAATTTGACCTTTCGGATACACAATTAAGTCGGTGTGTCCAAAAACGTAGTTACTGCACTTTGGCTTTGTAGGGCAGTGTGGCTCTCAAATGTTGTAATGTTAAGGACACACCCATAAGGGGCCATTTGGAACCCCCGCAAGGAACCATAAGGGTACCTGGACCACACTTTGAGGCCCACTGGTGTAGCGGAGTGTTGCCAGTGAGCCAACATGCACAATATCAGCACCCCGACTCTGTTTGACCAGATTGGAACAGAGACTTAATTAGTAATATGTGCTAACACCTCTGGAAGTAAGGAATAGGCCCAATTTCCTTCCAATATGGCTGCCGTGCATAGGGCCTATGTTACCGCTCACTGCAGTGGTTGCTGTGGACTCTTTGCAGGCAATAAATACCGTCTCAGTAAATCCGAGGCCTGATTTATGCTTGGTGGGTTTGCGTGGCGGGAGGGGGGGGTCACGCAGCCAAGTGCAAATCAGGCACGAGATAATGAGCCTGCTGCTTCCCGCAAATCCGCCCAAACGCCTTGACTTCCAGTGACCGTTTTTTTGTAAGCACTCGCTCTTTATCTCTCTCTCACACACACACACACACACACGTCTGTATTACTATACTTGTGAGGACATCAACATATTAGGAAGCCGATTTTATGAATGGCATTTGTTTTTAATTGCCATTTTTAACCGTAAGCCTAAAGCCGAAAAATAGCAGATCTACGATCTTGTAGATCGGCTATTTCCCTATCGCCGCGCAATAGGGAAAACCCTAACACATAAGTCTAACCTTTCTGCCATTTTTTTTAAAACCATAAAACAACCTTTTTTTCTTGTTGGGACCGGCAAAATGGTCCTCACAACGTCTATTTCTCATAGTCTATGTGGGGACAGTTGGTCCTTGCAAGTATATACACACACACACACACACACACACACACACACACACACACACACACACACACACACACACACACAGAAACAGAAGGACATCTTCTTAATGTTGCTTCCAGCGTTGGTTTTTACGTCCAACACGAGCCATGGAGCAAAGTGCCAGCCATTGATGCTAAACCGATTTACACATTTGACCAGTCGCACTTTTTTTTTTTTCTTTTTTTTTTTTTAACCGTAAAAAGATGTGATACTTGGGGTCAGTGGAGTGACCCACTGATGGACACCATGTCTCTAGAGCAGTGGTTCTCAAAGTGGGGTCCGGGGACCCCCAGGGGTCCTTTGGGGGGTTCCAACGGGATCCCCCAGCAGGATGTGCTAATACAGCATCACACTCATTTTAACCTACGTTGGCTAGTCAAAACAATTGCAGATCTACAAGCTCGCAGCGCGTCACTTCGTGCCGCGCTGCGCGCTTGTACATCTGCTATTTTTGGAAATGTTTGAACAATTTAGATTTGTTTTAACATAAATGTTCTCTTCTGGGGGATCCTGGCACACAACATTTTCAGATGGGGCGGGGGGGGGGTGGGGGTCTGCGGCCAAAATACATATCAATTTGGGGGTCCTTGGCACAAAAAAAGGTTTGAGAACCACTGCCTCTCTTGTCTCGTCCAGTCTCTTGTTCCTCTTTCTAGTGAACGTCCATGGCTCATACGTGTCTGTGTCCACTTCAACATCCTTCTACCTGTGGAGATGACAGCTCGGCCACAGCGCTTCAGAGTCAACGGGCCCTGGTATTTCACATCGAAACACTTGTGGGTTTGCTTTAACATCTAGCTTTTGTGTGCATTCACCCTGGCATTGTTTAAGTTGCTTGATTCAATATTGTTGTGATATACCCCTGCTATATATTAAGCCCCAGTGAACTTTTTTTAAAAACCATGTTAGACTCATTGGAAACACACGTCCCTGGGTCTGGTGACTGATATTGGCCTCCTAATGCTTGAGGGGGCAGCGTTCATTTTTATTTAAAGAAAAAAGACAATTGAAAAATCACGCCCCCCTCTCGCATTAGAAGGGCAGTATCAGTTACCAGAACTAGCGACATACGTACATGTGTTTTCAATGAGTCTAACATGGTTAAACTGGAGTTTAACGGTACAGTGGATTGTATATTGGATAAAATTCACTTATTGTCTATAAGTCGCTTTGGATAAAAGCGTCTGCTAAATGACCGTAATGTAATGCATACAAGCACACAAAAAGCCAGAGTAGACGTTAAAATGACTTTGGAAGTGTTTTTAAGTGAAATAACCCCTTTAAGAAACGAAAGGTACTCAAATCGGGGGTATACGTGGCATTCTGTGTGTTTTGTGAAGCGCAGAAGTAAGCTGTGAGTTGAATGTTTCGTAGGTGTAAAACCAAAATGTGCCACCCTTTATTATCGCTCTGATGCATGCATGCTCGCCACCCAATTCACTGGTCTTTGATTTAACCCATTAAAACCGGGAAAGATTTTAGAGTTTGTTATTCACAAATAGCACATCTACAAGCTAACAGCTCCGTCACTTCGTGCCGAACTGCTGATTTAGAAGGAATTTTTTAGAGCCGGCCCTCAGGTCTCCATAATGGTCCTCACTACTAATAATGCTCATTTATAAGACGGCACCATTCCTAGTCCACTGACCGGAGGACTGCCTCAGAGGAGGACTTTAGGACCGTTCAGAAACCTGCCTACCAGTGACATCATCGGTTGGCAGATTTGGTCATCTCGAGCAAGATTTCTCTGTTTTTTATTTTTTATCATTATTATTATTATTATTATTATTATTATTATTACACTTATAGTTATTATTATAGTTATTATTATTATTATGATGTCAGAACAGTGGTTTCTATTTCAGCATGCTAACTTTCCAGGAAGAGGAAGGTTATAGTTTCCTTTTTTCTTTGTTTACAAAAAAACCCGATAACAATTCAGAAATAAAATGTTGATGACAAACAATGTAGTAGGATAAAAAAAACACCAAAACAATAACAGACAACAATGTAACGTACCATTAATGTACAAGTACCACAGTCCACCTGCTGACCTTTAACCCATTAAAACCGGGAAAGTGTCATTGTAGATTTTAGCATTGGCTATTCAAAAAATAGCAGATCTGCCCTTTTCTTTTTTTATCAACATTTTGGGGGATATTTTGAATATCTTTTTCCTGGGGGGATCCCGGCACAAAACACCCTCAGATGGGGTGCACAGCCAAACACACATCACCCTCAGGGCCAGGGGTCCTTCGCACGAAAAAGCCTGAAGTTTGTTAAATATTTACTGATTTAGAACTTAGAAGGCATTTGTAGAGATTTATAGATAGGCACTATTACATTACATTACAGTCATTTAGCAGACGCTTTTATCCAAAGCGACTAACAATAAGTGCATTCAACATAGGTAGGGAACAAAACTACTAATCTCCAGAAGTCTTAACTCTATATAACATATAAGCAGCTCACCGCCGAGTCCTGGGTCGGGTCTCCTCCTGAGCCATGGACACGCGCTTCCGGCGAGCACGCCTCTTTTGGGACGGCGTCTTCGGCATCAAGTTTGGTTCTGTGCTGACCTCACCTGAGAACATGCGCGTTGCCTCCTGCTGGATCTTGTCCAGCCACAGCATGTGGACGTTGTCCACCTCAGAGATGAAGTCCTGAAGCTCCTGGTCCACCATGGAGGAGATGGACTTCAGTTAATTCAGGAACGCCATGGTGGCCCTGCAGCCTTGTTCAGTAGAACCTTTCTCTGGATGATAACCTTTATTAATTAAAGATTATAAAGAGCTTTTATAGTTTAAAGCAGCTTTAAACAGGTTTGTTTGTTTATTTGAAAGTCCGTGCCTCGAACGGTCGACTGATCCAGTGATCCACTATCATAGTGCTCCCGAGTTTCTCGTCCGCTCGTACAGTTGGACAACTTGTTTCGCGGCGCGTGTCAACTCGTTAATGACCTGCTGACATCACTGGACACCGATTGGCTCCTCTGTGGCGTTCTCATTGAAGACGACTTGTCTGCTCCTCCTCCTGCTCCCCTAAGGGCTGATGAGGTCCCAGTCCCACCCTTTGGGATATCTGAGGAGCACCCTGGACACCGGACTCACCTTCAGCAGCCGAGTGGGGAATGCTACGCACGTACAGTACAGTAGATGCACTGCGACAGCTTAGCTAACAACGCTGCATCGCATCGGGGAGAGCAACGGGAAGGAAACAGGACGTACAGTACTGTACTGTAATCTCTCTTATGACAACCAGGAAGTCCTTCCTCATCGGTGGGCAATGACGATGCCTTGTCTTCGTCATGTTCACCGCGGTATTCCTCTCTCAGCGGGGCGTCCAGACTGTGAAGTACACGACCCTCCTACTCTGCTGTGGCCATGGTATGGGGGGAGGGGGCCATGCCTGGCTTGGAATCTCCATGGATGATGTCAGTGGTAGACAGGTTGTTGAGCTGTAAAGATGGTTAATTTAGGAAGAACCGCCATCCCAAATGGAGCCACTAGTGGCGAAATTATATACAAATCCTACAAATGGTATCCTAAATGACCGCCAGCGTCTGATGGCAGATCTCGCAAACGCCAATGTTTACTGGTGCTGCTAGATCCCACGAGAGTGTGTTGCTGGGACAGAGAAAGGTCGATAATAAAGTTGATTTTCTCCTGATTTGTCTCTGAAAAAAGCCATTTTAGCATGAAAATCTTGGAAATATTGTGTGGCTTGTGACGATCGGGTCCAATATTTAGTTAAGTGACAATGGGGCTGTCGTGGAATTCTGGATCAATCAGCAATCGATGCACCTGATTCGGATGCTATCAATGCATTGAATGGGACATTATCACCTTTTATTAGACCATTGAATGGGCGAAGTAGGCGACCTACATACCTACCCGCGATTTATCAGACCATTCATTGGGTGTTATCAAGACATACTGACCTACCAACGGAGATGACTTAAATAGTTCAGTTTCGGTTTTGGTTTTGGTTTCGGACCATGACGGAGGCGCGCAGTCTCAGGCGAACTGGAGCCCCGTGAAGGACCACCAAGGGAGCTAAAGCGACCGAGTTGCCGTCCTGAACGGTGCAACGTTTGCCTGAGCCTACTCAGCACCGTTGGAGTTATGTACCGATAGGCACAGAATCGTAAATCTTGTTGTGAGGACTGCTCCGCCTCCGAGTAGGTCAGTAGCTCCTGATTACGCCCAATGACTGGTCTGACAAATCGCGGGTAGGTTCGTATATCGTTTACTCGTCACCTACTCGCCCATTCAATGGTCTGATAAAACGTGATAATCTCCCATTCAATGCATTGATAGCATTCGAAGCCGGTCATCGATGAGGCACATGGGAATCTAGCACAAGGCAGAGATCATATAGTTATACTGTAGCTGCCTGAAGGACAAACTGAACCATAACAAGATAGGCTGTACCAAAACAATAGCCATTAGTGGAGACATTTAGGCTCTTACAAGCTGTCAAATATCATAATGTATTGTAGAAGTATTATAAGTGATGGTATAATATAAAGGTTACATATAAGCAGCCATATAACTTCTTCTTCAGGGCTAAAGAATGGTTCAGAAGCTGTGTTCACGTTCACCCTTCCATTGGAAATAATAGACTCCAACCTGCTTCCGGTCTCCTAAAAAGGCGTCTGCCTACTTCACGCAGGGAAGTGAACCGGAGATGGTGAGTCTTGCTATTTTTGTCTTGGGCTGTACTCAGTCCACCAGTGAGACGCAGAGTGAGTAGACAGAAATGGTGCCGTCTTATAATGAGCATTTTGAGGAACTACCCTTAACATTTCAGATTTGAATGAAATGTGGGCCAATCGAGAGAGCCTGTTTATGAACAAGTGGGCGATGTCTAAAATGTGTCATTCTTATTGGCTGTGTTGGTACCAATGAGAAATGGCTTAAGGCTGCACTGCACATCCAACACACACAGCACATACAGCAATGCAGTGGGTTCTCAAAGTGCAGTCTGGGGACCCCCCGGCCTTCTAAATCAGTAGTTCTCACACTTTCAAGATTTTTTAAGAAGGTTCAAAAATAGCAGGTGTACAAGCTTGCAGCGCGGCACAAAGTGACGCGCTGTGAGCTTGTACATCTGCTATTTTTGAATAGCCAACGCTAGAATCTAACATGACACAGATGCTGGACCGGCTTTAATGGGTTAAATGACCTTCCGGAAACTTCACGGTGCAATTTTAACCTTTCAGTTACTTATCGTCTTTTTTGTTTGTTTGTTTGTCTGTTTGTTTTTCTCCTTTTTTTAAAAACATGTCTTAATGTTACTGAGCACTGTTATTTAAATATAATTTCCTCTGTATAATGTCTATTTAATACGAAAGAAAGAAAAAAGAATATTAAGCTGTTTGAAATTCCGACACGGCACCTAACTGTACTGTACTTGGAGAGTGGTTAGGCTTGTGCTGTGAAAAGTTGGAATACTTTTTGTCAAATTAAAGGTTTTCCTACTGGAATTTGTGGCATCTTTTTATTCCCTGTATTGTCATCACTCATCAGATATCCAGTGGTGGAAAGTAACTAAGGACATTTGCTCAAGTACTGTACTTAAGTACCATTTTGAGGTATTTTTTACTGTACTGGAGTATTTCCAATTTTCAGCACTTTTACTTCTACTCCACTGTATCTCAAAGGAAAATATTATATGTTTACTCCTCTACAGTTATTTGAAAACTTTAGTTACTAGTTACTTTGTAGATTTTGATTATTATTACAAAACGTTTACCAGTACAGCTCAATATACATTTCGGCCATTTGAAAATAGCCGATCTACAAGCTCACAATGTTGCCTTGCGACGCATTGTGAGCATGTAGATCTGCTTTCCTTTTTACATTGTATGCATTCGAAAACTTGTGAAATCGGACATTCTGCCTAATGTACTTTAAGCACATGCTGATACCAATTCTGTTGTACTTTTACTCAAGCAATTTTTGATTACCGGACTTTTACTTGTATTGTGAGTATTTCTACATTGCAGTATTGATATTTTTACTTAAGTAAAAAAAAATTGACTACTTTTTCCACCACTGTGACTGTCAGATGTCCAGCTAAGTGTTGTGCGCACCCATGCTCTTGTCTCCGGTCCCACTCCGATGAGGTCGGCCTCCAAAGGTGCTCTGTACAGGGGTCCACCACTTTAAATCAGTGGTGGAATGGTTACTCAGATGTTTTTACTTTAGTAAAAGTAGCAATACCACAATATTAATTATGTTACAAGTAAAAGGTCTGTTTTCAAAACGTTACTTGAGTAAAAGTTCAAAAGTATTGGCATCAAAATATACTTAAAGTACCTAAAGTAAAATTACTAAAATGACTAAACTAAAATGTTTGAAAATAGCAGCTTGTAGATCAGCTATTTTCAAAAAGCCTATGTATCAAATAGGGCTGAAGTGGTTTATTTAAAAATACCTCCAAATTGTTCTTAAGTAGTCTACTTGAGTAAATGTACTTAGTTACTTTACACCACCGCTGTAAATAAACAAAATTGAGAGTGATATCCTGGTATAAGGATGGAACAAAAAAGTTGATGCATTTAGTTCCATGAGTGTCCAGCAGATGGCAGGCATTACTCAACAATATAGAGGGAAATGAGAGGGACCTTGTGCTGACTGCAACAGGTTCGGTAACACACACTGACATGTTTGGTAACTACTAACTTTTCAGGCCATTACATTTAGTTTGACTCAGCTCCAACGATAACTATTGTGCAAATAGCCAAACTACAAGCGTGTTACTTTTGTTGCAGTAATAGCCTTATTTTTTTTTTTTTTTTTTTTTGCAGTATTAAAAAGGTCTTAAAAGTCCTTAAATTGCCACTTTCAGAAATGATGCCCAGTATACACTTATACTGTATGTTGGTTTGCTTACTGTTGAGTGAGAAAACAATGTTGCACATTAATCTAATCACCTGGGGTTCCCGACCCCCAGTTTAGGAACCACTGTGGTAACACTGAAATGTTTGGGAACGGTTCGGGAAAAGCCATGAACAGAAGCTGTCATCTGTTCATCATTTCCGTTTACCAAGATGTAACTTTAAAGTATAATTTTGAAATGTCATTGCTGCTAAGCATGTTTTTAATGTATATTTATAGTAGGCTGTGTTTAGAATGTTTCATTTCTGCTAAGCAGCCAACTACATCATGCAGTAACGATTTGATTTTGATTTACAGTGGGACAAATTTTACTCAACCTCAAAGACCGAATACAATAACGCTCGCCCCCAAAATGGCTCGGAACGGTTGCCGCCAGGTATTCCTAAACGTAACCTCAGTAAAACTATGCCTAAACCTAACCTTATTCCTAACCTTAACCTCAATACAACTATGCCTAAACCTAACCTCATTCCTAACCTTAACCTCAATACAACTATGCCTAAACCTAACCTTATTCCTAACCTTAACCTCAATACAACTATGCCTAAACCTAACCTTATTCCTAACCTTAACCTCAGTAAAACTATGCCTATAAACCTAACCTTATTCCTAACCTTGACCTCAGTAAAACTATGCCTAAACCTAACCTTATTCCTAACCTTAACCTCAGTAAAACTATGCCTAAACCTAACCTTATTCCTAACCTTAACCTCAGTAAAACTCTGCCTAAACCTACAGTAACCTTATTCCTAACCTCAGTAAAACTATGCCTAAACCTAACCTTATTCCTAACCTCAGTAAAACTATGCCTAAACCTAACCTTGTCTGCATGTTTGAAAACCACTGGGTTAAACAATAATTAAAACATTAGGAAGCAAGGCCAAATAAGCAACTACACTTTGAAAACAATCCCAAAAACCTGCAACTACCGATATTTACAAGCGAAATTAGAGAGAAACGAGCCCAAAGTCATTATAAGCAGATATGGCAACACTGATAACTGAGATGTTGGATAACACATACAGAGTGCTGCTCCGGATTGTAATTCCAGGGTGATGCAATCACTGTTGCCATGTCCGCTTATTATAAGCAACATTGGGCTTGTTTTACTGTAAAGTCGCTTGTAAATATTGGTTGTGCCAATATTTTGTGCCATGGACCTTCATAACAGATTTGTATTGTTAAATTGTTTAAAAAAAGATTCAAAATATGTCAAATTTTGTACAAGATTTTAAACAGCTGATCTACAAGCTCTCAATGCTTTGCGTCATAATGCGTTGTGAGCTTGTAGATTGGCCATTTTCTAATAGCCATGAATGTACATTCAAAAGTGGCCTAGTCGCTTCTTTTGTGCTCGTTTCCATAGACCTGGTTGCTTTTCTCTCGCGAAATCTGGCAACACTGGATGCAATCTGTGTGGAGATGGAAGCTCAATGGATTAAATAGGGGTGCTATTTTTGTTAGTTAAAAATATAAATAATAATAATAATCAATAAGGCCTGTTGTTTGTTCTGCTTGCGTCTGTCTGTCTGTCTCTGTTTGTACCCATAGGCCTACCTATGTATGACCCATACCTACATTAAGATGTCGTAAGCATAACAACAACAAAACTTAAAATCTCTCCCCCACGGACCGTTGCATAAGGTGTGTGTGTGTGTGTGTTGCGTACACGTGTGTGTGCCTTGTACACACACACACACACACACACACACACACACACACACACACACACACACACACACACACACACACTTGTCCTGACGCCCTCTCTGTCAGGAGGAGGAGGTGGTGGTACTCCTCTTGAATCCTAATGCAAGGATATACATTTCTCCCCCCGGGAGTCGGAGAGGAAGAGCCGGCAGCCTCGGCGCTGTCAGCCCACCATACTCTGTTACCTAAGTTCTAAAGTAGTCACGGTGTCTCACTCAAGTCCCCGAGCCAAACAACGCACACACACACACACAAGTGATTGAGCACAGATGTTTTCTCAGTAGCACTGTGTGTGTGTGTGTGTGTGTGTGTGTGTCTGTGTGTGTGTGTGTGACACATCTCTCTCACACACACACACACACACACACACTGTGTATTACTATACTTGTGATGACTAAATATCCACTCAAGTATAGCAGACTTTGAACAACAAACGTTGAGAGGGCCATTTTCCTGGTCCTCACAAGACAAATGGATGTTTTAACCTCACACACACTATGCCTGACCCCAGTGTTGTGTTATAGTTTTTTTCGGAAGGTATACGCTACGATACGATGCGCGTGGTCGTGGGTATACGCTCTCGCGTTTTCAATGGATGAAACCGTTTTTGAAGGTATACGGTAGCGACGAAAAAAAATCTCAAGGTATACGCCGTACACAGCATCTGACGGTAGAACACACCACTGCCTGACCCTAACCTTAACCCTAACCTCACAGAAATTATGCCTAAACCCAACCGTCCGTTCTCTAGATATAACTCCATGATTGTGACACTGGTACAGTAGATCGGCTGTTTTCTGTAATATGTCACATTGTGACGTGTTCAGAGCTTGTACCGCCTATTGCCGGTTATACGTTACATGTGTGAGCATGTAGATTGGCTGTTTTCAGTGCCACTCGCTAGCAATTTTGTCTTCTCATTTCTTTGTGTCATCACTTCCAATTTCCCTAGTTTAATCTGTATCCTGTGTGAGTTCTCTCTCCTGCATTTTCTGTTTACTAAAGAGCTGGAGAGACACGGAGACTCCTGTTACTGAACAAACACTCTAGGCCAATGAGGACTATCAGAATGTACAGCTATTTAACACTTATTTTAACTAACTAAAAATATCACTTACCCTACCTGAAGTCTTAAGCGTGTATAGAAAATGCCATCCTAAAATGTTTAACGTCCTCACAAGTATAGTGATACAAATGTGTGCGTGCGCATGTGCGTGCTACACTCTCCATGGGGTGATTATGATGATGATGATCCCTTCATGTGGTTCCTGTTGGACAGTTAAGTTGTACATAAAGGGTTTTGCAGCGCAGTATCATTGCCAGGGGAACAGCTCTCTGCTAGTGTAAGTAACACTGTCACATATTATTAGCGTGACATTAGATTTAGGGCGCATGCTGTCCGTTACAAGCCTTTCGGACTTCGAAACACAAACACTTTATTCGACACGCGCGCGTCATTTTTCTCAGAATAGAGAGAGAACAGTTTTCAGAGCTTGGCACTGCAAGCTCTCTCTGTCTCTGTCTCTCTCTCTGTTTCTCTCTTCTCTCTCTCTCTTCCTATCTCTGTCTGTGTCTCTCTTCCTCTCTCTGTCTCTCTCTTTCTGTCTCTCTGTATGTCTCTCGTTCTCTCTCTGTCTCTCTCTCGTTCTCTCTGTCTGTCTGTCTCTATCTTTCTCTCTCTGTCTCTTTCTCTCTCTCTCTCTTCTCTCATATGCCGTAGATCTCTCACACTCTCTCTCACACACACACACATACACACATACACATACACATATACACACATACACATACACATACACACATACAATGAACAACACTGACGTCATGCACTTAACTTATATGTCAAATGTGACATTGCAGGTCAATACAAATGCCAATAGACCACAATATGGTATCCGGGGGGAAGGACGTCAATGAATGAAATATTTTGTGCGCTAGAAAGCAAGTACCCCATTACTTTAACGTATACTCACGTATACATTTGACATAGCAACGTTCACTTGTAGTTAAGTCATACTTGACTAGGAATAGATACTTTGACTCAAGTACTGAGGTTGAGTACTTTGTCCACCCCCGGAGATTCCATATAGATTCTAAGCTTTCTGCAAGCAAACGCGAGCTCGGAGAACATGGTGACACCAAGGCAGTGTCACACATCATGTTCTGAAAACACACACACACGCACGCACGCACGCACACACACAATAAGCCACATTACATGACCGGAAGATATGTTAGTCAGAAGTGCAGTTGCAGAAGTACAAAAACAAGAAAGTTACAGAAAGTACTCCTTTCATCGATGTATTTGCCTCACCCGGAAAAGGCAATTAAAAAAACATATTTTTCTTATACATTTAGTAAATGTGTGAAATGGGATATTGTGCATAATGCAAACTGTTACTTGTGGTACTTTAAGTATAATGTTGACGCCAATGCTTTTGTACTTTTTACTCAGATATTGTGTTATTGCTACATTTACTGAAGTAAAACAATTGAGTACTTCTTGAATTAATACCAGGAAAGGACAATCATTTCCAAACAAAGAAAGTCAAACAATGACGCATTGAAATGACATAAGGATTTGCAGTGAGTCAACTTCGACTGTTAGAAAATGCAAGACGTCATGAAAAAAGGGTTCAGTATAAATACATTCAGTATATAAACCTACTTAATGACAATGACACTGTAAACTTTTTCATAAATATACAAAAGGATAAAAAAAACTATCTCTGTCGGGTGGAATCCTAATATGTCCAAAACTGCTTCTTTTCAGGAATCAAAAAAAAAAAAAGATTAGCAATGCTTTTGTGTGATGCTGTATTATGATCAAGTAGGACGTTAATTTACGAAAAAACGCAAAAGGTTAGAATATGGAGATAAGAGGTTTTTCTGCGCGCCAGCAACGATATTCTCCATAACTCTTGTTGTGGAGTTGTATGCACGGTAGTTTCAAGTTTGTTAGTTCTCTCTCTATGTTGCCAAAGCCTTTTATTTTTATTTCACTTTAACTGCAACGTTTTGTCAACTCTAGTTTTCGTGCTGTTGGACACACAAAGCCATCCATTCATTCCCGCGGGGAGGAGTATGTGTCCAGCACACAGGTGTGAGGAATGACCGTCGGTGCAGAGGATGGACAGCGGTTGTTTGTGGAGGCCTTGTGTCCAGGCATGTGGAAGGTAGGTGTGAAAGATAATCAAACCCCACCGCAGGTTAACCCAGGCCTCCATGGGAGAGCCGAGCAGTCCGGGCAAGGGTTGGTGTTGCCATGTCTGCTTATTATAAGCGACGTTGGGACTTTTTTTTCTGTAAAGTTGCCTGTAAATATTGGTGGTTGCGGGTTGCAGGTTTTTTGGACTTCTTTCTTAAGTGTAGTTATTTGGGCTAAAAGGATAACGCAAGAAAGGTCCTGGGGATTGTGGTCCTATATTTAATTATCATTTAAACCAGTGGTTCTCAAATATGTTCATGTCATGGACCCCTAAATTAATATTTGTCCATAAACCTCATCTAAAAATGTTTTATATTCCAAATATTCCACAATTTATTTCACGATTCTTTTGAAAATAGTCAATCTACCGACTTGTTGTGAGCTTGTAGATCGGCTATTTCCAAATAGCCGATGCATACAGTATATTAGCTTTAAAGTTCTCGTGTGGCCTATAGTCGCCTCTTTTGGGCTTGTTTTCCTAGTCCAGGTTGCTTATTTATCACACAAAATCTGGCAACACTGGCTAGGGTCCACATACATACACAACATTTGGCATCCGAGAAGCACACAGACCACCACACCAAGGATTCTACTACACCCAGAGAGACGCCACAGGTATGATGAGAACACTAGCCAGGAGACACAATGTTGCTTATTCTGCTGGATCGAATGGAAATATTCTTCTTTGCTTTGTTTAGATCAGTGCCTCTCAAACCTTTTCAAGTCAAGGTTTTGTGCCAGGGGCTTCTATGCATGAATTTCACAGGACGACACCGACCATAAATAATACACATTTTAGGAAGGAAGCCTATAAAATCTGCCCTTGCCTCCGGGTCGGACTTTGGACATGTCTGATTTAGACATCAACCCATTAAGACCTGAGGCCAATTCTACCAAATGCCTTCTAAATCAGTAGTTCTCACAACCTTTGTGTGCCAAGGACCCCCAAAAGGATATGTATTCGGCCACGGACCCGCATCTGAAAATGTTTTGTACCAGGGACCCCTAGAAGAGAAGATTTGTGTTAAAAAATAAATCAAAATAATTTTCAAACACTTTCAAGATTTTTCAAAAATGTTCAAAAATAGCAGATGTACAAGCTTGCAGCATATGTCTGCTATGTTTTAATAGCCAACGCTAAAATCTAAAATGACACAGATGCTTTCTTGGTTTTGATGGGTTAAAGGGAAGATGTAAAGTTTGTAGCGTTTAATGTTAATGGAGTTTGGTGACAGGTATTTAAACAGCAAATGCACTGTATTGTGTGGCGTTTTGTTCAGATCTATTTATTGTAAAACTTTGAATCTCAATCTAACATCCCCCCCCCCCTCTTTGTATCAATATATTTGTATTCTGCAAGGAGATGGCAAGGCAGAACGAGACAGCCTTCTTTCTCTCTTTCTTTTCCCATGTTATTGTAAACTTCATCAAGTTTGACTTAACAAAGGATCAACACAGCAGCATCCCTGGTGTTTCACCGTTGTAGTTTTTGTTGCTTTTGGACAGAAACCTTGTATCTCCATACAGTATTTCAATTTTGTATGTTTTTTTCCCCCCGTAAATGAATGCCCTATTTCGTGAGTGTCTCACGAAAGACATGAAAATAGCCGATCTACAAGCTCACAACGGGTCACAACACGTCACAACGTGATGCGTTGTGAGCTTGTTTTTACATTTTTATGTTGTATTATAATTATTTTTTAACTGAAATCTTTGCTTCTGGAGGTCCCTGCATGGTACAACATATTTTTGAGATGAGGGTCTGTAGCCAAATACATACAATTTAGGCGGTCCTTGACATGAAAGAGTTTGAGAACCAGAATAGGTTTAATGCCTGTGTGGAATCAACACACAGTACAGGGATTCAGGCCTAGAACATGGCCTCCAACTTGAATGATAAATGTTGAACCAACGAAGAGGAAAGCTAACAAGAGCTTTTGATTAAATAACATTGTATTCATTGAAACACAAGTTCCTTTTTTTCCCCTCCCCCATTTCCTGAAAAGTCATCATTTTGGCATGGATTAAAGTTCTCAGTCATTTGGATTCCATGGAAGCCAGCATGTCTTCTATGAAAGCATGATGTGCCCCGAAAATAGCAATCGCGATAGAAAATAGCGATCTACACGTAGATCGTAGATCGATCTACACGATCTACACGTAGATCTACAAGTAGATCTGCTATTTTCGGTCATTTAGTTATTTTAAGATTAAAGAGTATTGTAAGTGATCAAACTAGCAGTAGAGTACATGTTCCGAAGCATCTTCCATAAACATGAATGGTCTGAGAAATGTCATAAAAGCAAAAGGTTAAAACCTCAATCTGTGATTCCTTCAACTGGTTGGCTGTATTATGGAACAGCATGCAATATAAGGTCAAACTTCCAGTCATGCGATTGTATTTTGCTTTATTGTTTTGGATATACAGGGTTTCCACCCGTCAGTGACGTGTTGCTTCTTTCTATGTTCTAGTGAAAAGACAATAAAACACCTCCCCAGCCAGCCATGGAGGTCCATCTGTTCCGCTCGCTGCTCCTGTGTGTCTTGCTGCTCGGAGGACTGCTGTGTCTAGCCGGTAAGAAGACAGAGCCTTTTGTTGTCTTTTGAATGGATTAATTATGTCCTGGCCAACAAGCACGATGCATTGAAATTCTTCCATTAGGAATAACCCCTTGAGATTTCTTTCAGTTTCGTTTATTAGCGCTGTGAAGTTGGTCGAACGGCCAAGGCTCCCAAGATCAGACAACATCCATGAATGCCATTTTTGGGTGTTTTTATTTCTCTCAAAAACACCCCCCAACAAAAAGTAGGCCTATGTGCAGCGTATGTACAGTGGAACAATTATAAGCATAACTTGGAAGGTATTCATTAATTAATTCATCCGCTTCTGCCAGCGGTTTTACCTTATTTTGAGTCTTTTTGACGATCCACAGAAAAAAAAAATCAACACGGATGTAAACAAACGATGTCTCGGTGGAAAGACGAGTCTCTTCTTTCGCCCTCTAGCGTAATAACTAAGAAACTCCAGATGATGTAATATTACGTCATTGGCAGTCAATGTGTTAAGACATGCAAATAACACTTGAAGGGAAAACTATAAGAAGACAATCCAAAACTACAATAAACTGTGACAGGCTAAACCTTCTGCAAAGGCCCTGGCATTTCTCTCCTGCTCATGCTTGTTGCTTCACGTCTAACCACAATGAACTGTCAGCACTTCCAACCTGCCTTTTCTATCAGGTGGACCCTACCAATTGACATCAAATTAGTAATTGGTAAACGCTTAACACTCTTATGAAGCAAACACATGGCCCGCCCATGAGTCATTTACGCAATAACTACCAGTTCTGGCGAATAGTTGGTTGTTGTTTTGTTTGTTTGTTTATTTGTTTGTTGGTTTTTCGTTGTTTTTGATGTAAAGCATCCTTGGGTTTATGAAAGGCGCTATATAAATTCAAGCTATTATTATTATTATTATTTATCTTAAACCTAACACAGAACACCCCTCCTCCTCGGTACTTGGCACCCTCCTAATCTACAGAGGCGTGCCAGCACTGCAGAGGAGAGACAGGTGATCAACAATGAATTCCACAGTACAACAAACAAACAAACATGTTTCAAATTATAGTCCTTGTTAAGTGTACATTGTCCACAAATGCATTCATGTGTTAAGACATGTAACACAGACTAATTAAAAAGACATTTACAATTGCTGGCTGATGGTGAGCCAGGTATATATATATATCCGGCATAACAAAATCTTTCTTTCTCTTCTTTCTTTCTTTCTTCCCTCCCTCCTTCTCTCTCTCTTTTCACACACTGTCACACAGACCCAGGCGGGTCTATGTATGTTCCATTTACAGACACTTGTCACAGTGTCATGTCTGTGATGCCGCTCCAAGGTCACCTTCAGCTCTGACAAGCTGTTATCTGGCCACCTGTCCCCCCCCCCCCCCCCCCCCACACAAACGGAGTTCATTGTTGTCGGGCAGAAACCTCGTATCTCCATGTTTCAACTTGCGAGTAATTATTTAATTAAGGATAACGGGTGGAAGTTTAAGTTCTCACTCCTTTTCGAATATGTTTGCATTACCTCGTTTTTCTTCTTCTTGTTTCTTTTTGTGCTATAGGCCCATTTACCTTGATATGAAGTGTTTTTCTTTGTGAGTCAGTAACAGGAGTCTCCATGTCTCTCCAGCTCTTTATTAAACAGAAAAGGCATTTTTCATGTCAGGATACCAATTGTATCCAATCAGAGATAGAGAACTTGGCACTGGGTGTAAAAAATAGGGGTTACAAAATTGTGGGATAAACATTTAGAAAAAAAGAAGAAAAAAGAGATAGAGAACTCGGACAGGATACAGTGAGTGGATTAAACAAGTGAAATTGGAAGTGACACAAAGACTGGAACACTATAAAGATAAAGCTGATGTTTATCAAAGAGCTGAAGAGACATGGAGACTCCTGTTACTGGACAAACACTCAATCAGAATATAGTGCTTTTAACAAAATAAAATAAAAACGTTATTTGTCTTAACCAAAACATATCACTTACCCTACCTTTACAAGTGAAAGTGGTTAAGTGTGTATGTGGGTTTTTATTAATATATATATATAACAAATAAAAAGTATTGACAGTATTAACTAAATAATAACTACATTAGGTCCATTTGTAACACATGTCATGTTGGTTTTCTTTTTTTCTTTTTCTGAAAAGTAACAGTTTTGGACATACAAGGTTTCCACCCGACAGTGACATGGTGTTTCGTGATCTTCCAGCGGTCTGGTTGCTATATAACGTCCGGCGGCCGGCCATGTGGTCCCACGACACCGCGTGTCCCACCCTAATGGTGGCAGTGGTGAAAAGTAATAGAGTACATTTACTTAACCCATTACAACCGGGAAAGCATCTGTGTCATTTTAGATATTATATATATATATATATATATATATATAACATACATTTTTCGTATCGCTACTTGATTAAAGGGCCATTCAGAATGAGCACTAACTACAATGATAACTGTAACTATATCGTTCACTATTGTATTTATTTTTTATAGTTGGTGTGAACTCTGCCATCCACTTGACTTAGAACAAATTTTAAAACTATGTTTTTGTCATATTTGTTATATATTATTTTGTTATAGATATAGTGCTCGGTGTGAATGGCCCTTTAAGGGTTAGATTGAGTTCTCCTTCCTCCACTGCTAATGGGTTTCTCACCTCTTCTCACTGTGTGTGTGTGTGTGTGTGTGTGTGTGTGTGTGTGCGTGTGCGTGTGCGTGTGCGCGTGCGTGCGTGCGTGCGTGCGTGCGTGCGTGCTTCTGCAAACATTTGAGACAGTTATTTGCTTACAATTCCAGTTGGGGTTAGGATTAGATATTTAGGGGTTGGATTTATTCCCTGCCAGTTGTGCGCTGGTGAAATGCACCGGAAAAAGCAGATCTACAAATTCACACGTGTGTTGGGCTGCAATGCCTGTAGATTGGCTTTTATCGATAAAAAAATAAAATAAAGTAAAAATCAGAGGGGTTGATATTTTCTTAACCACTTACCCTATATACTTATTCTGGAACATATAGCGAAAAAAGCCAGTCTACAGTCTCAGAACCGGTCCCACAATGAGGTGTAAATCTGCTATTTTCAATGTGTATTCATTTTTAATTTAGAAAAGTTCAGAAAAAACAAATTTGCCAGGGTTAATCTGTTTTTAAAATACCAACATAACAATTAAAAAATGCACCGTTCCCTTTTTTTCTCAAAGACAACTGACATGAAACGTATAATACCCGGTCTGTCTGTCTGTCACGTTGAAGCAGGGTTCATTGTGACACCAGGGGGATGGATATATGAGAGGTATGGTGTGTGGGTATTGACCCGTGTGGTTTTTCCTGAAACCTGTGAATGTAAAGGAAACGGGCTCTCTCTGCTCGTATTTCGTCTCTGTCGGGTGGAAACCTCATATGTCCAAAACCGTTACTTTACAGGATTCAAATGAAAAAACCGCAGATCCGCAAGCTCGAAATGCGTAGCTTCGCGCTGCGTTGCGAGCTTGCGGATCTGCTACTTTTGATGCTTTCGTGTTACGCTGTAGTATGATCAAGTAGGCCGTTAATCCCCCCCCCCCCCCCCCCCCCAAAAAAAAAGAAACGCTTAGAATGTGGAGAAAGGAGGTTTCTAACCCGACAGCAACACTATAAATGCAGAGCAGCTCAAACAAGGCTCATGGTGAAGCGCTGAATAAAAGGCACCGCTTCATTAATTTTTCAACGGCGGTGACTTGATTGAGTCATCCGCCCGTCAAATCCGTTTGCGTGCAATGGATAAAAGAAATGTATATTCATACTTTTCCCTTCTTTTCATTTCAGGAGCAGAGGACACCGAGGCCAGTGAAGGTACGGTATGAACTCAGTGACAGCGGTTCTCAAAGTAGGGTCCTAGGGGAACTTTGTGGGGCAGGGGGGGGGGGGGGGGGGGGCTTTCCAGGGGCCCGTTAAAGAACTCACAAAAACACATTGAACATCCTGTTAAACCTTCAAATTAAAACCGTCTGATAATGCAAACAATGACACGTGCGTACTGCGTGTATGCGCGTTCTCGCGCGTGGCTATACTGTATGGAAAACTCGCTCCTCCGTTCTTCACTTGATGTGCAGATTTCCGAACGAACCTGACCACTGAATGTACCGCTATAGGCTGCTATCTTGTGTTAAAAGCATTTTAACACACTCTTAAATTGAGTGACTGTCTGTAGGCTATTTACTGCATGTAATCACGGCTAACAGGGTAGACAACGGGTCCATTATTTGACGGGCGGGGCGGGGCGGTTTTGTATTTTGATATAATCACGGGTGACGGGTCGGTCTACGGATCTGATTATTGGCGGGCGGGGAGGGTGCGGGTTGTCAAAATTGGACCCGTGCAGGACTCTGCTGTGCTGACATCTACAGTATCAATCAATTAAGCACACCAGGTGCTCGTTGGTTGATGGAGCGACTCATGGGGAGGTCACTCTGAATTACTACTTGAGCCTTTTGCACACCTACATAATGATGATACATGAATATATATTACGATATAAAATGAATCGCTAATTTTCATGGTTAACACATTTTTTTAATTAGTTAACCATGTAAAACCCTCTAGCCTTGATGAACTGTACCTGAGTTGCCTCTGTATTTGGACCATCTACACCAAATCTAGCCAAAAAACAATTTACGTTATGAGCCAATTTACAAGCTGGACACACCGCAATGGGACACATTGTGAGCGTGCGGATCGGCTATTTTTGGCTAATAATACCTCCCCCCCCTCCCCCCAGAATATGGTTGCTGTGGTCCAAGTGGTTAATTCATTTGAGCATCACATCATACATTTGAACCATAGACTGCAATAAGGATGAAGGGAGCCTCATTGGTTTCTACAAACCCGTTTTGAAACCACTTTTTCGGGTAATTCAAATCCACCATATTGGAACTCCCAGTCCCGAAAAGCAAAAAGAAACAAATGCTATTGGCTGGAAGGGCGGTGAGGGTGGTGCTTCACTCAGTAGAACCAGTAGAAGCCCTAGAAGTATACCCTACCTAAATGATGGGACCATCATTTGTTAAACACATATCATGATAATTGAAAAAATACATTAAACCATGCAGCGTCTGAAAGCTGAAAACATTTCTCAAAATATACTAAGGTAATAAAATCAAGCCTAAAGTCCGGCCAAAACCTCATTCACTAGAATGGAGTGTTAGTTTTTCTGCAGCCAGCAGGAGGGGAAATAGCGACATCTGCTGGGCCATTAAAGAGAACTGCAGGGGAACCGGCTATTCCTTAAAGAGGTGGTGCCATAGTTTTGCGCTTTTTTTGTTTTTCGTGTGTCTATAAGGTTGATAGAACTTCATTAAGCCCACTGGTGGTGTTTTTATGGTGTTTTATGTCTTCTCTGACTATTTTGAGTTTCTACCTGGAGGCTGAAACCTTGAGGGTCAAACGTGCCAATAGAAAAACAGCGCTTTTAGTGACATAGTAAAAACATAACCTCCCCCTCATTATCATAACACAACAGGTGTGGGCATGAGGAGGAGGAGGGACTAGGACAGGTGGGTGGTGCTAAGGTGGTGGAGGAGGTGCTAAGGTGAGAACCAGGTATACTTAATGAACTGGAGGCGTGTCCACATAAAAACATAATTTTAACAATTTCTGTACACTTTTTTGAAAAGAATCATCCTAGTATAACCATTATACATGATGATCATGTTTTGGGGGGGGGGGGGGGGGGCATCACTGAAAATCACAGCACCCCGTCTTTAATGGCCTCATTAAAAAAAAAGATGCTTGCTGCCTGATTTGAACGCTGTCCTTGTACGTGCTGCAGGGGGCGCCACCAGGGAGAAGCGAGGTGTCCCCAACTGGGCTCTGACCTCGGACGACTTCTTCGGCTGGGTGGAGGAGCTGCGGAAGCACGCCGGCTACGAGAAGATCGACGACCTGGCCCGGACCTTCTGGGCCCACTTCCCGTCCGCCGGTGGCCTCGGCTACGGCACCCATGAGCCCGAGGAGTGAGCGAGGAGGAACACAACACGGCTCGCCACCCGGTTGGTTGGGGGGACGAAGTACTCGACCGACTCCAGTACTTAACCCATTAAAACCCGGGAAAGCATGCATCTGTGTCATTTTTTTATTTTAGCGTTGGCTATAAAAAATCACACCCTGTGTGAAGTGAGTGGTGTCTTGCTTAGCTTGGCTAACATGTTCAATCAGCCAAGCTAACATGTCCAATGTTAGCTTGGCTGATGGCACTGATGTCACTTTGAAACATATAAACAATGTTTCAAAGTGACACACCTATTTATAGGGCTCTATTTCGTCATGCGTCTCGCTGGCCAATCAAAGCACACCCTTTCAACATATTGTCACGTGTCACGTGATGCTTGACCAATGTTAGCTTGGTGGACACACGGACATACAGACATACGGACACACAGACAAATCCACGTATGGGAGTGGTTGCCTTCGGCACCACTCAAAAAATAGCAGATCTAGAAAGTTCACGTCACGAAAGCGAGCTTGTACACCATCTTCTCTTCTGGGGGTGGGGGTCCCGGGCATAAAACATTTTCAGATGGGGGGTTGACACGAAAAAGTTTGAGAACTACTCATTTAGAAGGCATTTGTAGATTCAGTCTCAGGTAAAAAAAAGAAGAAGAAATGTATTAAAATATGCTGAGTTATCTACAGAAGGACTGAAATGTGTAACTTTTAGGGGGTCCACTCGAACTATCTTAGTTCAGTGGTTCCCAAATGTTTTACTTTGCATTAGGCCACAGACCCCCATAACTCTGCTGGGCTGAGGGGGACCCCCTGGGAATTTGGTCCCCACTCCTCGGGGCATCAAAGTATAAATACTCATGGTGAAATATCACTCTACTACAAGTAAGAAATTTGCTCTCTACAATTAGTACTTTCACTTTGACTTATTTTGTTTTTGTTGCAAAAATGGCAAGAAATATCAGATCTTTACACTGTAGTATGACAAAGTAGGGCATTCATTTACAGAAAAAAACTCAAACTCAAAATATGGAGATACAAGGTTTCATGAATGTTTTATGTATTGTAATAATCTCCAAGTTAATTGAATTTTGGTGAAATGATTATTATTGCTCCTCGTTTGGCTGGGGATTCCCCCTGGAGCCCCCTCAAGGACCCCCTGGGGGTTTGAAGATGCGGTACAATCTTTTTGTAGTTGTCCTGCCTCTGCAAATTACCAAATTAAATTGGAATTAACTTCTGTATTCCTGCCAAAAGCAATAAACCTGTCGAGCCGTTCAGTGTGTGTGCGCGCGCGTGCGTGCGCGCGTGCGTGCGTGTGTGTGTGTGTGCACGTGCGCGCATTCATTATATCTGCCTATAATTCCGAAAAGGAAATCTATGTATTTAATTCAGTCTCACCAGAAGCAGGGCTAAAACATTCCCAACAGCCATAAAAAGTAATGACTAGGGGGGTTATCAAAAGCAGAGGCATGGATTTAAATTACACTTAATTTACAGTAAAAACATCTACAAGTGTGCAACGTGTCAAGCGTTGTGATTCCGTAGATCTCTAAATCCTGTGAAGCTAATAATTGAATTGTCAGTCTCTTACAGGGCTCTATGGCACAGACATGAAATTGGGGTTTTGTAAACACATCCTTATGTGGCACAGAAGATATCCACACGTTTCCTAGGGAGCTTTACTGGGGGAAAAGGGGATGTGTGTGAATTATGGGCATCACTTCCTTGTCAGTCATTCATTTCATTTGAATGAGCCGTGTCAGTTAAGTAAATCAAAAAGGGTCACACTAGTCTGCCTACTTTCCCTACAAGATCAACCTCCACACAGCTGATTGAAACGACCAACGATCAATCAGTCACTAATCCCCATACAGAGATACTAGGGCCCCGTTTAGACTGGCAGCCAGTGGTGGAAAAAGTACTCAAACGTAAAAGTATCAATACTGCAATGTAGAAGTACTCTGTTACAAGTAAAAGTCCGGAATTCAAAATTTACTTGAGTAAAAGTACAAAAGTATTGGTATCAAAATGTACTTATAGCCAAAAGTTTACTAAAATGTTTGAAAATAGCAGATCTACAAGCTTTCGTCGCGATGCAACGCGTTGTGAGCTTGTAGACCGGATATTTTCAAATAGTCTAGGTTTAAAATAGAGCCAAAGGGGTTAATGTATGTTTTATAATGTAATCTATGCCATGCTCAAGCGCTCCCAGCTGAGATGGGCTGGCCATGTCTGCCGCATGCCAGATGAACGCCTACCAAAAAGGCTGCTGTACGGTGAACTACACCATGGCAAGCGCTCACGCGGCGGTCAGCGGAAACGCTATAAGGACACCCTAAAGGCGAGTCTCAAAAGCTGTGGTCTGGATCCAGAGACCTGGGAGGCCGATGCCCAACACCGCTCCAACTGGCGCTCTGCAGTCAAGCATGGTGTAGCAGAGTCTGAAAAGCGCCGCATCCATGAAGCTGAACTGAAGCGACAGCTCCGCAAAACCAGAGCCAGTTCCTCCCTCTCACTCAACCATCCTTCAGCCATCACATGCCCTCACTGCAACCGGACATTTCGTGCGAGGATCGGCCTCATCAGCCATCTCCGCACCCACAAGACATCGTGAAGTTAATGGTCATCTTCGCACGCGAAGGACGAACTTGGAAAAACTAGTAATTAAGTTTTCAAATAATTGTAGACAGTGGAGTAAAAGTACAATATTTGCTTCTGAGATGTAGTGGAGTAGAAGTAAAAGTATAGACAATTGGAAATACTTCAGTAAAGTGAAAGTATACCTAAGTACATTACTTGAGTAAATGTACTTAGTTACTTTACACCACTGCTGGCAGCCAAATCCAGCCTGAATCAGATCTATGCCATATCCAGATTGGAATCCGATTTGTTTTATGAAGTCTGAACAGAGACAAGTCACATGGAATCAGATTTTTAGGAATCTGACTTGAGCCACATTCAGAGGTGGTTTCTAAAGATGTGTCTCAGTCTGAACGCAGTAACCTGCTCTAACCACCTCTAACCAGTCGCATGTCAAACTGTCCAAAACGTCACTTGCAGCGCCACCCGAGCGCCACTGACGCCATTACAGAGCGCGAGAATTGATTTTGAGTTAGGAGAGCGCAAGGGATGTAATGAAAACAAAACAATAGTGCGGCATAGGTTTTCTAGAAGAAATGGCGAGCAGCATTCAGTGGACAGAAATTCAAATGTCTCCATAGCACTTTGGGGGGATTCCTACAAGCGAAACTTTTAGGAATGTACAGGAGCAAGGCAATATATGAAGACATATCTCGCAATATCAACTCGAAATAGTGACAAACGCTCATAGACTCCACTGCATTCCGTGAACTTCCGGTTCTTTTGTCACTATTCGCCAGTAGAAGGCTATGTAGAAGACCTGGCCCGATGAAGTGAACGGAGGTGACGCAACTCTCCTTTATATGGCTCTGGGCTACAGCTAAGAGCAAGTGTCAAGAGCCATTGGTCATTCATTTGAATCAGCTGTGTGGAGGGAGATATTTTAGGGTAAGTAGATCTTTAAAAAAAAATCTGCCAGGTTGTGTTCCCACATTATTATTGACTGACAAAGATCACTCAAATTAATTGAATGACTGACAACAGAAAGGGATGCCCAGAATTCACCCAAGGCCTCAATAGGACACTGGAAACTTGTGGATATCAGGATTTCATAGACACAATTAAGGTCCCGGGTTCAAATCCAGCTGTTGGTACATTTTAACTCTGGATCTAAATCCTATCAGTCAATGATGCAGACTCGAGACCTGACTCGAGTCTGAGACTGGACTCGAGTATTACAACCCAAACAGCTTGTGACTAAATAATAACTACATTAGATCAATTGGAACACATGTTCTATTTTCCCATTTCCTGAAAAGTAACGGTTTTGGACATGCAAGGTTTCCGGCGATATGTACAGTATATGAAGCTGTGTCAGTGGTGGAAAAAGTACTCAGATATTTTAAGTAAAAGTGGCAATACCACAATGTAAAAATACTCTGTTACAAGTTAAAAGGCCTAAGTTCAAAATTGAGTAAAAGTACAAAAGTATTGGCATAAAAATATACTTAAAGTACCAAAAGTAAAAGTACAAAAATGTTAGAAAATAGGCCTAAAGTGGTTAAAGTATGTTTCATAATATAATAATTCGTATCTGAAAAGTAACTGGTAACTAAAGTAACCAACCAGTAACTAAGGTTTTCAAATAATTGTAGTGGAGTAAAAGTATAATATTTGCCTCTGATATGTAGTGGAGTAGAAGTAAAAGTACTGAAAATTGGAAATACTCCAGTAAAGTAAAATACCTCAAAATTGGAGTAAATGTACTTAGTTACTTTACACCACTGAGCTGTGTCTTTGTGGTGTGATACTTGGACAGCTTGAGGTTATATGGCACACCGTCAGCGTACTGACAGATGCACGGCAAATCAACTCTCCTCCCTCGGCGTGAAGCGGTGGACCCTCTGAAAGCCTAATGGACCGTCGTAGTGAACATTGCCCACTCAAGAATGCAGCTCCACAGTCGACGCAAACACGCTTTTCATCTCCTCTCACTCTCACTCTCCTCCTTTAGTAGTAATGGACGGAGTACTCCATTTTTTTAAGTAGCAATACCACAATGTAGAAATACCCGGTTACAAGTAAATCAAAATATCTCATCTCTATATTTTAACTTTTTTGGGTTTTTTTTTTTCTCGCAAATTAACGTTGATCATACTTCAGCGTCACACAAACGCATTAAAAGTAGCAGATCTACTCGCGCCGCGTTTTGAGCGTGTGGTCGATCTGCTGCTTTTTCTGCTTTCGAATGTGAATCCCGAAAAGAAACTTTGGACATATGAGGTTTCCACCCGACAGAGACGATATACTGTATTCAAAGCACCAAAAGTAAAAGTGGCCATTATGCAGAGTGTCCAATGTTCACAAAGTTTTCAAGATTTGTCAAAATGTTTTGAAAATAGCCGATTTACAAGTATAAAATAGGGCTTAATTGGTTAATGTGTGTTTCGTTCTAATACGTCTAAATCTTCAAAATATAATAAAAACAAATCTACAAAGTAACTTTCATATAGTGGAGGAAAAAGTTAAACTTTTGCCATTTTAGATTTCTTTGGCTATTTAAAAAAAAGCAGATCTACAAGCTCATAGCGATACGAGCTTGTAGATCTGCTATTTTTGATTTTTTTGGGGGGCAAATCTATGAATAAATATATATATCTTAAAAAAAACAATTCTAAATATTTTGTAGAATCGGAACCTCAGGTCTTAATGGGTTAAAAAAAGCATTGGGCACACTCAAGCAAAGTAAAAGTACCTCAAGATTGTACTTAACCACTTAAACCCCAGCATCCATATTGCGGGGAAAGCTTTTTCCGAAAATAGCCGATCGATCGGCTATTTTCAGCGAAACGCTTTCCGCACAATAACAGGAAAACAGAAAAGATACTAGTGTAAGAGCCCTGAGGGACTCCGGTCAACCATAATAGGGTTTAAGTGGTTAAGTGCAGTACTTGAGTAAACGTACTCGGTTACTTTCCACCCCTGTGTGTACTTCCCGACACATTGTCGTCCCCCCGCTGTCCCTTTGACTGTCCTCTTGAGGCTCCGACTTGCTTCAAAGTCGAGAGCAAAGAAATTATCTTGGAACATGAAATAACTTCCTCTTTTTCTTAACCCATTAAGACCTGAGGCCGATTTTTTTAACTGTTTTCTGAATAACAGACGTATGTTGCTATATCAGTGGTTCACGTTTTCACAGGGGCGTAGAACCACATTCTGGGCCCTGGGGACAAGGATTCACTGTGGGCCCCCCTAGGACCCCTTAGGGAAAAAAATGCTTTACCTGGGGCCCTAGTAACTCAGTCTCCGTCCCACTTACCCCCCCCCCTGCAACTCCCCTGCGTTTTCATGTCAAGGACCCCCCAAAAAAAATTATATGTATTTGGATATGGGCCCCCAAAATATGTTGTGCCAGGGACCTAAAGAAGCAAAGATTTGAGTTTAAAAATGTTGCTTTAAAAATATATATATTCAAAGATTTGCACTATGAGCTTGTATATCTGCTATTTTTGAATAGCCAAAGTATAGTGACACAGATGCTTTCCCGGTTTTAATCGGCTAAAGGAAAAGGAAGGAGTTGGGGGCGGGGGGGGGGGGGTATTTTTTGTTCATGTGCGCCAACATCTGTCTGACCCCTGAGATATATGTTGCATTTTCTGCATGGATTTATGCCCTCCAGGGAGTGTGTGTGTGGGGGAGAAGGGTGGGACTTGAAAGAAGTTGAAATGCTCTCAGAAAAAAGGGGGATGTGGGTGCGGGGTCAGGAAGAGACGAGATAGAAAAACATCCTCGAGGGGTGTGTTCCCACAAAATGTCACGAAACGTGGTCCCTCCCAGTGGTGGAAAAAGTACTCACATTTTAGGTAAAAGTATCAATACTGCAACCTAGAAATACCCTGTTACAAGTAAAAGGCCCGTTTTCAAAATGTTACTTGAGTACAAGTACAAAAGTATTGGCATCAAAATATACTTAAAGTACCCAAAAGTAAAAGTACTAAAATGTTTGAAAATAGCAGATCTACAAGCTCTCAACGTGTCGCGATGCGACACGTTGTGAGCTTGTAGATCGGCTATTTTCAAATAGCCAGGTATAAAATGGGGCTGAAGTGGTTACTGTATGTTTCATAATATCATCATTTATATCTGAAAAGTAACTAACTAAAGTTTTCAAATAATTGTAGTGGAGTAAAAGTACAATATTTGCCTCTGAGATGTAGTAAAGTCAAAGTAAAAGTACTGAAAATTGGAAATACTCCAGTAAAGTGAAAAATTCCTCAGAAGTGTACTTAAAGGACGACTTCACCGATTTCAACCTATCTTCATATAATTGGTCCTCACTAATACTCAATGTTTTTTTCTACTCCGTCTGTATCTCAGAGGAGGGCTGTGGACAGTTCAAAGTCCCGTCTACCAGTGACATCATCAATGGGGAATCCAAGCTAATAGAAACTGCAGGCTTTCTATTCCTAGAAAGTTGCAATGCAATAAAAGAAGCCATTGTTCTCGTGTTAATACAAATCTAAATAAAAAATGTGAAATCTTGTTGGGGAAAAAAAACATGCCTAACGATGATGTCACTGGTAGACGGGTTTCTGGACTGTCCACAGCCCTCCTATGAGACACAGACCAAGTAGAAAAAAATTGTACCATTCTGGATTTTATCATGAGTATTAGTGAGGATCAATTATATGAAGATCGGTTGAAAATCGGTGAAGTCGTCCTTTAAGTACAGTACTTGAGTAAATGTACTTAGTTACTTTACACCACTGCCCCCCCCCAGTCTCTCTCATGGGAATCAGCATGCTGTCTAGTGATTGGATAAGTACTACAGCTTGGTTATGAAAAGGAGAGGAAGTCGTCACTCTGCTCTTCTCCTTTTGAAGCAGTGGTTCCCAAACATTTTCATGTCAAGGACCCACTAAATTGACATCTATATTTGGCCACAGACTCCCATTTGAAAACAGTGTTGTGCCAGGGACCCCCAGAAGAGAAGGATTTGGGTTCTTAAAGGAGCAGTTCACCCACAAAATAGCGTATTTTCTATCAATTGCACACGAAGCGTTGAATTCATGGAGATTTTTTTAGTTTTTGTCGCATTCATGAGCCAATAATTTGATCACGGTGTGACTGGTCAGCAGGAGACTCAATTGAGTCTCCTCGCTGGCACACGTTCACAATGTGTTGATGTAGATTGGCTATTTGAACTATTTTGAAATGTTTTTTTCAAAATAGTAAAACATACCTAAAAGGTTGAGGCATAAGGCATAAGATAGGGCCCTCGATCTCTGATTTTGGTTAGATTTTTAATATTTTTTTTACCGTTGAACGACGACATATTTTTGCAGAAAAGAACAACTTATTTATTGGCTGATATCTGATATGTCATAACCCAGGGCAAAGACTCGCTCGCACACAGGAGGGCATTCCTGGACGAGCGGTGGCAGGTCCTTCAGGTTGGAATGTTTGCTGTGTTTGGGCCTGCGGTGTGTGTGTGCGTGCGTGTGTGTGTGTGTGTGGAGGAGGCCCTATTCTCTCCGAGTCACTGACCCCGAGCAGTGAGGTGGGATCACAGCTTCATTCTCTTTAGAAGACACCATGGCTCTACATCACTTCTCTGTCTGTCTGAGAAGCCTGCTCATTACTGCAGCTCTCCTGGTCTGCTGCGTGGATTCAGGTAACTAGACAAACAATATCGCTGTGGCGTTGAAACCTTGTACAGTATATGTCCCAAAACTGCAGTGGTGGAAAAAGTACTCAAACTTTTTACTTGAAAAAATATCAATACTGCAATGTAGAAATAGTCTGTTACAAGTAAAAGTCCGGAATTCTAAATTTACTTGAGTAAAAGTACAAAAGTATTGGTACCAAAATGTGCTTAAAGTACCAAAAGTAGAAAGTACTCGTTATGCAGAATGTTGCAAGTTGTATAAAGTGTATGAAAATCTTTTGAAAATAGCAGATCTACAAGCTCACAATGCGAGCTTGTAGATCGCCTATTTTCAAGTGGCCGAAATGTATATATGGCTGAAGTGGTTCTGTTTTGTAAATAATAATAATCAAAATCTACAAAGTAACAAGTAACTAAAGTTTTCAGATACTTGTAGTGGAGTAAAAGCACAATATTTGCCTCTGGTGTAGTGGAGTAGAAGTAAAAGTATTGAAAATTGGAAATCCTCCAGTAAAGTCAAAATACCGCAAAATGTTCATTAAAAGTACAGTAAGTTAAGTACATGCTAGTGCCAGTAACAAGCTCTTGTTAATACTTTTCGTTGGTTCAATATTTATAAAACCCACAGACACACTATTTCAATTTGACTTTCACAACGTATAGCAGAAAATAATCAATCTACAGGCTCACAGTTGTGAGCTTGTAGATTGGCTATTTTCCCCTGCTTTTTGTGCAAAGCTTGTATGATCAATCCGGGAACGTATCCGTGTCATTTTTAGATTTCTTTGCCTATTCAAAAATAGCAGATATACAAGCTCATAGTGCGGCACCGAGTGCCGCACTATGAGCTTGTAGATCTGCTATTTTTGAAAAAATATTCTTTAAAGTTTTATTTTTTTATTTGTAAAATATTTGTGTTCCATGGATGCCCAGAAGCAAAGCTTTGAGTTACAAACGTTTGCTTTAAAAAATATATATATTGAAAGATGTGCACACATATTCACAATTTTTCTAAAAAGCAGATATACAAGCTCTTAGCACCACCACTTGGTTCCACGCTATGAGCTTGTATATCTGCTTTTTTTTTTAAATAGCCAAAGTATAAAATTATGGTGGTAAAAAAGTGGTTAAAATCTAAAATGAAAGATGCTTTCCCGGTCTTAATGGGTTAATCTACCAAAACAAAACAAAATATTGTAGATCAGCTATTTTCGCTGCAAGACACCATCGCATGACAAAATGTAAAATAGAGCTGACAAGGTGTTTGTTTATTTGTCTGAGTGATTAGTTATTGATTAGTATAATTTTGAGTTCTTCAAAAAAATGTTATACTTGATACTTACTCCTCCACACCTCAGGAGCAAATACTGTAGTCTACTTTTTCACTCCACTACAATTATTTTGCAGATTCGCAATTCATTTTTATATGGCTATTTTTGAAAAATGTTATATCATTTTGTACTTTTACTCCTTGAGTATTTCTACATCGTGGCATTGCTACTTTTACTTCAAAAATCTGAATGCTTCTTCCGCCACTGGATTCATTCATCATGTCCTTCACTTATTCGTGTCTCCATCCATCCGTTCATCCATCCATTCACATGCAAATGCATACTGTATACACCCATTCATTCATACATGCCCATGCATATATTATGCTGACAGTTGTTATACCGTCATTCAGTTACTCAATCATGCATCGTTTCTGTCGTCACCACATGCGTTTATCAGCATAATGAATGGAGAGAGGAGAGGAGGGGAGGGGAGAGGGGAGAGGGGAGGGGAGGAGAAGTACAGGAGAGGAGAGGAGGACCTTTATTGATCCCGCGGGGGGACATTAGTACGGCAAGAAGGTTATGGTACTGCAAGGATAGCAAAACAAAGGGAACAAAGAGTCAGGGGAAGAATACCATCTCAAAAAGCGTGATGGCCGTCTACCATAGCATGTACACCTATACGAAGAGAAGAGAGGGAGAAGGGTTTGAGGGAGAAGAGAAGAGAAGAGAGGGAGAAGGGTTTGAGGGAGAAAAGAAGAGATGGAAAAGGGTTGAAGAGAAGAGGGAGAGAAGGGTTTAAGAGAGAAGAGAAGAGAGGGGGAGAAGGATTTGAGAGAGATGAGAAGAGAAGAGAAGATAATGGTTTAATAGAGGGAGAAGAGAAGGGATTAGGAGAAAAGAGAAGAGAAGGGTTTAATAGAGGGAGAAGAGAAGAGAAGAGAAGAGGAGGGTTTTAGAGAGGTAGAAGGGTCAGAGTGGGGAGGGTCAAATGAGTGGGAAAAAATGCAGCAGGAGAGAGCTGAAGGGAGGTGGAGTGTAGGTGAGATATCTGAGGAAGTGAAAAATACACAAGAAACCAGAGAGGGAGAGAGAGAGAGAGAGAGCCCTGTAGTAGGTGAGGTTTTCTCATGAATAATATGATACATTGAACTAAAAGATCACGTTAAAATACAATAATTCATAATTCAGGTGTCATAGCAGCAACAGCACTGTTGTAAAGAACCTCATTACACCTGAAAAATAAATAGATGACATTGAGTTGGTACAATGTGTATTATCGTTTGTGTGTTGGTCTGTCACAGCGGTACACTGACCGTTTTATTGATCACATCAGATGAGGGCAGCCTCAGAACCTGCCTGAGCGATGGATTTTCCAAGCGGTCAAAGGTCAAGGTCACAGTGCAAAGGTCAAAGTTGAGCCCTATGCTTCAAAACAAGGGTCACGTCTACGCCAGCATGTGGAACGTGTTTATAAAATGTCATGACATAGCGTTGCTGTCGAGTGAAACCAGACATGTCCAAAACAGCTAGGCCTACATTCAGGAAATTGGGGAAAAAAAGAACCTCCAATGGATCCAATGTAATTATTATTTGCTCTTGTCGATACTTTTCATTGGTCCAGTCTTTATAAAACCCACGCACAAACGTAAACCACTTTCACTTTCAATATGTTCTCAAATAACAAACATGTGCAATCTACAAGCCCACAATGTGACTCGTTGTAGATCCTGGAGTTTTGTGCGACACTCTTGTATGAAGTAGGGCAGGGGTCTTCAACCCCCTGTTGAAGACACCTGAAGTAGGGTATTCATTTACAAAAAGATACAATACATTGAAATATGGAGATACAAGGTTTCTGCCCAACAGCAACTACAGTACATGTTAGTTTACTGTGCAGATATCTTTGACACTTATTCTCATGTTTACGTTACTTAGATTAGTTTTTTCTTGACCACAAATGTACAGAATGTCATTTAGATAGCATGTTATTTATATTTACACAGATGTTAGGTTCATTGATTACCTGAGGTCCTAGTTTCTTTGATTCAACGAATTGAACACCTATTCACGCCGGTTCGAGACCGGTTCGAGACCGCGTCAGCCAAGCGGGGCCATCAGCAGCACCAGCAGAGGAGACCAGCCCTCGAACCATCTCGGAGGACGACGTGCGCACAGCCTTCAAACGGGTCAACATCCAGAAGGCGGCGGGACCTGATGGGATTCCAGGCCGGGTCCTTAAAGCATGGGCAGACCAGCTGGCGGTTGTCTTCGCTGACATCTTCAACCTCTCCCTCTCCCAGGCTGTGGTCCACGCAGGGTTCAAAATATCAACCAATGCGCCCATCCCCAAAAAGGCCAAAGTGACATGCCTGAGCGACTGGAGACCTGTCGCTCTCACCCCGATAGTCAGCAAATGCTTTGAGAAGCTGGTGAGGGAATACATCTGCTCCACGCTACCTGCCTCACTGGACCCGTGGCAGTTTGCACGCCGCAAAAACAGATCCACCAATGACGCTATTGCCATGGCTCTCCACACCATCCTCTCGGACAACACACTGCTGAAGGACAAACATGTACGTAAACTGTTCGTGGACTACAGCTCAGCATTCAACACCATTGTCCCAGCAAAACTTGACACAAAGCACAGAGACCTAGGGCTACACCCAAGCATGTGTGACTGGATACAACTTCCTGTCAAACCGACATCAGGTGGTGAGAAATGGGCGGCATCACATCCGACCCCCTGACCCTCAACACTGGAGCACCACTGAGCCCTCTCCTCTACTCCCTGTACACGTATGACTGCACAGCCACACATGACTCCCAACACCATCGTAAAGTATGCGGACGACACAACAGTGATAGGTCGAATCGTCAACAATGGTGAGTCTGACTATAGAGATGAGATCAACTCACTGGCACTTTGGTGCCGGGAGAACAACCTCGCCGTTAAGACCAAGGAGCTGATCGTGGACTTCAGGAGGCCGCGGAGATCATGCGCCCATCCTCATCTGTGGCGCTGTAGTGGAAAGGGTCAGTGAGTTGAAGTTCCTCGGAGTACAAATCGAGGAGGAGCTCAAATGGGAGGCACACCACACACATGAGGAAACGGGCTCAGCAGCGACTCTACTGGCTTCGCCGCCGTAGAAGTTCTGAGTACACCCTTTCGACACCCTAAGGCGTTCTATCAGGCTGTGTTACCACCCAGGTCACAAACTGTTACTGTCACAAACCCCCTACAACGACCGCGGCCGTGCAGTATCAAGAGCAGCACCACCAGGTTCTTGAACAGTTTTCACCTGCCTGCCGTCAGACTGCTGAACAAGGCTTAGACCTTTGCTCTTCCTTGGACCTAACTGTGGATTATACCTACAAGTGACTTTCTTTGCTCTTCCTCATGGACCTACTTGCGGATTATACCAGTGTCAGTCTACCTTATGTGGATTATGCGGTCGACATGCACTGACATTTTGCACCTTAATCCCATGTACAACGCACTGTCTTGTCTTTCCGTTTGTGTGTGACTATTTACCTTGTTGTTTATTGACCAGAGTTTATGCTTACTCTGCTTATTTCAATCTCACACTTGTAAGTTGCTCTAGTTGAGAGCATCTGCTAAATGCCCATATATTGTAAATTGTAGGACACTTCTTCCTTGAGTGCTGGCATTTGTCTCGGCCATGCGGAAGGCATGGCCGAGACTTTGTTTTCACCCCTGTCCGTCCGTGTGTGTCTGTCCATGTGTCATTTCATCTGTGAGCAGCTACTTGCACTGTTTGACCGATCTGCCACATCGTCCTGTTATAGCGCCACCAGGAGGCAGATTTTTGCAAAAACAAATTGTTTATATTTGTCCTACAGATTGTGTCCAAACATCATGCAAATCAGTACACATTATCGCTATATTCATGTGATCAAGACAGATCTGTCGGATTTTTCATATTACATCCTGATTGGCCACAGTGCCATCGGACCCAACGTTGCAGAGGCAGGGCGGGAGGAAAGGAGAGAAGTGGAAGAACGGGATGTTGAGGAACCCCAAGAAGTGAGCCCAGTTGCACCCCCTAGCGACCCAAGAACAGAGTCACGTCAAAGAGCCAGGAACTTGAAGAGCCCACTCCGAAGGAACAAGATCAAGTGGCCAAAGGCCAACGAAACTGAGGAGTGGAGAAAGCTGGATGAACACTTGAGCGGGCTGCTGCAAAGCGCACTACGCGGGTCAGTGGAATCCAAGTTAAACCTGTTTGGAGAGATCTTGTATGAAGAATGCAGCAACAGGTATGGCGAGGTGACCATCAGAGAAGCAGCCACAAGGACAAAGGGGAGGAGAGAGAAAGAGATCGATGACCTGGTGGCAAGCAGAAGGCAGCTCCGCAAGCAGTGGAGGAAAGCAGAGGAGCGTGAGAAAGAAGGTCTGAAAGTTCTCTGGGATGGGATCAGGAAACGTCTTGCCAACCTACGGAGGGCAGAGCGCATCAGAAGACGGAGAAAAAGAAAAGGAAAGATCAAGCTTCTTCAGGAATCCATTCCAGTATGCACGAGGGCTCCTTGAGGACAAGACAAGTGGAACCCTGGATGTCCCCAAAGAAGAACTGGAGGAATACATCCGTGCCCAATACAGTGACCCAGCAAGGAACAAGCCCCTAGGCTCACCAGGGTATGTGCCTAGACCGACAGAACCATCAGCCTTGTTTGACACATCACCACCCAAACTCTGTGAGGTCAAACAGGTGGTCCAGCGGGCAAGATCTGCATCAGCACCAGGCCCAAACGGAATACCGTACAAGCTATATAAGAACTGCCCAGAAGTGCTGAGGCTCCTATGGACCCTGATAAGAGTCACATGGACTAAGAAGAGCATACCATCCGAGTGGCAAATTGCAGTGGCAGTCTCTATTCCCAAACAACAGAATGCCAAGACCATCGAGCAGTTCAGAAGCATAGCCCTACTGAATGTGGAGGGGAAAATGTTCTTCTCTGTGATGGCAAGAAGAATGACCACCTACCTAATGGAAAACAGCTACATTGATACCAGCTGCCAGAAAGCCGGAGTTCCGGGATTCCCTGGCTGCGTAGAGCATGCTTCAATGATTTGGGAACAGATTCAGACCACTAAGAGGGAGAAGAAAGATCTGCATGTCATATGGCTGGACCTAGCCAATGCTTATGGGTCAGTGCCACACCAGCTGATAGCATATGCCCTTGAATTCTACTACATCCCAGACAACATGTCTGGGATGTAACAGTGGTTTGGAACAGCGCAAACAGTGGTTTGGAACAGAGCAATCCTGTGACCTCTGCGGGACCACCAATGCCTCACTCCAGCATGTCCTGTCAGGATGTAGAACAGCTCTGACACAGGGTCGACTTACATGGCGGCACGACGAAGTGCTCAGGAAGCTGGCAGAGGTGCTGGAGAAAAGCCGGCATGAGGCGAACAACCAGGGTCCATCAAGGAGCCAACATGGGATCCACTTCCACAGGCAGGGGGAACCTGCAGAACACTCCAGCAAGAGATTACCACCCTCCAAGCTGTTAACACCAGGGGCGGAGTGGAAGATGGAAGTGGACCTGGGTAGACAGCTCCAGTTCCCACAGGAAATCTGTACCACCACTTTAAGACCCGACGTGGTGCTGTGGTCAGCAGCGATGAAGTCAGTACTGCTGGTTGAGTTGACAGTGCCATGGGAGGAGGGTCTGGAAGCTGCCTACGAAAGGAAGAGGGCAAAATATGCAGACCTGGTTGCGGAGTGCAGGGAAAGCGGATGGACTGCGAGGACGTACCCAGTGGAGGTGGGAGCCAGGGGCTTCGTTGGCAGTTCCACGTCACGCCTGCTCAGAGACGTGGGGCTACGGGGAGCCAGACTGAGCAAAGCCACCAAAGAGCTATCAGAGGAAGCAGAGAAAGCAAGCCACTGGCTCTGGCTGAGACGACGAGACAAGACTTGGGGGGAAACATAAAAATAAGTTGAGCTGCAGGGGGTGTCAGGGAGACGTCCCTGTTCACTGCCCCGCCACCAGGAGATGTTCTGGATAAGGGGCGAAACATCAATGAAAGGTGGTCCCCAGCTGAAGACCCTGCAGCTCAACTGTTTTGGTATGCGGTCAGGTTTAGGCCTGGCTCAGGGAAGCGGACGCCCCTGCCATGCATAGTCCTCCATCGGCACCGTTGGAGGTGCGACAGGCCAAGGCCTAGCAGGTACACCATCATCCTGTATGAAATAATGGCTAAGATTGTCTTCCACGGTTTATAGGCGTGGCCCGTTTTGAACAAAATGCCTCAAATCATCGTGCCCAGTGTCCGATTGCCATGAAATTGCCCACTTCAGGTATTGACCTACAGTATAACTCTTGAACTGTAGGTCGTACAATCAACATTTCTTTCCCCTTGGATTCCTTGGATCGTGGCCTATACATGTATGGCCTATACATGTAATATGTATAGACCATATTACATTTTCTGCCATTGTGCGTTTTCATCAAAACACACCTTTTGCTTCTACTCCTACACATTATGTCCAAAAGTAACAGAAACCGGTGCACATCATCTCTGGGGTCATGTGATCAAGATGCATGAGTCCGATTTTTCAGATCCCATTCCAATTGGCTAAGACTGCCTTCCAAAGTTTGCGGTATAGGCAGCCCAGGCCTGGCGGAGACCTGTGCTCCGAGGAGCACACTTTTCTAGTTTGCTCTCATTGAAATCTTCTCATCCGTACGCTCTGTGAATAGTGTATTGTTAGTGACTGAATTGTGCTGGAATTCCTTCTAGCTCTGTGACAGTGTCTAACAATACGGTGACATTTTAATTGAAGTATTGTGAAAGCAGTGGACTGACTGAGTTTCTCTCCATTCCACAGACATCACACAGGGAGGCAAACTTGAACAATTGCTGAAGAAACGAGACGGTAAGTGTGGACTGCAATGGTGTAGCTAAGTAACTAAGTACATATACTCAAGTACTGTACTCAAGTACAATTTTGAGGTATTTTACTACTGGAGTATTTCCAATTTTCAAAACTTTTACTTCTACTCCACTACATCTCAGAAACAAATATTGTACTTTTACTCCACTACAATTATTTGAAAACTTTAGTCACTAGTTACTTTGCAGATATTAATTATCATATTATAAAACATACTTTAACCACTTTAGGCCTATTTTATACATAGGCTATTAGAAAATAGCCGATCTACAAGCTCACAACGCGTCGCGATGCGACAAGTTGTGAGCTTGTAGATCGGCTATTTTCAAACACTTTAGTACTTTTACTTTGTTACTTGAAGTTTATCTTGATGCCAATACTTTTGTACTTTTTTGAACACAGGCCTTTTACTTGTAACAGTGTATTCTTATGTTGTGGTATTGCTACTTTTACTTATCTGAGTACTTTTTCCACCACTGGTGGAATGCAGGCATTCTGAAACCATGCAACTGAGTTTGTGTTTCAAGGGCAGGCTATATTGATTGATTGAATGAATACTTTAGTGACAGGCAGTGCAACGATAAAAAAGAACAAAAAAACGTGCCAGGCGGATGAAAAATGAGGCTTGTTTCCATTGTAATCCAAACATTCAACACTCAAACTGGACAAAATGACAAATGCAACAAAGAACTACATCACCGGTTGTCAAACCTTTTCGTGTCAAGGACCCCCACATCAATTTGGCCGCGGACCCCCCCATATGAAAATATATTGTGCGAGGGACCCCCAGTAATATTCAAAAATGTCCAATGCTTTCAAAATGTTGTACAAGCTCGCAGTGCGGCACGAATTGACGCCCTGCAAGCTTATATAATATCTGTAATGTTTTTATAGCCAACGTATAAGATATGGATACAGTGGTTGCTATGATGCTACGTTAACTGCTTATGCTTTTCTACACACACACAAACACACACACACACACACACACACACACACACACACACACACACACACACACACACACACACACACACACACACACACACACACACACACACACACACACACACACGTTTGTATTACTATACTTGAGGACGTCAACATTTTAGGACGCCGATTTTAGTAATGGCATTCTTACAATTTCTTGCAATTGCTGACCTGTAAGCTCACAACGTGCGATGCGTCATGAAGCTTGTAGATTAGCTATTTTTGGTTATATTCTGATATTGGCGTGCAACTAAAGTATGCTACCATACTCCACCACAACCCGTAAACTGAATGTCTAAATGCCTTATCCATTGGTTCTCAAATAACAACCCCCCGTCCCGTCAATTCAAAATCTGTAGTGGCTACTCAAATACATAGATACACAATGAGGCAAGACAAGAATTCAGATTTGAAAGTATAAGAGATTTTACCTGAGTAAGGAGCCACGACTTACATGTACACATGCATGGAAACCCTGTCTGACTCCACTAACGTCAAGACTGACCTCGACTTTAAGTACCCGCACACGCGCACACGCACACACACACACACACACACACACACACACACACACACACACACACACACACACACACACACACACACACACACACACACACACACACACACACACACACACGCACACCTTCAGGGTGAGGTGTTGGCTGAAACAACTGCAGCTAAGAAAGATGGCTTCCTACATGTTCATAAACCCAACAGTTCAACTCATTTGAACTCGTTGACTGCCAGAAATAAAACATAATTTAGCTGTGCCGCGATTTTCGAGTGTTTTCACTACCCTTTGAAAAATCATAATATATTTATCTCCAGTATGATCGAGCCCCCGATCGCTTTAAAAGACGAATCCGAGTCCCGTGGAATCGGGAATAAAAAAGCGGGCCGCCGCGAGCTTCCGTTCCATAGTCGTGGGCAGTTGAATGTAGGCTGTTTTCACCCAAAAGAGCCATTCTTCCAGATCAAATTACAAGGAAGAGAGCAGGCTGTTTGTTTTGTTTTGACAACAACAGGGTCAGAACGTCTTAATTCAGAATTGTCCGGTCTCTCACGTTCTAGTGTCCCACGAGTCCATTTGGTCAATACATGCACTCCAAGCTGTGGCAATGGTAAGCCGATGGCTGTTCTCTTAGCTCCTTCAGAGCTTGCTGAGATGTCGTAACAGATCTCTTAGCATCTGTGTCCACAGCTTTGATACCACGTTTATGAAGGCATCGCAGCAGTAATAGCATCAGGAGAAGGCTGCACAGGTCACAGCTTCTCAAATCTCCATATGGCATCAGCCGACAGATCATCTCTGCCCAGTTCACTCATACAGCGCAGTGTTGATTTTGACAGCACATTTTTATTTAGTTTTAGTCATAGTCTTTTGAATAAAATTCCATTTCGTTTTAGTCATATTTTAGTCACCTGAATTTTTGTAGTTTTTTAGTCGACTAAATATCATAAGATTATAGTCGACTAAATCTGCAGTTGATTTAGTCGACTAAAATGTATTTTGCTGGGGCTTGATGGCGTCATAATGGCTGATATATGTTACCAATAATGCTAATTAAGGCTCTGTTCCATTCTGTCAGGGGGTTGATGTTGAGCATGTTGGCTCACTGGAAACACCAGTGGGTCTCAAAGTGTGGTCCAGGGACCCTCATGGTTCCTTGAGGGGTTCCAAATGGCCCCTTACAAGTGTGTAACTCTGAGAGTGAAGGTGAAGGAAGGAAGTAAGGAAGAGGCCCAATTTCCTTCCAATATGGCTGCTGTGCATATAGCCTATCTGGAGGAGAAATACAGAGCAAGAAGTTAAGACAAAGAAAGCACGGCCCTGCTTGGTCTCTGCTTGGTCTAAGTCTAAGGGGCGCCCCCCCACGAGCAGAAACTTTTAACCCAGGCCCTAATTGTCCCCTCAAGATACAGATATCCAGACACCTGGAATTCAAAAAATGTAGATAAGAAAACTTTAATAAATAAAACACTTGACATCCATGATTCAGCGGGTGAATGGACACACTATTACAACACACTGAAGGGCTTCCATTGAATCATATTTAAAAAGTCACTCTATATTAAAACACTGTCTACGTTAAAACAGATCCACATTTTCAATTACTAATCCTAAAAAGAATGCATCCAATTATTTTTAGGATTTTTAAAAATGAATAAAAATGAGGGCATTTCTCATGCTCACACTCATACATGTGCACACTCACACATACGCACACACACAAACACACGCAGCACTGCTCGAGACTTAAGTGGTTCACCCATATAGTTACCAGACCCCATGATATTTATACTGTATTCATCATCCTTTTTTTAAATATGTTCCCGGTTGGCCGTTTCTTTACTCAACCAGAGATAATAAAAAGAGAACATAATGCTTCCTAATGTGGTGAACACTAATTCACTCTACTTCCCCTATCATCTAGAGATTTCTATCATATCATTAAAACAATTCCTATTTTTGATTTTTTTTTTTTATATATAAAAAATGTTGGAGAAATTTTGAATACTTTTGATTACTGTTTTGGAGGACATTTAGTCCTCAGAAGTATTGAAGTACAGTAATAAAAGCACACACACACACAGGCAGCCATTTTCCCTTTTGCTATTGAGACGTCAATGAGTTTCTCTCTACCTCCCAGCTTCCAGCTGTGGCCCCTATAACCTGTGGGACCCGCTGCTACTGTTTGTCACAAAACCCCTGCAGCAAGTTTAACACCTTTCTTTATAGACCAAATGACACCGCCAGAGGCGAGGCTGTTGCTTTTATCCTTCACTCAACGGGATCGTCTGCTGACGGACGGACGTCAAACTGCTGACACCTTGTCATGGTGACGTCTCTTGATCGGCCGACAACCCGCTGTTGAGCGACGGGCGAAAGCAACAGCTGGCTTCATGTTGACTACTGCAGTGGATGCTTCTCAAATGTTTTAATGTCAAGCACCCCCGAATTGATATGCATTTGCAGTGGTGGAAAAAGTACTCACATTTTTTACTTAAGTAAAAGTACCAATACTGAAATATAGAAATACTCTGTTACAAGTAAAAGTCCAGAATTCAAAAATTGCTCAAACTAAGTACAAAAGTATTGGCATCAAAATGTACTTAAAGTACCAAAAGTAAAAGTACTAAAATGTTTGAGAATCTACAAGCTTTCGCGTTGTGAGCTTGTAGATCTGCTATTTTCAAATAGCCTATGTATAAAATAGAGCTGAAGTTGTTAACTCTTTGACTCCATTCACATCAATGTTAAAAAACAAACAGAGGAAAAATGCACCTTTTTTTCATGGCACTGGGACGACACAGTCTGAAATAAGTGTGGCAATGAAAGAGTTAATGTATGTTTTATATTATAACAATTTATATCAGAAAAGTATCTAGTTTTCAAATAATTCTGGTGGAGTAAAAGTACAATATTTGCCTCTGAGATGTAGAGGAGGAGAAGTAAAAGTATGGACAATTGGAAATACTCCAGTAAAGTAAAAGTAAATGTACTTAGTTACTTTACACCACTGATTATGTTCATATATATTTTACATTCCGTCTCTGTCGAGTGAAAACCTCATCTGTCCCAAACTTTTCCCGTTTCTGGATTCAAATTCAAAAATATCTTAAGTATCAGATTCTCTAGCTCGTGCTTGTACAGTAGATCTGCTACTTTTGATGCTTTTGTGCGATGCCGTAGTATGATCAAGTAGGGCATTCAATTTATGAAAAAACACAAAAAGTTAGAACATGGCGATAAGAGGTTTCTGACCGACGATTTATCACGTGGGTCACGTTGATGACCCATGCTCTCTCCACATGTCTGCATGAATCTTCCCCAGTGGTGGAAAAAGTACTCACATGTTTTACTTAAGCAAAAGTGTCAATACTGCAATGTAGTAGTACTCTGTTACAAGTGAAAGTCCGGAAATCAAAATTTACTTGAGTAAAAGTGCAAAAGTATTGGTATAAAAATGTACGTAAAGTACAAAAATAAAAGTACTCATTGTGCAGAATGTCCCATTTCACAAGTTCAAAATGTATAAAAACTCTTTTGAAAATAGCCGATCTACAAGCTCACAATGCGTCGCATCGCATTGTGAGCTTGTAGATCGGCTATTTTCAAATGGCTGAAATGTATAGGGCTGAAGTGGTTAGTGCGTTTTGCGATAATAATCGTCTAAAAAGTAACTTGTAACTAAAGCTTTAAAATAATTGTAGTGGAGTAAAAGTACAATATTTGCTTCTGAGATGTAGTGGAGTAGAAGTAAAGTACCTCAACATTGTACTTAAGTACAGTACTTGAGTAAATGTACTGTCTGTCTGTCTGTCTGTCTGTCTGTCAGTGAGCAGGGTGACAGGACGTGACGTGGTGGCGGTGGCCCCGGACCAGGCCCAGCAGTTCCTGTCCACCGTGCGTAGGAGAGCCAGGGCCAGAAGGAACGTCTGGGACCGCAGCAGGCCCGACGTACAGCAGTGGATCATGCAGTTCATGCACATGGGATACGATGAGGCGGTACGCTCCTTTACTGTGTGTGTGTGTGTGTGTGTGTGTGTGTGTGACCCAAATGCAAGGACGGCTGAAGCAGAGCAGTCCAAGACAAAAAATAAATAAATACACGCCCGGCTTACTTCACGTATCTGCGTGAAGTAGGTGACCGCCTGACTGGAAGTGGGTTGGAGTCAATTATTTCCAATGGAGGAGTGAACGTGAACACAGCTCGTCACAAGCCACACAATCTTCCCAAGAATTTCGTGCTAAAATGGCTTTTTTCAGAGAGACAAAATCAGGAGAAAATCTACTTTATTATCAACCTTTCTTTGTCCCGACAACTTACTCTCGCAGGATCTAGCACCAGTAAACAGGATGTTTGCGAGATCAGACGGCGTGCACCTAGGAGAACTTGCGTACCATTTCACCTTAGTGGCTCCAATTGTTGGGATGGCATATCTTTAATTATTGAATATCTTTAGAGCAGTTCAAATCAAAAGGTCTTTTTTAACACCAAACTAAAGGTTAACACTAAACAGGTCAGGTGCAGGTAAGGCACCAACACAGAAAACACACAGCTTTTCAAGTACTCACACCTAACAGGATTTTACAGCCAAACACACACTGAATAAATAGACAGGGAACTAACTAGACACAGGTGAACTCAAAATACAATCAACACTCGATAGGCTGGGGCAAGACAGGTAACAAACAAGGGTAGGCAGAAAGCACAAGAGAGCTATTACAACATCAGATACAAAACACCTGGGGGAATTACAGACTAACACTTAATACAGACACACAGAGCTACTACAGAAACTAACTAAGTAACAAGACTAAACACCAAAACCAACAGCAAACAAGAACAGAAGAGAAATGTCCAACAAATAACACATAATAGCCAATTTTCCAATTGACTCCTGTACTTTGAAGTTTGACTCTGCCCCGTGGGTGGGTGGGTGTGTGTGTGTGTGTGTGTGTGTGTGCGTGTGTGCGTGTGTGTGCGTGTCTTGACCCATCCCACATGGGATTATCTGACACATCAATAAAAACAAAAACATTCCAGTGTATACCCAACCAGCAACTCATAACACAACCTGATTATAAACAAGACACATTCATATAGACCTGCACATAGAATATATTAAAAAAATATATAAAAATGAAAGTTCATCTATTATAAGTGACCTTTCTCCTCCTATCCCACGCTTTATAAAGATGTTCTGAAAATGCAAAAATATGACCATGAAATATGATTATGTGTGCATGCCAGTACAGTACGTGTGTGTGTGTGTGTGTGTGTGTGTGTGTGTGTGTGTGTGTGTGTGTGTGTGTGTGTGTGTGTGTGTGTGTGTGTGTGTGTGCGTGTGCGTGTGCGTGCGCGTGTATCTGCTCAAATGCTCTAGGGTTACAGTGGTTGCAGGAGGGTCAGTGTCACACTGCGTTTAATAGACAGCACAAATATTGTTGAAGTCCTTCCATGATCATATCTGCTTTTTTCCCAGCTTCCTCCAAGGATGCGTGGTTTTAAAAAGAACTAAAAAAATACAATGTCTCTCCAAACACAACGCCTCCGTGACTGCATCTGTCCTTGTCCAAATAAAGCACATATAACGTCGCTGTCAGGCAGAAACCTTGTATCTCCATTCTTCAACGTTGTTTTTATTTTCTCCTGTAAATGAATGCCCTACTTTAAAGGTTGATCTAGTTTCACAAAGCCGCCATTTGTTACACACGTACCACACAGCATTTATGGTAATAATTTGAATGTCGTTGCTATTTTCGGGCTATTTTCACATATTCACATTTCCCATGGTTAAGTGTGTCTGTCGGCTTTTATAATTATTGAACCAATGAAAAGTATTATCAAGAGCTTGTGACTAAATCACTATTTGGTTATTTTTCTTTAACTCTTTAAGACCTGAGAACGCATCTGTGTGTCATTTTTAGATTTCGTTGGGCTATTCAAAAATAGCAGATATACAAGCTCATAGCACGGCACCGAGTGCTGTGCTATGAGCTTGTAGATCTGCTATTTTTGAAAAATCGTGAACAATTTTGTGCAAATCTTTGAATATATATATATATATATATTTAAAGCGAGCATTTCTAGCTAAAATGTTATTGCTTCTGGGGATTCTACAAATGTCTTCTAAATCAGTTTAAAACAGTTTTCTGAAACACTTATGTTGCTATAATATTAATGTCAGTGTCAAGGAGCCCCACAGCGATATGTATTTGGCTGCGGACCCCCATCTAAAAAAAAATGTTCCAGGGACCCCCAGAAGCAAAGATTTGAGTAAAAAACAATTGCTTTATAGATATATATTTAAAGATTTGCAACAAAAAAAACACAATTTAAAAAAAAAATAGATACAAGCTCATAGCGCGGCACTCGGTGCCGCGCTATGAGCTTGTATATCTGCTATTTTTGAATAGCCAAAAGTATAAAATATGGATAAAGTGGTTACACAGATGCGTTTTGTTTCACAATCCCTGAAAACGAATGTTTTTATGGACATACAAGGTTTCCACCCGACAGTGACGGTTATGTTTAGAAACGGCAGTATCTGTATCTGCATCTGCCCTTGCAAAAGTAAAGCACACATGTTTAGGAAAAGCAGCCAGTCTCTGTGTGGCATCGTCTAGCCTTACAGCCTCCTATAGCAGATAGTATTATACATAGCAAGCACATCTCAACTGATTACGTTACATTTCCGGGAACTGAATGATCGTGAAGCAACTCAACCCCCCCTTTCCTTACTTTTACACTCTGGCAGTTTAATGATTATCATTGTAGATTTTTATTTTTTTATTTTTATATATATTTACCTATTCATTACATACTGTATTCACCACTTTTTCCCCTCCTCAATTTAATTGTTATGCCAATTGATTCATCCCTACACACAGTGTGTGTGTGTGTGTGTGTGTGTGTGTGTGTGTGTGTGTGTGTGTGTGTGTGTGTGTGTGTGTGTGTGTGTGTGTGTGTGTGTGTGTGTGTGTGTGTGTGTGTGTGTGTGTGTGTGTGTGTGTTTGCGTATGTCACTGATCACATGACCTCAATCAATTATCCAGTTCTAGGCAGCATAGAAGGGGGGGGGGACTTTTTTCTTATTTCCACACAACAGCTCTAAGGTTATTAAAGAGTATGAGTGGTATTCCCCTTTAAATGGCTTATTTTCGCTAAATGTCCGTTTGTAAATGAGTGTCTTACAGTGAAGAAAACTTTGAATGAAAGTATTTATGGTTGACGCCATTTTGGTCCGACAGTTGCCAGGTTGTGTGTGTGTGTGTCTGTCACCGCTATTGTATCCTACTGGTTCACCTGCCAGTGAGGAGCCCCCACCGGGAGGACGTAGCGCCTTCGTCCTATACTCCTCCCGCCCAACAGTCCCCGCTAACAGGTGCCGCCCCCAGTCGGTAGGAACATGCCTCAGGGTGACCATGCTGACCATTTGGGTGTCCTAAGCACAATATCTTTGTGTTGCTCATCTCGCAATTTTTGTCTCTTTCCTCTTCTCTGCTCCGGATTCTTGTTGCCTCCTGGGGGCCCATGTTTCCTCACTTCTTACCGGAGGGGAGGCGGGGATCAAATTTCAAAACAAACGCACGCTGCTCACTCACTGCCGGACCGGGGGCGGGGAGGAGGGGCCGTTTCAGCTCTGAGCAGATGCACCTCATCCATGCGCACATAACGCATGCAAGTCGTGATTATTTAGGTGGAGAAGATATCAGTATATAGGCTTATTGTATTGCCTATAACGGCCTAATACTATGGTGACTAATTGTAGTTGTGTTTTTAATCTTGCACAATGTGTGGTGCCTCCTTGGCACCGTGGAGCCCTAGGCACAGTGTGTGGCGTGCGTGTGCCTAGCGCCGGCACTGCCTGCCGATGACCTGCTTTAACGATCACTGATAGGCGGGTTTCTGAACTGTCAACAGCCCTCCTCTGTGTAGATAGAGGGAGTACACAGAAATGGTGCCATCTTGTAATTAGTGAGGACCAATCATACTTCATGAAGATAGGTTAAACATGGGTGATGTGCGTTCCGCCCTATGTTATACTTCACTGTATGGTGTCGCATGGAAACAGCGCAAATTGTCAAAATAACGTAAATAGCCGATCTTTAAATAGCAGATCACATCGCTCCGTGATGCGTTGTGGGATCAGTTATATTTCTGCTAGCTTTGAAACATTTTGAAACATTAGGAAAACGTAGAAACATTCGAAGACTTTCGCCTATAATCACATGCTCAAAAACGGGGACGCTACATGTTGGCTACATTTAAAAAAAAAATGCTGAGGTTTCACTATAGAGCACCGAAGTCTGACGTAATTTACACATCCTAGGTTTGTCTACCTGGTCTGCGGTTTTCCACCCCCATTCTGAATCCCCATAGACGTATTTAATATCGCGTCAAATAAGAACTGTGTTACAAAAATAAACAAATGACTCCGGCGGTTTGACTCTTATGGATACGAAGCATCAACTGACGGTGAGAAAACGATAATGTTACTTCCGCCGAATTAGTTACATTTTCGCCAGAAACAGACTGTATCAAATATAAGTGACTGACTATCATAAACGATACAGAACCTCCTCCCTGACAATATCGCCGAGACAGTTTGTTTATTTTTGGACCACAATTCTTATATGAGACGATTCTATGATGACCCAATGTTATTCTCCATAGCGAAATGACTTTACGAACCTGGGGATGAAGGAGTGACGTCAGGACTTCTGTAGTACTCTATATCTGTGAACTTTTTAGTACATCATTTTACATAATTTTGCAACAGACTATGTGGACACAAAAGTAAGTAGACAATGACGCATACAGTAGGGGCTCATTAGCAACCTTAAGGATGTGGAATATTTTCAATTCCAATTTATATTTAATTAGGCACCTTAGCCGATTGGCTGTACGTCACCATCTGACATTTACCGTAAGGACATGATATCATATCCTCCTGAAAAGGTCAGTGTTGTCTAACTGCCTCATATAGAGCCATCCTTCCACATTGAGCCGCCATGCAACAACAGCTGAACCAAGGTCAGTGCAATAATACCACACAATAATTCTTAGAAACCCATCAAGACTGTGTGTGTGTGTGTGTGTGTGTGTGTGTGTGTGTGTGTGTGTGTGTGTGTGTGTGTGTGTGTGTGTGTGTGTGTGTGTGTGTGTGTGTGTGTGTGTGTGTGATAGGTCTGTCACAGTGCCAAGTGTTGCGTGAAAGGCCTCATGTCTGCATTAGCCATCCGTTTTCACAAAAGGAATGATGTGGGGAAAAAAGTGTTTGTTTATTGTGTATGTATATTAATAATACTAATACTCAGGGGTGTAGTGGAGGGGGGACGCCGGGGAGCGCCGCTCCCTCACTTCTCTAACTGCTGAAATATATATATTTTTAATTTTTTAGAATTTATTTTTAATTTGTATGTATATATTTTTTAAGAAATTATTTTTTTCCCCCATCATTTGCACATTGAAAAGCAATAATTTTGTAACAACAGCATACTATTGGGTTGTGCAGGTGAGATTTAGAAACCCCTGTGGGGTTTATAAAATTAATCTCACCTCATTTACAGGTCGAATACATTACACCTATAGCGTGGGGGGGCTATACCGCGGTGTTGTAGCACTACAACACTGCTAATAATATGGCCCCCATTGCTTTGGGCTATTTTGGAAGACATATTGATTGATTGATTGATTGATTAATTGAATACTTTATTAACATTATGTTACTCCTCTTCGTCCCCTATGGGACATAAGACTTCAATGAGCACTCTCCATTGCATTCGGTCCCATGTTGCGCCTCTCGTCATGACAGGTTCATCTGTTCCAGCTCTTGTGTCACAGTTCTGCGCCAGGTGGTTTTGGGTCTCCCAGGTTTTCTTTTCCCTGGTGGGGTCCATATTAAGGCGACCTTTGTGATGCGGTCCTGATCCATCCTCAGCACATGTCCTAAAGCCGTCTCAGGCGTCTGCGTTTAATGTCCTTGGTGATGCTCCGACTCCCTGTTTGTTTGTGCAGTTCATTATTGGAGATTTTATTAGGCCAAAAGATCTGGCATATTCGTCAGAGGCATCTGTTGTGGAGCACTTCCATTCTCCTCGTGTCTGTTTTGACCACTCGCCAGCTCTCGGAACCATACAGCAGAACAGACTTGACATTGCTGTTGTATAGGAGCATCTTGGTGTTAAAGCTGTATTGCTTTGATCTTCAAATTGAACAGAGTTGGGAGAAGGCACCCTGAACACTTTATTAACATTCTGCTAAAAGCACAGAGGTACACTTATGCAATAATGCTTAAAGGATAACACAAAAAGCCCTGAGGGCTTGTTTCCATTGTGGTCCTGTATTCAATTCATCAAGACAAGATTCAGCATAGACAATGTGAGTGTCGATGTCTTGTCTGTCTGTGTAAGTATGTGTACGTGCCACGCGCGCTTGCGTGCGTCCGCGTGTGCATGTGCGCGTGCGTGCGTGTGTGTACATGGCCAGCGGGGGTTGGCAGCTTGCCAAGGCTACTGAATGATGATTGGCTGTACAGACAGCTGCGTTCCATTGATCTCAGCTGCCCCTCTGTGTTGCTTTGCAGCTCTGGCAGCTCCGCCCCCCCCTGGGGATCAATCTAAAGACTTTTAACGTTTTCCGACATGACAACACAGAATCCGGAGTGTTCCGGCAGGCAGGGAGGGCTGGCTGGCTGGCTGGCTTTCTGGACACATATAGAAGCTTCAACACATAATATGCTGTGTATAAATAGAACGCAGCTGGAACAGAGGGTACAGACAGACAGAAAAATAAATGTTGCCAAACGGAACCCAGAGCTGGACTGGGACATAAATTCGGCTCTGACATTTTGGCCCAGACCGGCCCACCACAACCGGCGCACAGATACTCTACCGCCCCACTCCGTCGAGGCACATACAAAGTAAACGCACATGCCCTTAATACCTTTACTGAAAAGCATTCCTTCGTGTTCTGGGGCCTTGAGTAAAATAAATGATAACTACACAGCCCATACACAACTACACAACCTATAAATATGATAGTTAACCTACAGTAGTAAACCACCTCACAACCTATAATTATGATATTTGGCCTACAGTACTGACTATCATACACAACTACAACCCATAAATATGATAGTTAGCCTATACAGTACTCACACAAGCAGAGTGTGTTGCTCTTATAAGGAGGATGCTGGCTAAAGCACATCATGGCACTGGCAGCAAGCTACCCTACTCTGGCGAGATCATCTGGAGATGATGTTTTGAATCTATTACAAACTTGGACATAAGAAGTAGTGGACTATTAAGAAAGGGTGAAAATGAATCTGCATGCAATCAGAACTTTAGTTTGCTAAAGTATATAAAACAAGGGTAGGCTACAATGATCTGAGCAAGCATCTGTTATAGGTTAGATGATAATCTATAGGCTGCATAAGGATGGCATAACAGGATATGCCTAACTTATACATAGCAAAGGCTGTAATGTGCGTACTGTGTGTATGCAAATAAGTAGTTTTATTGTAACAGCAAAGTCATTCAGTGTTTTTAATAACAGCTATGTATGACCCTGAGAACATTTTGCATGGTCAGTAAAAACAATAACATGGTGACTGAAAGAATATGTTTGATAAATGTCCTTTAAGCCCATATGGGCTAATGCCAGAGTCCCAGTCCAGAGTCCACCCCTGCCGGAACCGAAATTGAACTTGTTCTTCAGTTTAGGCTCCAAGTAATGCCATAGAACATGGTTCAGACTTATATCAGGGTTAAAGTGCTGGAAACTGATTGTGATGCTTTATTAACTTAATGTAGCTGGGGACCCCCTGGAAACCTCTCAAGGACCCACTGGGGGGTCCCCGGACCCCAGTTTGAGAACCACTGGTGTTCACCACACCCCACAGCCACAGCCACATTAACCCATTAAGACCTGCGGCCGATTCTAAAAATGTCTTCTAAAATGTTGCTATATCAGAGGTTCTCAAACCTTTTCATGTCAAGGATCCCCAAAATGATATGCATTTGGCCACGGACCCTCATCTAAAAGAAATGTGTGCCAGGGACCCCCAGAAGCAAAGATTTGAGTAAAATGTTTCTTTAAAAAATATATATATATTCAAGAACTGCACACATTTTCACGATTTATCAAAAATAGCAGATCTACAAGCTTATAGTGCGGCAGGAAGTGGCGCGCTATGAACTTGTATATCTGCTATTTTTGAATAGCCAACCAATGTGCTATACATATATGGCTAAAATTACACAGATGCTTCCCCGGTTTAAATAAGTTAACATGCACAAGAGAAAAAAAACCTTCACACAAAACTCTCATAACTCTCTCGCAGGACATACATATAAAAGAGTGGAGATGTAATAATTGGCGGCAGCAGAAATGAATAATAGATTTCGAAAGCAGTCAGCGTCAATCAGGCAGTCTGTGCTGAGGTATAAGGTTGCAGTTTTTTTTTTATTGCTCCGGCACCCACAAGTAGAAAGAAAGGTACAAACGGTCACCTTTCAGGTACAGCATATGGGTCTTTAACAGGGGGTCTGGGACCCTTAGTATAGGGGGTCCTCAGAGTTACAACAGGGGGGGGGGCAAATCTTTTTGTGATAGGAAAGAACTAAAATAATAACAATAATTATAATAATGTATTAACCACTTGAAACCTAGAATCCCTATTCTGGGGGGGGACCATTTGCCGAAAATAGCCGATCTACAAGCTCTCAACGCATCGCAGTGCGATGCGTTGAGAGCTTGTAGATCGGTTATTTTCGGTATAGAGGGGGAGAGCAGACCGAGTACAGAGCCACACAATTGCAACACAATTTTATACAACATGTAGTGGATGGGTGGGTGGGGGAGGTCTCTGCTTCATCTCTCTCCCAGCTATGGGGTCCTTGGCCTGAAAAACCTTGACGACCCCTGACGTACAGATAGACGTACCTCTCCTACCGGGTGGACCATTCTCTGCCCAGCGATCAAGGACGGTGTCATCATTATCATGAAGTGAAGCCGCGGACGGGTAATTGTTTGCGGCGTAAAGGTATCAATTATGGAACTATAGATTGGAAGCAGGCAAGCAGGGTTAGAGAGCTGTGAGGTTGCAGGCTTTTTTTCTCTGATGGAGAGGTAACGTCTATTGTATAATGGGGTGCAACAGTGAATTTTAACCGATCAATTTAATTGATTGTTTAAAAACGACAATCAAACAAAACAGTTAAACTTTTGCTTTTTACACGCACAAAAATCAAGAATAGTGGAAGTAGCTGATCTGCAAGCTTACAACACGTTGCGCGATGCAATTCTTGACCTTGAAGATCGGCTATTTTCTTTAGTTTTTTGTCGCACAGTGAAGTGTGAGATAGGGCTGATAAGTGATTAATTAGACTAATCAATTTTGAGGATTATAAAAAAATAAAATCATGATTTTTAAATTCTATGAGCTTGAACTATCTGCTATTCTTTTGTATAAAGTATAAAATATGGTTAATGGGTTAAAATGATTGTGACGCTATAGCCTACATTCACTGCCAGACTTATTTCTGGCTGTGTGCACCCACTGCCAGCGTTTTTTTGATTTTTCTAACCTTTTCAAGTAGTCACAGAATATTTATCTCCAGTATGATCGATCGATACCCTAATGGTTGCTAATCACAGCGGGTTTCACTGTGCTTCCGCGAAGAAAAATGTCATCGCGACCTCCCGTTCGCTTGTTATACGCCGTTGAAAATAGCATTAGGATTAGGATGCATAACACAAAAGAAGTAAAAAAAAAAGAAGAGATACTGTTACAGTTGGACCCTCCAGAAAAATGCGATTATGCGATCGCATAATTGACCGCATAATCGGCAAAATGGAGCATAATTATGCGGGGGTAATTTTTTCAGGGGTAATAATTATGCAGCCTTCAAAAGGGCTGCATCACATCGCATCCCATAGCATCGCATAATATGCACATCGCATCACATAATATGTGCATTGCATCGCATAGCATAATATGCACATCGCATCGCATAATATACAAAATATGCGCCGCATAGTTCCGCATAAAATCACATAAAAAACCTGCATATTTCATCGCAAAATCTAGGATTTTAGACCACTTAATCTAGGATTTTAGCCCGCGTTTTTCTGGAGGGTCTATATAGTGCAGAAGAGAAAAGAAAAGAGGAAAAAAAGAAAAATAACTCAATCAAAGGCAGCTGCAAAACCTGATGGCTGCCTGGCGCAAAATGAATTTCCACAAGGACAAATAAGGCGTCCAAGCATTAGATTAATTGAAAGAATCTATCAAGGAAAATAATTGCTGGTTGCAGTCCTATAACGATTAAGATAAACAGATAGGAACTATGTTGGTATGTGTGTGTGTGTGTGTGTGTGTGTGTGTGTGTGTGTGTGTGTGTGTGTGTGTGTGTGTGTGTGTGTGTGTGTGTGTGTGTGTGTGTGTGTGTGTGTGTGTGTGTGTGTGCCTAGATGTGGCCTTGGAGCTTGATGATAGTCTTGTCATATGATGCACATTATTTAGCATAATATGGATTCTTTATGGACGGAACCCGGGAGA